>NC_089839.1:12065652-12432527 GCF_035609145.1 Eleutherodactylus coqui
TTGGTTGTTCAATCAGATCAGAGCTATTGTACACAAAGCGCTTTGCTGACCAGATTGGAAACGGTTAATTGTAGAAAGTTCTTTTCCTGTATCTCCAGGATAGTTTTGTTTGAGTTACAGAATAACAAGCACAGAAAGACTGGAGCGAGGAGAGAAAGTACAAAGCCTTCTCCTGCACACCGAGCATCTTTAATTTATGTCACTATGCCAATAGCATGGACATGAAAAGGAGTGGTGGAGGTGGGGTGAAGTCACTGCAGATGCAATCAAATTAGGAGCCGCAGGTAAAAGAAAAGACTCCTCACCGGAGTCCGAACCCAACCGCACGAGCGGCAGGCGACTACCATCCAGACCCTCTTCTGCTGTTGCTAAGTAGCTGGAATACCGCATGGCGTCTGGGCGCCGAATGCAGAAGATGAAGTTCAAAGTAAAAAGTCGGCCTGAAGTCTCCTTCTTTGTTCGTTTTCTAGCGCTCGGTCCGACAGCAGAGGACGCACACTTGTATCTATTGTTACATTAGGCGCTGTATGGCATGTACCGTGGCATTATGTGTCAGTATGACTTATGTATTATATGGCACTCTATGGCGGTATTACTTGTGCAGTAATGGCACTGCTATGTATGCATTGTATGTATTTATCAATTATATGGTAGAATTCTATAACCACTCGGTGGTGCTATTAAGGATATATAGGGTGAGGCAAAAGTCTCAACACACACTTTTAATTTGTGTAATTAGGAGAAAAGTGACTTCCAATCTGTGTAAGCATTAATTAGGAGGGAAGCCACATTTTTTCATGGAGAAAACTTTTTCGTCGCCATTTTGAACTTCACCTTATTTACAAAATTGGTAAATTGTGTCTGACACCATGGGCCTTTTTTTTAAATGATGGATCACTTAGCCTTGAGCAATCCCCCCAGATGCTGCAGGATTCCATATCCCCATCTGGGCTCAGTGACAACAGTGAGGTCTCCTGTTACTGCCCACAGGATGGCGCAGCTCCGCACTTTGCTGTGGCTGGATGTGTAATTCCCTGGGCACTGGATTGGGCATAGAGGTCTGGTAGAATGGCTGCCAGGGTCACTGGACTTAATGCCTTTGGACTCTCTGGGACCATTTAAAGTCCCTTGTGTATGCGGACAATTACACAATATGGTTCACCTGAAACGGCGAGTCCTACAGCGCTGGAAGGAAATCTCACCTGCGGCTCTTCATTGTGGTCAGGAAGACTGGACTAAACATTAACCGAATGCTGGACACATCGAACGCGTCATGAGAAGCACTTGGTGAGACTTTGCCCTCACTTACCTCCTAAACAAGTACAGAGAGGCCAATACTGACACCCCAGTGTGGTTCTGAATAAAGTCTGGCCTAGATTGGCACGTCACATGACCCCTTACATTAGAAAAACCTGAGCTGAATTCAATATGGCAGAGTTCAAAATGGCTGCCGAAAACATCTCCTCCACCAAAAAATACAGCCTCCCCCCAATTAATACTCACACACATTGGAAGTCAGCTTTCTCATCAGTACACCAAGTACACGGGTGTGTCCAGACTTTTTTCTCTCCTTGTGCTGTATTGTATGGCGGAACAAAGTATGACAGTACTATTCAAGCACTATATGAAGATAACTGGTCACAGAAAGTTATCACAGTCCGGTCAGTCTTTGCTACTTCTGTATGCACTGTGTGTCAGTATTATTTGGACACTCAGCGGTAGCTTTTGTGGGCATTATATTTTGGTATTGTATATATACTTTATGGCAACATTCTTTGAACACAATATGGAAGCATGATGACATTATTATATATGGAGGTATGATAGCAGTGTTATGTGAACATTGCATGGCGGTATTATTTGAGCTCTGTATGGTGGTATTATGTTGGTAGTATTATTTGAAGACTATATGGTAGTATTATTTGAGCACTATTTTGTGGTTTTATGTATATACTTCTAGCAGTATTATTTGACTCTATTACAGCGGTATGCTGGTGCTGTGTATGCGCTGTGTGGCAGTATTATTTGAACACTCAATGGTAGTATTATTTGGGCTTTATATTTTGGCATTGTCTATATACTTTACGGCACTATTTATTGAACACATTATGGAGGTCTGATGACAGTATTATATGAACACTGCATGCAGGCATTACTTGAGCACTGAGTGGTGGTACTTTGTTGGCAGTATTATTTGAGCACTATTCTGTGGTATTATATATATATATACTTTATGGCAGTATAACGTGACTGTATTATGGCGCTATGACAGCATTATGTATGCAGTATGTGGCAGTGTTATGTGAACACTGAATGGTAGTATTATTCAGGCATTATGCTGTTGTGTACATTGTATGGCACTACTATGTAAACACTGTATGGAGTAGTAAATATTATATGGCTGTATAATCTGAGTATACCTGCCCTTCTTTTTGGCCATGATGAGATTCCCCAAATGGTGCATGACTGCAACCTCCATCATAGTGATCAGTGACTTTCCAATTGCTGTGAACTCTCAGGTCCCTGCAGGCCTTGACTATCCCAGACTGTCCGGGCATGCTGGAACCTGTAGTTGCAGGTGTTATAAGGGGCTTAGTGAACCCAGCAGAAATGTCCCAATACATTGTATTCTGCTCTGTGACATTAGTGCAGCCTCCTTCTCCTACGGGGATAAGGACGCTGTATCCATGCACTCCTGGTAACATTAACCTTGACTTCTGCAGATAATAAAATCCCTCACGCGCCTCTACTTCTAGGTGAAATTACAAGAGCAGATGCGTCTATTAAGTGTCACCGCATTTACTGCACCCCAGGGGGCTCCACTGCAAACGTTCTTATATGTCCATAATCAGGATGTATTCTTAAAGGGGTTTCCTATAAATTTAGGGGTCATATTCATTATTATGCACAATCTCTCTGGTTCTAGCCGTCCCGGATTCAGTGGGGTAGCCCCGGATTTCAGGTGCTGTCCCAGGAGCCAAATGTCCCGATTTCAACTGTATCTTTGTCCTTGGGACACAGATATAATTGATACAATGTTGCAACAGGAAAGAGCAGGAAACTGTCAGCTCTCAGCGCCACCATTCATCCTGTAAGCCTTGCCCACCGTAGTGTCTATGTGCCCATGATGATGTCAGAGGTGACATACACCCTGAGACCTCCATAGCTGCTGGTGTAGAATAGGTGGTGCCCAGTCTGCCCATTAGCTCTTAGACATTGATCCCCAACTGCTCAGAGCCTGAAGAAGACGGGGCGGAGCAGAAAGATCAGGGCACAAGGAGCAAAACTGTGCCTGGCCAGGAAGATGGGTAAGAGGTCCAGGGAGGGGTGAGTTAGGGGTAACATCATATACGCATCAGTTAGGGGCATCAGTACTGTGTGGGGGTCATTAAGGAGCATTATTACTGTGAAAGGGCACTTAAGGACACTAATACTGAAAGGGGGCACTATTAAAAGTCTAATGCACACCGCCGGATTTCCGCCGTGTTTTGCGGCGTTTCACTCCACTTCTATTAAACCTAATAGCTCAATGTACATGCTGCGGAATTTCACCGCGGAATTCATGAAATTACTCGCAGCATGCCCTAATTGCTGCGGGTATACGGACGGATGGCTTCCATTGTAGTCAATAGAAGCCACCCATCACGCTATACTTCCGCTGTAGCACAGCGGAAATATAACGTGAATATGCGCCCCGCCCACTGCGTCATATGATGACACCATGAGCGCGTTATATGACACTGCCGGCGCGTCATGCGCTGTACTGCACATGCGCGCCAGAGCGTCATGCAGGACTTCGGGCAGCGGATCAGGAGGTAAGTATGGGGTCTTTGGGGGGACGCCGTGACGGACTCTGCTGAGGTATTTTGCTTGCGGAGCCCGTCATGGCCATGTGCATGGCGCCTTAGGCCTCCTGTCCACGGGCGGATTTTCATTGCGTTCCCCGCGGCGATAATCCGGCTGCAGGGAACGCAGTGAAAGCTCTCCTTAGCGTTGCTATGGAGAGCGCGTCCCCTCTGTCCACGAGCGGAGCATCATTGCAATTCTCCAATCGCGGACGGCAAATTGCAGCATGCTGAGATTTGCCGCGATTCTCCACGGTCAGCCTATGTGTCAGATAGGCTGACAGCGGAGATCCATCTGCCGTCTCCTGCTCCCAGGCGGCGGCTCCCGTAGTGGAGATCCGCCACAGGATACCGCAACGCCCGTGGACAGGCAGTTTAACTGTAATGGGCAATATTACTGTAAGTGGGGACTAAAAAAGGGCATGGTTACAGTGAGGGGAGACTAAGGAGCACTATTACTTTTAGGGGTCACTAAAGGGAAGTGTTACTGTCAGGAGGTTGCTAAGATGCGGATGCAACTGTGAGAGGTCACTAAAGGACACTATTACTGTGAGGGGTCACTAAGGGGCAGTATTACTGTGAGGGGTCACTAAAGGACACTATTACTGTGAGGGGTCACTAAAGAGCACTATTACTGTGAGGGGTCACTAAGGGGCAGTATTACTGTGAAGGGTCACTAAGGGGCACTATTGCTGTGAGAGGGTCAGTAAGGGACACTATTACTGTGAGGGGTCACTAAGGGGCACTATTGCTGTGAGAGGGTCAGTAAGGGACACTATTACTGTGAGGGGTCACTAAGGGGCACTATTGCTGTGAGAGGGTCAGTAAGGGACACTATTACTGTGAGGGGTCACTAAGGGGCAGTATTACTGTGAGGGGGTCAGTAAGGGACACTATTACTGTGAGGGGTCACTAATGGACACTATTACTGTGAGGGGTCACTAAGGGACACTATTACTGTGAAGGGTCACTAATGGACACTATTACTGTGAGGGGTCACTAAGGGACACTATTACTGTGAAGGGTCACTAATGGACACTATTGCTGTGAGGGGTCACTAAGGGACACTATTACTGTGAAGGGTCACTAATGGGCACTATTACTGTGAGAGGGTTACTAGGGGGCACTATTACTGTGAGGGGATCACTGAGGGGCACTATTACTGTGAGGGGGTCAGTAAGGGACACTATAACTGTGAGAGGGTCAATAAGGGGCACTATTACTGTGAGAGGGTCAGTAAGGGACACTATTACTGTGAGGGGTCACTAAGGGACACTATTACTGTGAAGGGTCACTAATGGACACTATTGCTGTGAAGGGTCACTAAGGGACACTATTACTGTGAAGGGTCACTAATGGGCACTATTACTGTGAGAGGGTTACTAGGGGGCACTATTACTGTGAGGGGATCACTGAGGGGCACTATTACTGTGAGGGGGTCAGTAAGGGACACTATAACTGTGAGAGGGTCAATAAGGGGCACTATTGCTGTGAAGGGTCACTAATGGGCACTATAACTGTGAGGGGGTCACTAGGCGGCATTACTACTGATAGGTGGCACTGAAATGCACTGTTATTTTGATCAGGCACAATACCACTAATAGGGGTCACTAAGGCACACTATTACTGTTGGGGGTCAGTTAAGGGAACTGTTATTGTGAGGGGTTTTAAAGAGCACTATTACTGTGAGGGGGGAACTAAGAGGCACCATTACAGTGAGGGGGTACTAAAAGGCACTGTTAATTTGAGCGGAGAACTAAGGGGTGCTACTACTTTCAGTGTTCACTTAGTGTTCAGCGAGGGGTCACTAAAGGACACTTTTTTTTACTGTGAATTGGTCACAAATATGCACTATTACTGTGAGGGATCACTAAAGGGCAGTATTACGGTGAATCGGTCACTAGAGGGCACTAAGACTGTGAGGGGGGTCACTAAGAGGTACTATTAATGTGAGGGATCACTAAAGGGCACTATAACTATGAAGGGATCACTAAGGCGCATTATTACTATGAGGGGGCACAGAGTGGAATAGGCAGGATTGGGCAAGTACAGACAACTATTGGACAGGGTTTGAGGCATGGCTTAATGTAAGAAAATGTGATATGGTGCATATAAACCATCACAGGAGTGTTTCCTCTTGTTACGTTGCTTTGAAGTTGGAAGGTACGCCTTACCTCGTAGCTCTATTTTTAAAGAGGACATCCCACCAGGACTTACCCTAGCTTGCATGGTTAGGTCCTCCCCTATCCCTCCCCCATCCCTCCCTATATGGCTTCTAAACCAGCTAGGATGTCCTTAGGGTTCCAAGAAGATGGTAGCTGTCTCCCCTATTGCACAGGCGCTAAACGTGTTCAGACGCCCATACAGGCAGCAGAACGTCCTGAAGCTTGTTACCCTTCCTTATGCCCTTACACATCAGTTTGACATCTGTATCTTTTTTTAAAATTTGCACCAAAAAAAATCGCAAAAAGATACAAAAAGGAGCAAAAACCATTCTAAAAATGAGTAGAAATGGCAGCTCCCCAGACGGTCACGTGACACGGTTCAAGTAAATAGTTTTTTAATTGACCTGCATAATCTGGCAGAGGCGCAGTCTTCGGGAAGAGAAAGGAAAAAGGAACCAGAAACGAAGCAAGTGAAAGCTCATTAGGGGACCGCTCAAATATGTCGAGACGCCGGCCAAGAAATCGTTACTACTGGTTCTTGTCCAAGGAGCCTCCAGTCTGCGGAATCCGATTCCTGAGGAAATTGCCATAGAAGTTTCATTAAGGAAATTCAAGTTGAAATTGGATAAGTTCCTGGAGGAAGTGTTAGCGCTGAACTCTGCGAGTCACATTAAGGTTCTTTTATTCGTACTTTATACCGAGTCTATTTCAGCAGCTTCAATATCCTTAATGGTATTATTAGCGGTGGTGGAGTATTTGCTTTCGGCACTCTGGGTATAATCCAACTTTGCAATAAAGCTACAGTACGTTCTGTAATACCGGCCCGGCGAAAAAAGAAAACACCATTATATAGTCCTTGTAATATATAAAAGGCAAGGCATGCTGGCGGCGACTTGTTCTTACATCACGTGATGTGTGCCAGCCAATGGCATCCCTCCACCAGGTCCACTCCGCTGTGGATTTTGGAGCAGATCTGGATGCTACATTTGGATTTTGAAGCGGATTTTGATATAGATGCACATCAAACTCTGCAGCAGAATAGAAAGCAGGAAATGGAGCCGGGACCTGAGGAAGGGCTGCCATTAGATGGCTCCTGAAAAGTATGTGTCGCCCCTAGCAGCATGTTCACTCCCAAAAAATGTGTGTTCCCCCGGGAAGTATGTGCAACACCCAAAAATTAGTATGTGCACCCCCACAATAAAAAAGTATGTATAACCTCCCATAAAATATGTGCAGCTATCCCACTAAAAAGTATAGGTGGCCACCCCCAAAAAGATGTGCATCCCCCTATTAATGCATAGTTGTGTCCTCCGAAAAGTATGTGTGGCCACTGCTCTGAAAAGTGCGTCCACCTTCCAGAAACGCATGTGTCTCCTCCAAAGTGTATGTGGCACAACCCCCACGAAAAATATGTATGCCCCCCCCCCTCCCTCCCAAAAAAAGGAAGTGTCTTCCACTGAAAAGTATCTGTGGCTATCGCTTTCAAAGGTATACTGAAAAGTATATGCTCCCCCCCAGAAAAGTGGGTGTTTCTCCAAAATGTATGTGTCAAGTCCCCACAGAAAAGTATGTGTGCGCCCCTCTCGAAAAGTATGTGCCTTCCACAGAAAAGAAATGTGTGCACCCCTCAAAATGTATGTGCCACCATTGCTATGAAAAGTATGTGAACCCCCTAAAAAGTATATGTCTCCAAAAAAGTATGTGCCACCTCCCCTAAAGTATGAGCTGCAAAGTATGTGCAGCTGCTGCCCTAATAAGTACGTGCCTCCTCCCAAAAAGTATATGTATCTCTTCCCCTCCCACTGAAAAAGGTAAGTAATCTGACACAGAATCTACATAAGGATCTGTCCCACTGAAAAGGGTGAAATCGATGTGAAGTTCCACAGTGAACGCAAGTGTAAATTCACTGCAAAATCAGTGGCTCATTGATGGATCCTGAGCAGAATCTGAACGATAAAACACTTTTCTAGAGCCCAATGTATTTGTTCATTCAGCTGGTTGGACATAGAAGACAACATTCTGTCTATGTAAGCTATCACAGCTCACAATGCATATCAGAGCCAAAAATAAAGCCATGAGGAGGAGAGAACTGCCTGTAGAGCTTAGAGACAGCATTGTGTGGAGGCTCAGATCTGGGGAAGCTACAAAAATATTTCTGCTGCCCTGAAAGTTCTCAAGAGCCCAGCGGCCCCATAATACTTACATGGAAGAAGTTTAGAACAACCAGGACTCTTCCTAAAGCTGATAACCCACCAAACTAAGTCATCGGGGGAGAGCAGCCTTGAGGAAAGAGGTGACTAAGAACCCAATGGTCACTCTGGCTGAGCTCCAAAGATCTTTGTGCAGATAGGAGAAATTTCCAGAAGGTCAGCCATCACTGCAGCCTCCACCAATTTGGACTTTATGATCCAGTAACCAGAAAGAAGCCTCCTCATAAAAGACACATGAAAGCCCCCTGGATTACCAAAAAGCACCTAAACAACTCTCAGACTGTGAGAAACAAGATTCTCTGCTCTGATGACACCATCATGGAACTTTCTGGCCTCAATTTTAAGCATTCCATTTGGAGGACACCAAGTGCCACTCATCACCTCCCCAATACCATCCCTACAGTGAAGCCTGGTTGTGGAGCATCATGCTGTGGGACAAACAGACCAGTCAAGGTTGATGGAAAGCTGAATGGAGCAAAGTACAGATATAATGAGAACCTGATCCAGAGCACAAGACAATGACCCTAGGCACACAGCCAAGACAACACAGAAGGGGCTTAGGGACAACTCTGTGAATGTCCTTGAGTGGCCCAGCCAGAGCCATGACTTGCACCCAATCAAACATCTCTGGAGAGATCTGAAAATGTCTGTCAACAGATGGCCCCCATCCAACCTGCCAGAAAATCTCCAAATCCGGCAGTGCAAACCTTGTGGCATCATGCCCAAGAACACCGGAGGCTGCAATCCCTGTCAAAGGGGCTTCAACTAAGAACTGAGCACAGGGTGTGAATACTTATGTTATTGCAAAATTGGAGTTTTTCATTATTTTTTTTAATTACCAAGATTTCTAATATTCTGTTGTCGCTTTGTCATTATGGGGTACTGAGTGTAGAGTGATTTAGAAGAACTAGGCCACAATATAACAAAATGTAACAAATGGAAAGGTTTTGAAGACATTCCGGACCCATTGTACACTGTATTATATATTTATTCAACAAGACATCTTTCAAGATGGAGGTAGATGAAGGGTTTTTAACTTTTGACTCCCGCTTATTTAATTATATCTTATATGATATACTGCTCATCAGAGTCCATAGTACAATTAATGGTAAATGAATACTTTATCTCAACTGGTATGCACTCTAGATCCTTCCAAGATGCTTTTTTCCCTCTGTTTTATTTGAGAACTGGGTTCACAAAATTCAGGGTCAAAATACAGTAGAACCTGAAGCCACAAATGGGCAGAAAAAGTTTCAAAAACTGCTTTGACAAATCTTTTGGGCTTTGGAGACATTTGATAAAAGTCTAACAGAAATAATTACAATCCCCTGCTTTCTTTCGGGGTGGTCTAAAACTCGGCTGGGGTTGGTCAGAGTATAGGCACCACCTAAAAACTCCTTGGACACCTTGGTATCTGAAACATACTTACAGGTTATAGAAAGCAAAGGCTGGAGACAGTACTTGTAAGAATTGTGGAGGAAACGACCCCAAGTAAGTTTGACCGTAGCTATCATGTCATGATGCTGTTCTAAAAGGAGTCTTAATCATTGATTTCATTTTAGTGCCAAGGTCTAGAAATGATTAATAGTCAAAGTAACAATGATGGAGCAGACGGTCCTAATTCATTTTGACCCCAGCTTTCTTTATGGGTGGTCTAAACTTTGACCAGTGTAGCTTCTATGAATGACATGAAATCCTCTGGTGCATAATTGGCTGTAGTTGCCAAGAGCTTGGAAGCCACATGTAGAAGGTTGAGGGCCATATGTGGCTCCTAAGCTACTGGTTGGGAAAATTAGCCTAAGGATAGTGAACTATGATGGAGTCGACTATGTTAGACCTAGTTCAAAAGGACCTCAACCTTCTTCATGGGTGGTCTAAACCTCGGCCACTATTGGTTCTAATATGAGCATGAACTAAAAAACTGATTGGTGACCTTGGTGGCTACATAATTCCCATAGTTTATAAAATAAATGGTTAAACATAATAACCCGTGTAAGAATTGTGGAGGAGATGGTCCCATGTCAGGTTGGCTACAGCTTCCATGTCATAATGCTGATTGAAAAAGAGTAGAGATGAGCGAACATTCCCGGTTCGGGTGTTTTTGCAGTTGAGCACCGCTTTTTCCGAGTAACTGACTACGCTGGGGGTGAGCGGGGGGTTGCAGAGGGGAGGGGGGGTGGGGGAGAGAGAGAGCTCCCCCCTGTTCCCCACTGCTACCCCCCACTACACCACGCCGCCCCCTGAATCTTTTCGTCCGAGTAGTCAGTTACTCGGAAAAAGCGGTGCTCGAGTGCAAAAACACCCGAACCGAGTACGTTCGCTCATCTCTAAAAAAGAGTCTTACTCATTGTTTTGACTCTGGTGTCAAGCCATAGTAATCTTGTGATATTCCAAAATTGTATCTCTATAGCTGCCAAAATAATGATAATTGCATGCAGGGGGCTTGAGAGCCACTTGTGGCTCCTAAGCTTCAAGTTGGGGAACAGTACTCTAAAGATACCCAAGATAACAATGATGGAGAAGATGGTCCCAACTCAATACGGTCCCAGCCTTTTTTTCCCAGTCTAAACCTCAGCTTGTCTTAGTTCCAGTATCTGCACAACCCAAAAAACTCCCTGGAGACCATCCATGTTGGATACAACATTCTGACAGTTTACTAAAAAGAGGCTGAAGATAGCCCATGTAAAAATTTTGGAGAAAATGTCTCCATGTCGAGCTGGCTACAGCCTCAATGTCATAAGGCCAAAATAAAGAAGGCGATAACCATGGTTTTCTCTCTGGTATCATGTTCTCGTAATGACATGACATCTATAGCAGATATAAAAACTGGACAGCTGGCCTGTAGGGGGCTTGAGAGCCACATGTGGGTACTGGTTGGGGGTACTGCTCTAGAGACAGTCAATGTAACAATGATGAAGCAGATGGTCTCAGTACAATTTGAGCCTAGCCTTTTTCATGGGTGGTCTACACTGCAGTCGGTGCTAGTTCTGCTGAGGGCACGACCAAAAAAATTCTTGGTGAAGCCGGTTACAAAAAAATCCTTTACATGTTATTTCATTATATTTACATTGCTACATTGTTTAAATGCTGACTATAACTAATAGGTTGAGAGGTGTGATATTACCCCGTGTGGACCGAGCCTTAATTAGTTGCATACCCTGAACAGCAAAAATTCATGAGAAGAGGAGTTCATCTTACAACCTTCCCTCAAGACTGATGTTGAGAATTCTACCGTTTTTTTAATTCGATACTACACCATGTGAATGCTGATTCATCGTTAACAAAGGCACCTTCACCGCGCCGTCCATTTATAACAAGCTTCATTAATAAAAAGTTTCCTAAATTCATCTTGTGACATACAAGCGGCTCTCTATTTCAGCCTTTCAGAACTCCTTTGAAGGTTTCTTCACATCTGCTTGTCTTTCATGTCTGTCTCTGATCTACCTTTCCCTTTTTATTTTAGATGCTTCACATGAAGAGAAACCGAGAAAAAACAAGTTCACTTTTATTCCACTATGAAAACTTGGAGAAACTGCAGAAATAAAATACCAATCTGCCAGATACAGCAAATGTCCTCCAGGATATTCCACTACATGATAGCATTATTATAGAGGGCAGTATTATAGTAGTTATATTCTTGTACATAGGAGCAGTATTATAGTAGTTATATTCTTGTACATAGGAGCAGTATTATAGTAGTTATATTCTTGTACATAGGAGGCAGTATTATAGTAGTTATATTCTTGTACATAGGGGGTAGTATTATAGTAGTTATATTCTTGTACATAGGGGGCAGTATTATAGTAGTTATATTCTTGTACATAGGAGGCAGTATTATAGTAGTTATATTCTTGTACATAGGGGGCAGTATTATAGTAGTTATATTCTTGTACATAGGGGAGCAGTATTATAGTAGTTATATTCTTGTACATAGGGGGCAGTATTATAGTAGTTATATTCTTGTACATAGGGGGCAGTATTATAGTAGTTATATTCTTGTACATGGGGGGCAGTATTATAGTAGTTATATTCTTGTACATAGGAGGCAGTATTATAGTAGTTATATTCTTGTACATAGGAGCAGTATTATAGTAGTTATATTCTTGTACATAGGGGGCAGTATTATAGTAGTTATATTCTTGTAAATAGGAGGCAGTATTATAGTAGTTATATTCTTGTACATAGGGAGCAGTATTATAGTAGTTATATTCTTGTACATAGGAGCAGTATTATAGTAGTTATATTCTTGTACATAGGAGGCAGTATTATAGTAGTTATATTCTTGTACATAGAGGGCAGTATTATAGTAGTTATATTCTTGTACATAGGGGGCAGTATTATAGTAGCTATATTCTTGTACAGAGGAGGCAGTATTATAGTAGTTATATTCCTGTACATAGGAGGCAGTATTATAGTAGTTATATTCTTGTACATAGGGGGCAGTATTATAGTAGTTATATTCTTGTACATAGGAGGCAGTATTATAGTAGTTATATTCTTGTACATAGGGGGCAGTATTATAGTAGTTATATTCTTGTACATAGGGGGCAGTATTATAGTAGTTATATTCTTGTACAGAGGAGGCAGTATTATAGTAGTTATATTCTTGTACATAGGAGGCAGTATTATAGTAGTTATATTCTTGTACATAGGGGGCAGTATTATAGTAGTTATATTCTTGTTCATAGGGGGCAGTATTATAGTAGTTATATTCTTGTACATAGGAGGCAGTATTATAGTAGTTATATTCTTGTACATAGGAGGCAGTATTATAGTAGTTATATTCTTGTACATAGGGGGCAGTATTATAGTAGTTATATTCTTGTACATAGGGGGCAGTATTATAGTAGTTATATTCTTGTACATAGGGAGCAGTATTATAGTAGTTATATTCTTGTACATAGGGGGCAGTATTATAGTAGTTATATTCTTGTACATAGGGAGCAGTATTATAGTAGTTATATTCTTGTACATAGGGAGGCAGTATTATAGTAGTTATATTCTTGTACATAGGGGGCAGTATTATAGTAGTTATATTCTTGTACATAGGGAGGCAATATTATAGTAGTTATATTCTTGTACATAGGGGGCAGTATTATAGTAGTTATATTCTTGTACATAGGGAGGCAGTATTATAGTAGTTATATTCTTGTACATAGGGGGCAGTATTATAGTAGTTATATTCTTGTACATAGGGAGGCAGTATTATAGTAGTTATATTCTTGTACATAGGGGGCAGTATTATAGTAGTTATATTCTTGTACATGGGGGGCAGTATTATAGTAGTTATATTCTTGTACATAGGAGGCAGTATTATAGTAGTTATATTCTTGTACATAGGAGCAGTATTATAGTAGTTATATTCTTGTACATAGAGGGCAGTATTATAGTAGTTATATTCTTGTAAATAGGAGGCAGTATTATAGTAGTTATATTCTTGTACATAGGGAGCAGTATTATAGTAGTTATATTCTTGTACATAGGAGCAGTATTATAGTAGTTATATTCTTGTACATAGGAGGCAGTATTATAGTAGTTATATTCTTGTACATAGAGGGCAGTATTATAGTAGTTATATTCTTGTACATAGGGGGCAGTATTATAGTAGCTATATTCTTGTACAGAGGAGGCAGTATTATAGTAGTTATATTCCTGTACATAGGAGGCAGTATTATAGTAGTTATATTCTTGTACATAGGGGGCAGTATTATAGTAGTTATATTCTTGTACATAGGAGGCAGTATTATAGTAGTTATATTCTTGTACATAGGGGGCAGTATTATAGTAGTTATATTCTTGTACATAGGGGGCAGTATTATAGTAGTTATATTCTTGTACAGAGGAGGCAGTATTATAGTAGTTATATTCTTGTACATAGGAGGCAGTATTATAGTAGTTATATTCTTGTACATAGGGGGCAGTATTATAGTAGTTATATTCTTGTTCATAGGGGGCAGTATTATAGTAGTTATATTCTTGTACATAGGAGGCAGTATTATAGTAGTTATATTCTTGTACATAGGAGGCAGTATTATAGTAGTTATATTCTTGTACATAGGGGGCAGTATTATAGTAGTTATATTCTTGTACATAGGGGGCAGTATTATAGTAGTTATATTCTTGTACATAGGGAGCAGTATTATAGTAGTTATATTCTTGTACATAGGGGGCAGTATTATAGTAGTTATATTCTTGTACATAGGGAGCAGTATTATAGTAGTTATATTCTTGTACATAGGGAGGCAGTATTATAGTAGTTATATTCTTGTACATAGGGGGCAGTATTATAGTAGTTATATTCTTGTACATAGGGAGGCAATATTATAGTAGTTATATTCTTGTACATAGGGGGCAGTATTATAGTAGTTATATTCTTGTACATAGGGAGCAGTATTATAGTAGTTATATTCTTGTACATAGGGAGGCAGTATTATAGTAGTTATATTCTTGTACATAGGGGGCAGTATTATAGTAGTTATATTCTTGTACATAGGAGCAGTATTATAGTAGTTATATTCTTGTACATAGGGGGCAGTATTATTGTTATTATATTCTGCAGGTAGAACAGAATTAACTTTATTTAATTTTATGGTTTACTTTTCAATTTTAGTTTCATTAAAATACTTCTCTCAAGAAAGTAAAGCACAACATACGGTAGTAACATAGTATGTATACTCCAGCCCACAGATAATGAGTAATATAGTAATTGCTGTCTAGTATTTGTGCTTATTATTACCATCCTGGATTATGTTATATGAGCATTGACTAAATTGCAGTATATTAGATACCAATCTGAAAGGCAATGAATGGGAAGTGCTGTACCTTTGGAGGCAACATCCTCCCACCTGCTCCTAACTTTAATGCATTGCATGGGCTATAAATAATGGATTGAAAGACTGAAGCATTTAAGGGACATGACAATACAAACCCATTTGATGTATTACGTCTCCTTCAGCAGAAGCTGTTACTTTTAGGCGAAAAAAAAGTCCAAGACAAAACACTATAAATCAAAGAGAAAGCTCTTACTTGCAGCGGCTCATTAATATACATTGATACTAACCTCAAACATGGGGTGGTTGCAGAAGGGTTCTATTATATCACTGTTAATAGTATAAAAGCAGTTACAGTAATATGAGATCACATTGGCCTAGGCCCGGCCCGAAAGAACGAAGCTGTATGCGCTTATTCTTACTGGAAGATTCCTTGAAACGAGGAAGATGCTCAGCGAGACTGCGGTCCATTAAGATGTACAGTAAATAAGATAGTGAGCATTCCCAGCATCCCCCAGGTGTTGGAACAGACACTTCTGATGGGAGTGATCTCATTCACTTGCCTTGTACTCTAATGCTATCATAGTGGGTGAAGCTTTCCAATACAAACACTGACGAATTACACTGAGCGATCCCTAATTTATTCTGTATTTATTATAACTTTTTGTTCAAATATTACTTCTAGCTCAACACAATTAACCCTTTCCAATCCACTGTCTGACCTCTGAAGACATTATGATTTAAGGCTGTACAGCTCCGATGTTGGAAGACGTCCATCGGGGTTCTCTTACTGTATATTGCCAGCCTCTCTGCTGTCGGAGCCTATCCAACGTGTCACCTCATGCAGTACTGGCTTTAGCCAGCAGATAGCGCCATTGTATAAGGGCAGAAAAAGCGTAGGCCCCCTAGGAAAACCAGGATACAAATTGGATTGGAAAGAGTTAAATGTTCATCTGAGGAGTACAATGCAGTATTAATAGTGTGACGTTAAAGAGGCTCTTCTGTCAAACAACTCAATCTATATACTCTGGGGCGGAACCAAATAATTCAGAGGAGGGGTTAAGTTCAGACAATTCATGGGTGGAGTTATACTGAACAGCACCTTTATTAGACCCCCTGTCCCTCTCACGATTGGCTCTTCCTTATAGGGAAATTCTGCCCGTGACCCCGGAGCATAAATTCACATGATAAGTTTTCCGTGGGTCAGCTTCAGTGTAAATCCACATTAGATGGGAAAATCCAGCGATCAGAGCGATTTAAAATGATGTCATCAATACTAGACTAGCCAAGAAAAAGGATTTCACTGGCAACATGTGGGGTACGTTGTGGAGAGTATACATCCAGTGAAAGAGGATCTTGTGGACGGAAACAACTCATCACTCAAAGGGGTCGGAGGAGGATGTCAGGAATCGTTCTGACCAACAGGTGCTGCTATTGAGAGCAGCTGCATATAACATTGGTGCTCCAACTAATGTGTCTGAACGCACAACTCGACGTTCCTTAGCACAGATGGGTTGTAACAACAGACGATCCCATCTAGCACCATTGTGCAAGACGAGACTCCAGTGGGTAAAAGAGCACAAAAATTATATCCAGATTTCTGCTGCTCCGTCCTGAAGGGATGATAAAAATTTGGCGCAAGCAGCATGAATCGCTGACCCCTTCCTGTCAGCTGGTCAGAACATGGCAGCACCGCCATCTAATCTGCAGCAACTACAAGAAGCTTCCTGTCCGCAGGACAACTGATGGAATTATTGCTGCAGTTCTAAAGTCCAAAGGAGGTCCAACGCTACCAGATGGGGGTCTCATAAAGTGGCTGTTCAGTTTATATGTAGTATTGGTGTTGACTTGACTTACCAGTGTGAATCATTTCCATTGTACATAGTCATTATGGAGTCTTGCAGATTCTGCAAGCACAGATATTGGAAGTCACAAGCCAAATGAGTTTGGACAGCTGCCTGGTACAAGGCTTAGGTGACCACACATATCATGAATGGCTTCTGAATCCTCTCTATATTTATTACGGGAGGGGATGATAATGACTTCTAGTGGCAGAGGGCTCCGTCATGGGACTGCTCTTACAGTGATAACCTTCACTGATGGTTGAGCTTTCTTTTATGGATCCCTCCTTGATTGGGGCTGAACATTTTTGTATCTGCTCCCCCACACCATTGACTTTATAGGACTTCTCTGTTTTTGACACTCCCTACTTGTTAGAAGAGTCTTTTGACAATACTGTGTTGGGACTAACAGCTGTAATCTGTAGAGAAACCAGGCAGAAAATGCTCAATTTCCCTGCAGCTCCCCTACAGGAGAAATGAAGTATTACACAGAGCCCATTCATACCAATGGATGTTTTAGTATCATGCAGAGCAGGACGGGTCCTCCAGAAAAAAACGCACTCTATCTAAAAGCTCTACAATCTGTCAGAAGAACGAAACACAGGACCCCCTAACTCACAATTCACTATTGGGGTATGTGAATTGGGTTTTTTAAACTGGACAACGTCTTTAACCCCTTAGTGACGCGGCCTATTTTGAACCTAAGGATGCAGAGATTTGGGGGGATTTTCAATTCCACTTTTCAAAAGCTATAACTTTTGTGTTTTTCATTTGACATGGCCGTATGAGACCTTGTTTTTTGCATGGCGACCATTTTTGGGTACATATAATGTATTGTAGAACTTTTATTGATTTTTTGGGGGAGCAGAGAGAAAACACACATCAACTCTGTCATAGTTTTTTTTTTGTGGGGGGGGTTACAGTATTAATCAAAAATTAATTACATGATTATTTTTTTTCTGCAGGTGGTACGATTACAACAATACTAAAGTTATATTATAATGACCAATGATGTCAGAGAACCCTTTACAAGCCTTCATCAATGGTATGGAGTTAACAGCGGGGATCGGTGAGGACACGAATCTCTGCTGTTACAGTGGAACGCCAACTTTCAGCCACAAATGGAGTGGAGGAGATAGGACAGTGCCTCTTGTGTACCTGGGATGTGAGTGCCCAGGAACACATAAGAGAAAGAGACTTGTGGTGGTCACAGGTGGTGGGAGGGAAAACCCTGTCCCGGGTGGGGAACATCAAAAGAGAGCATGCATGGAGAAGGGTCTGGGGGGTGACACCTCCAGAAATGAGAATTAGAAAATAAGAAAAAAGTATCTCCTGAAGTATCAACTGTGACTACCTGTAAGGGTGGACGTATAGGTATATGGACCAAAAGAGTCTAAAGAGAGTTCCTATTGCTTCCCTGTTATGGTCTTTTTGGTATAGGTATATGTCCACCCTTACAGATAGTCACAGTTGATACTTCACTGGTCACCATGAGTGCAGGAGATACTTTTTTCTCATTTTCTAACTTTCAGCCACAGCCGCTGCTGACGGCACAGGCTCCGCTTCAAAGGCTTCTTGGGTTAATAAAGGGAGCCCACAATTGGGGGCTTTGATGCCTTGAAAATTAGAAGAGGAAGTACAATGGAGGAGAGAAAAACAGACACAGTAGAGACAGTGAGGTGTTCTTCTAATAAATGAGTTCTAGTAGCGTCAGTCGATAGATGACATATAAGTGAACCGTGCGGCACGGAAAAGTCTCCACAAACACTGATGTTTGCCAGAATCCCAGTGACAGGTAAATCAATGCCTTCACTGTTCTTCCCCAATTAGCTTGAAATTACCTGCGAACTTCACAGCTAAATCACGCTTATTCCGCACTTTTCCGGTATCGTTGTGTTCGCCAGAGAGACCTATTGGCACCTTTCGATATTAATAAGTATCTGAAGATCCCCTCCTCCTTTCTTCATTAACTCCTGCTCCGGCTGGGGAACTGAATTCAATTTAACTGGAGGCTATTAAGAAAACATGATAAGCGTTTGTGTAGAAAAATTAATTTTTCATTAAGAGTGATATGTGAAGGCTTTTATTATGCAAAGTAGATTGTGCCGCGAATTACACAAGGTGTCTCGGCTGCTGTGTCGCGGGGCACGAAGAGAAAGAGACTTAAACATTTCCATACCGAGGTTCTCTGGGCTTAAACTGCACCAACGAATAGCCCTGTGCCAAGAAGATCTCATATGCCAATGCAAGATGGTGTAACGCCGCTGCAGCACCACCGATGTGGAGGTGATTTCCCTTTAAGTCAATGTTCAACCTTTAAATAGGCCTTGCAACATGACTAAAGGTATAAGTCAAACTAGATTCTTCCCCTTAAAGAATGGTGTCTTGCATTTGCATATCAAATTTCCCAGAAGGCATTGCATCGTCTATAAGTCTCCTCACACCAACTTGATGATCTCTACAAAGAGATACAGTACTCCTCGCAACCAAAGAAGATCTCAGACACTGTTTCTGTCAAATCCTTAGGGCTCACCCACACGGGCATGTCTCACTTGTTAGCGCAGTAGTCTTCCTTACAGAGCTACTCTACTTCCTGCAACAGAGGACAGGAAGTTGCAATCTAAGTCAGCCATTTTGAAGTCTATGATGGGGATAAGTCATTTGGTCATTCACCAAATGACAAGCTCTATCTTCCTCTGTCCTCATATGTCGCCTTGCTTAGTACACAAGGAAAACACATTACTACATTGAGGTAGGAATGACCACATAACAGACCACATAGATCCTGGCAAATAGTAATCATCCCCTAAAGCTGCCCATAAACATGAGCTAAAAGTCACCCAAAATGGATGAGTTTGGCCCTTTCGGATGAGTATCGTTTGAAATAAAAAACAGCAACTGATAGTTCACAATGGCCGATGAACTGCCAAGAAACCGATCCATCATATTGGAAAATGTTGCTAGTGGTCAGCTAAAGTCCATCCAAATCTGGCCAATCATTTGCCACCTTTTGCAAGCCCATTTTCCCCCCCTTTTTCTCTTTAAATCATGTCTCTTGTTGGACAGTTGAGGGTCCTTTTACACTATGCAATCAACTACAGATGACGAGTGCCAATCAATGAAATTCTTGCCTGTCTACCAGGCCAATGTAGACTCGATGACGGGCTAAACGAATGTTCACGTGATTGTTTGTTACCCAAATAGATTCATTACTGTTCCGCATTCACACGGAGGATGTGCCAATAACAACAATTATTATTGGTGTCACATAAAAGATGCAATACCACAACGAACGAGCATTTGCTCATCTTGTGGGTGATCGGTGGATCCTTCACATGACCTAATGATTGAGCAAGTGAATGTTCCTAGGAATGTTCTTGCCTGAGCATTGAGCCATGAAGGGATTGTTCATACAAATTGTCACATTTGTTCTGTTGGGTTTCCAGGAATACACTGTTGCAAGTGTAGTTGACTTGGCTCGAGGACCCTTGTCAGAGGTTTGTGAGCTTGAATATCTTGGCCAAAATAGGAACCAATACCTCGTATGTACTTTACCTATTCCATCTGTTTATGCATGGAGGTATTCTAGGTAAGTGCTTGGGTGTTTGTCAGTCGTTTTTGGATGTCTGCTCACAAGTTCCCTTTGCAGTTCTTACTGCCGTAGCCTTCAGCTACTTGTCTTCCAAGATTTCATAAGCTATGACTACTGCGGTACAACACATCGTCTGAAGAGCCCTCAATCCCAGGGGTTCAGACCAGGATGCAGGAGCAGTTACCTGGAGTTGTTCTTCTCTTTGGACCCTCCGATCCGCCAGTCATGTTTTCGGCTGTCTAAGATGTCTGATGCAATCTTCAGACTATCTTATCCTCACTACCAAAGCATTATACCTTCTCATTGATTGCCCAGAACTGGTCATGTGATCAGTACTGGCCAATCAGACAGCAGTTCCAAGTGTGCATTAGGTAGTTAGAAAACTGATGCAGCCATCCGGGACGCATATTAGCACTTTCTGCTTAGCTTAAGCAGCGCTGCTGATTAGAGCCACCTGATTGGCTCTTCGGCACCACGTGACTACACAGCGTGCACGCGGATTGCCTTAAGCAGCACGGGGTTAGGGTTTAGGGTTAGGATTTAGGGTTAGGGTTAGGTGTAGGGTTAGTTTTAGGGTTTAGGGTTAGGTTTAGGGTTAGTGTTTAGGGTTAGGTTTAGGGTTAGTTTTAGGCTTGGGGTTAGGTTTAGGTAACCCTAACCCTAAACCTAACCCCGTGCTGCTTAAGTGTAGTGTGTACTGCACGTCTGCTTAACTGTAGTGTGTAGTGCACGGCTGCTGAAGGCAATGCGCGTGCACGCTGTGTAGTCACGTGGTGCCGAAGAGCCAATCAGGTGGCTCTAATCAGCAGCGCTGCTTAAGCTAAGCAGAAAGTGCTAATATGCATCCGGGACACCGGAAATCATGGCCAGAAAATGGAGGTGAGAAGCGACAGCGGAGAACAACTGCAGGTAATCCGTATGGATGTCTGTCTCTAATCTGTATACACTCTGTGGGTCCATTTTTACACTTCTGCGAGTATGCCAAAAAATAATCAAAATATTATTCCATATTTACTTAGCAAAGATTAATCAAAAATGGACAACATACGGGTTTCAAGCGCTTGCGCTCCATTTTTTTTTCTTGCCCTCCCATTGACTTGAATGGGCGACTGTCATCTACGAAATCAGCTGCAATGTTTCAGCACTTCGTATTATAGAAACGCACGTCTGAATGGCGCTACTGACTGTAGTTGGGCTGTGTTCTGTCTGTGTACAGACAGTTGCATGGACAGACCGCTTGCGGATGAGAATTGCGCCTGTCTGAAAAGCCCCTATTTTTATCGCCCGCTTCCTTCTGTTGAACGATTCCCACATTTAATATGCTAACAACAAGACTCAGACTCCGGCTGGCCGGTCGGAGGATTTATGCAGACAGTTTTTTGGACTTTATTAGTGCAATTTTTATTATCTCAGATGCGGACCTGAATATTAGAAGCAATCGCGTTTTTAGAATGTCGCATTTATGATAGTCGGAGTGAACGTTATTACTGAGCCAAAAGGTTGTCTCGCTGCTAAAGGGTGAGAAGTGCGCGCACAGAGCTTTACTACCGAAAGCGTATAATTACAGCGTATAATAATTAATTAGTCTGGATATTAAAATGCATTACGAACGTGGAAACACGGACGCCAGAATCCCAATCTGTTTAAAGGGCCAGCACCGTAGTTATAGCAGCGCCCCATAGAAAACACAATTACTGCCTCCAACCTACTAGAATACCGATCCGCAATAGACGCTCGCACGCACTTTGGGGCTTTTTGTACAAATGTTTTCGTTTCTTCTACTAATACATCTTAAGCTCAATATTTTCAGAGAAAGCCATGCAAGAACTCCAGAAAGAAAATGCCAAACTAACAGCGGGTGGCAATTACAAGATAATACCACGAATACAAAATACGTGTAAGTGAAGAAAAAAGACCCCTGCAAACTTGTAAGTGCATTTTAGCGCTCCGCACCGACGTGCATCCCGCATCTCGCTATGGAGTTTTTTTTTAATGTGGCAAAGATGGCCAAAAAATGACACAAAAAAAGTAACAATTTTCAGAAAAATGCTGCATGTCAAAGAATTCCACTATTACCCCCTACATACAAAAGTACAATTACTATGTTACGGCCCCCGATTCGAAGAGCGAAAGAAAAAGCGAACACATGGGACTGTATTCCAATATCAAGAAATTAAAACTGCTGACAACAGCGAGCAATGCTGTACGATGCATAACAATGAAGAAACTGAATCAGTCCAAGATTTCACTTTCCTTGGATCCCAGATCGACCGCAGGGGCGAATCGGGGTCTGAAATCAAAGGCAGAATCAGCCTTGGCCGTAGTGCAATGCAAGGAATGGTGAAGATGTGGAAGAGCAAAGACATCGGCATTACAAAGACCCGAATAATCAATGCGATCATTTTACCAATAACTACATATGCAGCGAAAGCTGAACACTGAAGAAAGTAGAAGGATCGAAGCCTGTGAGCGGCGGTGCCGGCGGCGTATGCTGCACATACAATGAACAGAGATCGATACAAATAAGGCGATTCTAGACCATGTCAGACCAAAAGCATCACTAGAAAGCAAAATCACCAAACAACAGCTTTTATAGTTTGGTCATGTCATACGAGTCAATTCTCTGGAAACAACATTAATGCTCGGTACAGTCAGTGGATCCAGAAGACGAGGACGCCAAAGAACACGCTGGATAGACACAATCAAGGTTGACACGAACATGACTGTGGGAAATCTAAAGGGAGCAAACAAAGGAAGCATGGTATATGTTGAACCACAAGATGACCGAAAGTCGGCAACGACTGAACGGATAAATCAACATCATCATATACAACAATATAACTACTATAATACTGCCCCCTATGTACAAGAATATAACTGCTATAATACTGCTCCATATGTACAAGAATATAACTACAATAATACTGCCCCCTATGTATAAGAATATAACTACTATAATACTGCCTCCTATGTACAAGAATATAACTGCTATAATACTGCTCCATATGTACAAGAATATAACTACTATAATACTGCCCCCTATGTATAAGAACATAACTACTATAATACTGCCTCCTATGTACAAGAATATAACTACTATAATACTGCCCCCTATGTACAAGAATGTAACTACTATAATACTGCTCCTATGTACATGAATATAACTACTATAATACTGCTCCTATGTACAAGAATATAACTACTATAATACTGCCCCCTATGTACAAGAATATAACTACTATAATACTGCCCCCTATGTACAAGAATATAACTACTATAATACTGCTCCCTATGTACAAGAATATAACTACTATAATACTGCTCCTATGTACAAGAATATAACTGCTATAATACTGCCCCCTATGTACAAGAATATAACTACTATAATACTGCCCCCCTATGTGCAAGAATATAACTACTATAATACTGCCCCCTATGTACAAGATTATATAACTACTATAATACTGCCCTCTATGTACAAGAATATAACTACTATAATACTGCTCCTATGTACAAGAATATAACTACTATAATACTGCCCCCTATGTACAAGAATGTAACTACTATAATACTGCTCCTATGTACAAGAATATAACTACTATAATACTGCTCCTATGTACAAGAATATAACTACTATAATACTGCCCCCTATGTACAAGAATATAACTACTATAATACTGCCCCCTATGTACAAGAATATAACTACTATAATACTGCTCCCTATGTACAAGAATATAACTTCTATAATACTGCCTCCTATGTACAAGAATATAACTACTATAATACTGCCCCCTGTGTACAAGAATATAACTACTATAATACTGCTCCTATGTACAAGAATATAACTGCTATAATACTGCCCCCTATGTACAAGAATATAACTACTATAATACTGCCCCCCTATGTACAAGAATATAACTACTATAATACTGCCCTCTATGTACAAGAATATAACTACTATAATACTGCTCCTATGTACAAGAATATAACTACTATAATACTGCCCCCTATGTACAAGAATATAACTACTATAATACTGCCCCCTATGTACAAGAATATAACTACTATAATACTGCTCCCTATGTACAAGAATATAACTTCTATAATACTGCCTCCTATGTACAAGAATATAACTACTATAATACTGCCCCCTATGTACAAGAATATAACTACTATAATACTGCTCCTATGTACAAGAATATAACTGCTATAATACTGCCCCCTATGTACAAGAATATAACTACTATAATACTGCCCCCTATGTACAAGAATATAACTACTATAATACTGCCCCCTATGTACAAGATTATATAACTACTATAATACTGCCCTCTATGTACAAGAATATAACTACTATAATACTGCCCCCTATGTACAAGAATATAACTACTAAAATATTGCCTCCTATATACAAGAATATAACTACTATAATACTGCCCCCTATGTACAAGATTATATAACTACTATAATACTGCTCCTATGTACAAGAATATAACTACTATAATACTGCCCCCTATGTACAAGAATATAACTACTATAATACTGCCTCCTGTGTACAAGAATATAACTACTATAATACTGCCTCCTGTGTACAAGAATATAACTACTATAATACTGCTCTCTATGTACAAGAATATAACTACTATAATACTGCCCCTTATGTACAAGAATATAACTACTATAATACTGCCCCCATGTACAAGAATATAACTACTATAATACTGCCCCTTATGTACAAGAATATAACTGCTATAATACTGCCCCCTATGTACAAGAATATAACTACTATAATACTGCCCCCCTATGTACAAGAATATAACTACTATAATACTGCCCCCTATGTACAAGATTATATAACTACTATAATACTGCCCTCTATGTACAAGAATATAACTACTATAATACTGCTCCTATGTACAAGAATATAACTACTATAATACTGCCCCCTATGTACAAGAATGTAACTACTATAATACTGCTCCTATGTACAAGAATATAACTACTATAATACTGCTCCTATGTACAAGAATATAACTACTATAATACTGCCTCCTATGTACAAGAATATAACTATTATAATACTGCCCCCTATGTACAAGAATATAACTACTATAATACTGCTCCCTATGTACAAGAATATAACTGCTATAATACTGCCCCTATGTACAAGAATATAACTACTATAATACTGCTCCTATGTACAAGAATATAACTGCTATAATACTGCCCCCTATGTACAAGAATATAACTACTATAATACTGCCCCCCTATGTACAAGAATATAACTACTATAATACTGCCCCCTATGTACAAGATTATATAACTACTATAATACTGCCCTCTATGTACAAGAATATAACTACTATAATACTGCCCCCTATGTACAAGAATATAACTACTAAAATATTGCCTCCTATATATACAAGAATATAACTACTATAATACTGCCCCCTATGTATAAGAATATAACTACTATAATACTGCCTCCTATGTACAAGAATATAACTACTATAATACTGCCCCCTATGTACAAGAATGTAACTACTATAATACTGCTCCTATGTACAAGAATATAACTACTATAATACTGCTCCTATGTACAAGAATATAACTACTATAATACTGCCCCCTATGTACAAGAATATAACTACTATAATACTGCCCCCTATGTACAAGAATATAACTACTATAATACTGCTCCCTATGTACAAGAATATAACTGCTATAATACTGCCCCTATGTACAAGAATATAACTACTATAATACTGCTCCTATGTACAAGAATATAACTGCTATAATACTGCCCCCTATGTACAAGAATATAACTACTATAATACTGCCCCCCTATGTACAAGAATATAACTACTATAATACTGCCCCCTATGTACAAGATTATATAACTACTATAATACTGCCCTCTATGTACAAGAATATAACTACTATAATACTGCTCCTATGTACAAGAATATAACTACTATAATACTGCCCCCTATGTACAAGAATGTAACTACTATAATACTGCTCCTATGTACAAGAATATAACTACTATAATACTGCTCCTATGTACAAGAATATAACTACTATAATACTGCCCCCTATGTACAAGAATATAACTACTATAATACTGCTCCCTATGTACAAGAATATAACTTCTATAATACTGCCCCTATGTACAAGAATATAACTACTATAATACTGCTCCTATGTACAAGAATATAACTGCTATAATACTGCCCCCTATGTACAAGAATATAACTACTATAATACTGCCCCCCTATGTACAAGAATATAACTACTATAATACTGCCCCCTATGTACAAGATTATATAACTACTATAATACTGCCCTCTATGTACAAGAATATAACTACTATAATACTGCCCCCTATGTACAAGAATATAACTACTAAAATATTGCCTCCTATATACAAGAATATAACTACTATAATACTGCCCCCTATGTACAAGATTATATAACTACTATAATACTGCTCCTATGTACAAGAATATAACTACTATAATACTGCCCCCTATGTACAAGTATATAACTACTATAATACTGCCTCCTGTGTACAAGAATATAACTACTATAATACTGCCTCCTGTGTACAAGAATATAACTACTATAATACTGCTCTCTATGTACAAGAATATAACTACTATAATACTGCCCCTTATGTACAAGAATATAACTACTATAATACTGCCCCCAAGTACAAGAATATAACTACTATAATACTGCCCCTTATGTACAAGAATATAACTGCTATAATACTGCCCCCTATGTACAAGAATATAACTACTATAATACTGCCCCCCTATGTACAAGAATATAACTACTATAATACTGCCCCCTATGTACAAGATTATATAACTACTATAATACTGCCCTCTATGTACAAGAATATAACTACTATAATACTGCTCCTATGTACAAGAATATAACTACTATAATACTGCCCCCTATGTACAAGAATGTAACTACTATAATACTGCTCCTATGTACAAGAATATAACTACTATAATACTGCTCCTATGTAAAAGAATATAACTACTATAATACTGCCCCCTATGTACAAGAATATAACTACTATAATACTGCCCCCTATGTACAAGAATATAACTACTATAATACTGCTCCCTATGTACAAGAATATAACTTCTATAATACTGCCCCTATGTACAAGAATATAACTACTATAATACTGCTCCTATGTACAAGAATATAACTGCTATAATACTGCCCCCTATGTACACGAATATAACTACTATAATACTGCCCCCCTATGTACAAGAATATAACTACTATAATACTGCCCCCTATGTACAAGATTATATAACTACTATAATACTGCCCTCTATGTACAAGAATATAACTACTATAATACTGCCCCCTATGTACAAGAATATAACTACTAAAATATTGCCTCCTATATACAAGAATATAACTACTATAATACTGCCCCCTATGTACAAGATTATATAACTACTATAATACTGCTCCTATGTACAAGAATATAACTACTATAATACTGCCCCCTATGTACAAGAATATAACTACTATAATACTGCCTCCTGTGTACAAGAATATAACTACTATAATACTGCCTCCTGTGTACAAGAATATAACTACTATAATACTGCTCTCTATGTACAAGAATATAACTACTATAATACTGCCCCTTATGTACAAGAATATAACTACTATAATACTGCCCCCATGTACAAGAATATATCTACTATAATACTGCCCCTTATGTACAAGAATATAACTGCTATAATACTGCCCCCTATGTACAAGAATATAACTACTATAATACTGCCCCCCTATGTACAAGAATATAACTACTATAATACTGCCCCCTATGTACAAGATTATATAACTACTATAATACTGCCCTCTATGTACAAGAATATAACTACTATAATACTGCTCCTATGTACAAGAATATAACTACTATAATACTGCCCCCTATGTACAAGAATGTAACTACTATAATACTGCTCCTATGTACAAGAATATAACTACTATAATACTGCTCCTATGTACAAGAATATAACTACTATAATACTGCCCCCTATGTACAAGAATATAACTATTATAATACTGCCCCCTATGTACAAGAATATAACTACTATAATACTGCTCCCTATGTACAAGAATATAACTGCTATAATACTGCCCCTATGTACAAGAATATAACTACTATAATACTGCTCCTATGTACAAGAATATAACTGCTATAATACTGCCCCCTATGTACAAGAATATAACTACTATAATACTGCCCCCCTATGTACAAGAATATAACTACTATAATACTGCCCCCTATGTACAAGATTATATAACTACTATAATACTGCCCTCTATGTACAAGAATATAACTACTATAATACTGCCCCCTATGTACAAGAATATAACTACTAAAATATTGCCTCCTATATACAAGACTATAACTACTATAATACTGTCCCCTATGTACAAGATTATATAACTACTATAATACTGCTCCTATGTACAAGAATATAACTACTATAATACTGCCCCCTATGTACAAGAATATAACTACTATAATACTGCCTCCTGTGTACAAGAATATAACTACTATAATACTGCCTCCTGTGTACAAGAATATAACTACTATAATACTGCTCTCTATGTACAAGAATATAACTACTATAATACTGCCCCTTATGTACAAGAATATAACTACTATAATACTGCCCCCATGTACAAGAATATAACTACTATAATACTGCCCCTTATGTACAAGAATATAACTGCTATAATACTGCCCCCTATGTACAAGAATATAACTACTATAATACTGCCCCCTTATGTACAAGAATATAACTACTATAATACTGCCCCCTATGTACAAGATTATATAACTACTATAATACTGCCCTCTATGTACAAGAATATAACTACTATAATACTGCCCCCTATGTACAAGAATATAACTACTAAAATATTGCCTCCTATATACAAGAATATAACTACTATAATACTGCCCCCTATGTTCAAGAATATAACTACTATAATACTGCCACCTATGTACAAGAATATAACTACTATAATACTGCTCCTATGTACAAGAATATAACTACTATAATACTGCCTCCTATGTACAAGAATATAACTACTATAATACTGCCCCCTATGTACAAGAATATAACTACTATAATACTGCCTCCTGTGTACAAGAATATAACTACTATAATACTGCTCCTGTGTACAAGAATATAACTACTATAATACTGCCTCCTATGTACAAGAATATAACTACTATAATACTGCCCCCTATGTACAAGAATATAACTACTATAATACTGCCCCCTATGTACAAGAATATAACTACTATAATACTGCCCCTATGTACAAGAATATAACTACTATAATACTGCCCCCTATGTACAAGAATATAACTACTATAATACTGCCCCCTATGTACAAGAATATAACTACTATAATACTGCTCCTATGTACAAGAATATAACTACTATAATACTGCCTCCTATGTACAAGAATATAACTACTATAATACTGCCCCCTATGTACAAGAATATAACTACTATAATACTGCCTCCTGTGTACAAGAATATAACTACTATAATACTGCCTCCTGTGTACAAGAATATAACTACTATAATACTGCCTCCTGTGTACAAGAATATAACTACTATAATACTGCTCTCTATGTACAAGAATATAACTACTATAATACTGCCCCTTATGTACAAGAATATAACTACTATAATACTGCCCCCATGTACAAGAATATATCTACTATAATACTGCCCCTTATGTACAAGAATATAACTGCTATAATACTGCCCCCTATGTACAAGAATATAACTACTATAATACTGCCCCCCTATGTACAAGAATATAACTACTATAATACTGCCCCCTATGTACAAGATTATATAACTACTATAATACTGCCCTCTATGTACAAGAATATAACTACTATAATACTGCTCCTATGTACAAGAATATAACTACTATAATACTGCCCCCTATGTACAAGAATGTAACTACTATAATACTGCTCCTATGTACAAGAATATAACTACTATAATACTGCTCCTATGTACAAGAATATAACTACTATAATACTGCCCCCTATGTACAAGAATATAACTATTATAATACTGCCCCCTATGTACAAGAATATAACTACTATAATACTGCTCCCTATGTACAAGAATATAACTGCTATAATACTGCCCCTATGTACAAGAATATAACTACTATAATACTGCTCCTATGTACAAGAATATAACTGCTATAATACTGCCCCCTATGTACAAGAATATAACTACTATAATACTGCCCCCCTATGTACAAGAATATAACTACTATAATACTGCCCCCTATGTACAAGATTATATAACTACTATAATACTGCCCTCTATGTACAAGAATATAACTACTATAATACTGCCCCCTATGTACAAGAATATAACTACTAAAATATTGCCTCCTATATACAAGAATATAACTACTATAATACTGTCCCCTATGTACAAGATTATATAACTACTATAATACTGCTCCTATGTACAAGAATATAACTACTATAATACTGCCCCCTATGTACAAGAATATAACTACTATAATACTGCCTCCTGTGTACAAGAATATAACTACTATAATACTGCCTCCTGTGTACAAGAATATAACTACTATAATACTGCTCTCTATGTACAAGAATATAACTACTATAATACTGCCCCTTATGTACAAGAATATAACTACTATAATACTGCCCCCATGTACAAGAATATAACTACTATAATACTGCTCCTTATGTACAAGAATATAACTGCTATAATACTGCCCCCTATGTACAAGAATATAACTACTATAATACTGCCCCCTTATGTACAAGAATATAACTACTATAATACTGCCCCCTATGTACAAGATTATATAACTACTATAATACTGCCCTCTATGTACAAGAATATAACTACTATAATACTGCCCCCTATGTACAAGAATATAACTACTAAAATATTGCCTCCTATATACAAGAATATAACTACTATAATACTGCCCCCTATGTTCAAGAATATAACTACTATAATACTGCCACCTATGTACAAGAATATAACTACTATAATACTGCTCCTATGTACAAGAATATAACTACTATAATACTGCCTCCTATGTACAAGAATATAACTACTATAATACTGCCCCCTATGTACAAGAATATAACTACTATAATACTGCCTCCTGTGTACAAGAATATAACTACTATAATACTGCTCCTGTGTACAAGAATATAACTACTATAATACTGCCTCCTATGTACAAGAATATAACTACTATAATACTGCCCCCTATGTACAAGAATATAACTACTATAATACTGCCTCCTGTGTACAAGAATATAACTACTATAATACTGCTCCTGTGTACAAGAATATAACTACTATAATACTGCTCTCTATGTACAAGAATATAACTACTATAATACTGCCCCTTATGTACAAGAATATAACTACTATAATACTGCCCCCATGTACAAGAATATAACTACCATAATACTGCCCCCTATGTACAAGAATATAACTACTATAATACTGCCTCCTGTGTACAAGAATATAACTACTATAATACTGCTCCTGTGTACAAGAATATAACTACTATAATACTGCCTCCTGTGTACAAGAATATAACTACTATAATACTGCTCTCTATGTACAAGAATATAACTACTATAATACTGCCCCTTATGTACAAGAATATAACTACTATAATACTGCCCCCTATGTACAAGAGTATAACTACTATAATACTGCCTCCTGTGTACAAGAATATAACTACTATAATACTGCCCCCTATGTACAAGATTATATAACTACTATAATACTGCCCTCTATGTACAAGAATATAACTACTATAATACTGCTCCTATGTACAAGAATATAACTACTATAATACTGCCCCCTATGTACAAGAATGTAACTACTATAATACTGCTCCTATGTACAAGAATATAACTACTATAATACTGCTCCTATGTACAAGAATATAACTACTATAATACTGCCCCCTATGTACAAGAATATAACTATTATAATACTGCCCCCTATGTACAAGAATATAACTACTATAATACTGCTCCCTATGTACAAGAATATAACTGCTATAATACTGCCCCTATGTACAAGAATATAACTACTATAATACTGCTCCTATGTACAAGAATATAACTGCTATAATACTGCCCCCTATGTACAAGAATATAACTACTATAATACTGCCCCCCTATGTACAAGAATATAACTACTATAATACTGCCCCCTATGTACAAGATTATATAACTACTATAATACTGCCCTCTATGTACAAGAATATAACTACTATAATACTGCCCCCTATGTACAAGAATATAACTACTAAAATATTGCCTCCTATATACAAGAATATAACTACTATAATACTGTCCCCTATGTACAAGATTATATAACTACTATAATACTGCTCCTATGTACAAGAATATAACTACTATAATACTGCCCCCTATGTACAAGAATATAACTACTATAATACTGCCTCCTGTGTACAAGAATATAACTACTATAATACTGCCTCCTGTGTACAAGAATATAACTACTATAATACTGCTCTCTATGTACAAGAATATAACTACTATAATACTGCCCCTTATGTACAAGAATATAACTACTATAATACTGCCCCCATGTACAAGAATATAACTACTATAATACTGCCCCTTATGTACAAGAATATAACTGCTATAATACTGCCCCCTATGTACAAGAATATAACTACTATAATACTGCCCCCTTATGTACAAGAATATAACTACTATAATACTGCCCCCTATGTACAAGATTATATAACTACTATAATACTGCCCTCTATGTACAAGAATATAACTACTATAATACTGCCCCCTATGTACAAGAATATAACTACTAAAATATTGCCTCCTATATACAAGAATATAACTACTATAATACTGCCCCCTATGTTCAAGAATATAACTACTATAATACTGCCACCTATGTACAAGAATATAACTACTATAATACTGCTCCTATGTACAAGAATATAACTACTATAATACTGCCTCCTATGTACAAGAATATAACTACTATAATACTGCCCCCTATGTACAAGAATATAACTACTATAATACTGCCTCCTGTGTACAAGAATATAACTACTATAATACTGCTCCTGTGTACAAGAATATAACTACTATAATACTGCCTCCTATGTACAAGAATATAACTACTATAATACTGCCCCCTATGTACAAGAATATAACTACTATAATACTGCCTCCTGTGTACAAGAATATAACTACTATAATACTGCTCCTGTGTACAAGAATATAACTACTATAATACTGCTCTCTATGTACAAGAATATAACTACTATAATACTGCCCCTTATGTACAAGAATATAACTACTATAATACTGCCCCCATGTACAAGAATATAACTACCATAATACTGCCCCCTATGTACAAGAATATAACTACTATAATACTGCCTCCTGTGTACAAGAATATAACTACTATAATACTGCTCCTGTGTACAAGAATATAACTACTATAATACTGCCTCCTGTGTACAAGAATATAACTACTATAATACTGCTCTCTATGTACAAGAATATAACTACTATAATACTGCCCCTTATGTACAAGAATATAACTACTATAATACTGCCCCCTATGTACAAGAGTATAACTACTATAATACTGCCTCCTGTGTACAAGAATATAACTACTATAATACTGCTCCTGTGTACAAGAATATAACTACTATAATACTGCCTCCTGTGTACAAGAATATAACTACTATAATACTGCCTCCTGTGTACAAGAATATAACTACTATAATACTGCCCCCTATGTACAAGAATATAACTACTATAATACTGCCCTCTATGTACAAGAATATAACTACTATAATACTGCCTCCTGTGTACAAGAATATAACTACTATAATACTGCTCCTGTGTACAAGAATATAACTACTATAATACTGCCTCCTGTGTACAAGAATATAACTACTATAATACTGCTCTCTATGTACAAGAATATAACTACTATAATACTGCCCCTTATGTACAAGAATATAACTACTATAATACTGCCCCCTATGTACAAGAGTATAACTACTATAATACTGCCCCCTATGTACAAGAATATAACTACCATAATACTGCCCCTATGTACAAGAATATATCTACTATAATACTGCCCGCTATGTACAAGAGTATAACTACTATAATACTGCCCCCCATGTACAAGAATATAACTACTATAATACTGCCCCCCATGTACAAGAATATAACTACTATAATACTGCCCCCTATGTACAAGAATATAACTACTATAATACTGCCCCCTATGTACAAGAGTATAACTACTATAATACTGCCCCCTATGTACAAGAATATAACTACCATAATACTGCCCCTATGTACAAGAATATAACTACTATAATACTGCCCCCTATGTACAAGAATATAACTACTATAATACTGCCCCCTATGTACAAGAGTATAACTACTATAATACTGCCCCTATGTACAAGAATATAACTACTATAATACTGCTCCTATGTACAAGAATATAACTACTACAATACTGCTCTCTATGTACAAGAATATAACTACTATAATACTGCCCCTATGTACAAGAATATAACTACTATAATACTGCCCCCTATGTACAAGCATATAACTACTATAATACTGCCCCTTATGTACAAGAATATAACTACTACAATACTGCTCCCTATGTACAAGAGTATAATTACTATAATACTGCCCCCTATGTACAAGAGTATAACTACTATAATACTGCCCCCTATGTACAAGAATATAACTACTATAATACTGCCCCCTATGTACAAGAATATAACTACTATAATAGTGCCCCTATGTACAAGAATATAACTACTATAATACTGCCCCTATGTACAAGAATATAACTACTATAATACTGCCCCCTATGTACAAGAGTATAACTACTATAATACTGCCCCTATGTACAAGAATATAACTACTATAATACTGCCCCTATGTACAAGAATATAACTACTATAATACTGCCCCCTATGTACAAGAATATAACTACTATAATACTGCCCCTATGTACAAGAATATAACTACTATAATACTGCCCTCTATGTACAAGAATATAACTACTATAATACTGCCCCCTATGTACAAGAATATAACTACCATAATACTGCCCTCTATGTACAAGAATATAACTACTATAATACTGCCCCCTATGTACAAGAATATAACTACTATAATACTGCCCCTATGTACAAGAATATAACTACTATAATACTGCCCCCTATGTACAAGAATATAACTACTATAATACTGCTCCCTATGTACAAGAATATAACTACTATAATACTGCTCCTATGTACAAGAATATAACTACTATAATACTGCCTCCTATGTACAAGAATATAACTACTATAATACTGCCCCCTATGTACATGAATATAACTACTATAATACTGCCCCCTATGTACAAGAATATAACTACTATAATACTGCCTCCTATGTACAAGAATATAACTACTATAATACTGCCCCCTATGTACAAGAATATAACTACTATAATACTGCTCCTATGTACAAGAATATAACTACTATAATACTGCCCCTATGTACAAGAATATAACTGATATAATACTGCCCCTATGTACAAGAATATAACTACTATAATACTGCCCCCTATATACAAGAATATAACTACTATAATACTGCCCCCTATGTACAAGAATATAACTACTATAATACTGCTCCTATGTACAAGAATATAACTACTATAATACTGCTCCCTATGTACAAGAATATAACTACTATAATACTGCTCCCCATGTACAAGAATATAACTACTATAATACTGCTCCCTATGTACAAGAATATAGCTACTATAATACTGCTCCCTATGTACAAGAATATAACTACTATAATACTGCTCCCCATGTACAAGAATATAACTACTATAATACTGCTCCCTATCTACAAGAATATAGCTACTATAATACTGCTCCCCATGTACAAGAATATAACTACTATAATACTGCCCCTATGTACAAGAATATAACTACTATAATACTGCTCCTATGTACAAGAATATAACTACTATAATACTACGGCTGCCTATCCATGGGCGTAGCGTTTTCCCGCTTGTGTAAATCGTGCTGCGCTTTCCATAGTTCTCCTATGGTAAGCGTTCATTGCGTTACCCGTGTGCGGATTATCGCCGCGGATAACGCAATGATATATCGCCTGTTGGCAGGAGGCCTACCCCTGTATGAGCAAAGATGTCATTGGCAACATGTGGAATTTTTTTGATTGTTACATAGCTTTTCTGTTGCAGGTCTATAACGACCGGAGGGTTGCCGCGTCTCTACTTAGAGTTCTAGTCATAACCAGGGGCTAAATTGCTATTTCCACTACCTTGTATAACGATCTTAGTGAATGCAGGCTACATAAGTGGATCCTCATTTCATTCATTAACAGGAAGCGGGATGTAAATTGAAAGTCCATTAAACAATGGACAGGCTGCAATAAAACGCTCGGCGCTGAATCTTTCATTATGAGTGATCGTCTTTCTATTGCTGGCCGCCATGTTCCCAGGATCAGATACTGAAGAGTGTTGTTTTGTGTGTATCCAGAAAAAAATCTATAGTTTGTCCAATAATGAAAAAAAAATGACAAAAGAAAATCTTGTCCAATCGATATTAGCGGCCGTATAAGTCTCTGTTAGAATGTATCTCAGTAATGAAGTGTAATTGGGTAAAATTCATTAATTGTAATTACAAGAGAAAAATTAACAAGCTCTCGTCAGCGGCTGGTGGATGTGCGTGTTCTCACTGAGCTGTACATAGAAAATTAACAGCCTGGGATGTAATAGCATCGAGCCCCGGCGTTCAGCGACGGGTGCAGCCAAACAGCAGACACCGTAGAATGGGCATACTTTATAGCAAAATCATTAACGCTATGGAGGTGATTCATCAAGCAGATTCTCTCCAGCATGTAGTAATCCGACGGAGCCCGGCCATCTCTTATTGTTCTTCTTCTGCCACTGGTATTAAATTTTGCAAATGCTTTAAAATGGAGCCGCTGAAACGAGCTGAAGAAGGAGAAGGAAACATATAAATTCCTTCAAAGGAGATATATGACGGCGAGTGCAGCTGGTGACGGGAAGATGTTACATGGAGGTTTGCAGATGGCGTCTGCTGCTTGCCAAAAAGTTGAAATACAGATAAATTTAAGCACGAGTCAAAAATTCATGGTGTGTTATCATTCCTTGCATGTCGTACTGTATGGGGTCCAGCATCCCCTACTAATTCAGTTCTTAAAGGGGTTTCACAGCTCTAAAGGTACTGGTGCATCTTGTCTCCACCAGAAGAATGGGTGGAGACATGGATGGACCGGATGACTTATAGGGGAGGGGCAGGTGTCGGCCACTTATGCGGATTGGATGATGCACACATTCCTGGCCAGACATAGCATAGGTGTAACCCAGCATTTCTCCTTTTTCAGCTTGCAGCACATCTCGGCAAAAGTTTTTGTCTTGCAGCACCCCTGCAAAACAAAAAAAACTTTCTCTTTCTCTCACTATCTCTCTTGCTTTCTCTCTCTCTTTTCTCACTCTTTCTCTTTCCTCTTTATTTCTCTCCTCTCTCTCTCTTGTTCTCTCTGCTCTATTTCTTTCTCCCTCTCTCTCGCTTTCTCTTCTCTCTTTCCTCTTTCACTTTTTCTGTCTCTTTCATTCTCTCGCTTTCTCTCCACTCTTTTTTTCTCTCTCACACTTTTCTCTCTCTTTCACTGTCCTGCTTTCCCTCTCCTCTCTGTTTCTCTCCTTTTACTGTCTTTCACCTCTCTCTTTTACTTTCTCTTTTACTCTCTCGCTTTCTATCCTCTCTCTCTTTGGGCTCACTAACATGGGCGTATTTCCCCGGCATATTACATGCATATTTTAAACACACACAATACAGACAACATGCACCACATAAACTCACATTGGGGTATGCAAGCATGCTTTTTCTTTCTTTTCTCTCTTTCTCACGCTCCCTCTTTTTCTATCTCCTCTCTTTCTCTTTCCTCTCCTCTCTTTTTCCCTCTCCTCTCTTTTGCTCTATTTTTCTCCTTCCTCTATCTCTCTTTCTCTTTTCATGTCCTCTCTCTTTCCCTCTCTCTCTCTCTCTCATTCCATCTACTCTCTGTTTTTTCTTTGTCTCTTTCCCTCTCCTCTCTTTCTCTCTCCCTTCTCTTTCTTTTCCCCTCTATTTTTCCCTCTCCTGTCTTTCGCTCTATTTTTCTCCCTCCTCTATCTCTTTCTCTCTCTCCTCTCTCATTCCCTCTACTCTCTGTTTTTTCTTTGTCTCTTTCCCTCTCCTCTCTTTCTCTCTCCCTTCTCTTTCTTTTCCCCTCTATTTCTCTCTCTCTTTCTTTCTCTCTGCGCCCTTTTACACGGTACAATTATTATTCAGATTCTCGGTGGATCACACAATCTGAGCGATAATCATTCAGTGTGAACGCTGCCGGTGGCTGAACGACAAACAATCATTTATTCATTTATCGATTGCGTTCGGTTTGTTTAGGCATAAAAATCAAACGATGATCATCCCGTGTAATCATCTATGACCGCCCGCCTGCTTACTGTGGATGGAGGTGGGGCGGCTGAAAAATGACCTAATACTACTCCAGCCTAGACCACATTTACAAGCCTGTTAGCCAGTAAGGGCCCTTTTACACGGAACAATTATCGCTGGATCGGTGTAAATGTCACCAGCGACTGAAGGATGAACAGTAATCCGTTCGCTTATCATTCGTCGTTCAGTTTATGCAGGCGTAGAAATCAAACGACGAGCAGCTCATCTGTGACTGACGGCCTGTTGACTGTGATTGAAGGCGGGCGACCGTAAGAGATCTCCGGCCCGGTTCGCCTCCAGTCACTGAAAGCAGAGGAGCGATTATTGCTGTGACGACTGTCGGATGCTTAAGAACTCATCCCGTGAAAAAGGACCTTTTCTCTCTCTTCCAGAGACATCCCTAGGAGCTTTGCATGGCACACCGGGATGCCATGGCACTATGGTTGGGAATCACCCCGCCAATTAATCGTTCGCCATGCTGCTAACACAGGTTAGCGAGGACGAGCAGAAGCTCTATACACTGTACAGTGGCACGGCACGGTATTGCAGGTTAAGTTCCTATTCTCTTTAATGGGAGCTGGGTTTATAATACAGCAGTACTGAGCAGTGTAGGTGTGAATCCAGTAGCTATGGAACAGTAAATTACTCACCATTAGTTCCAGGGGCCACTTGTGTGTGAGTCTATCTCCCTTTTACTCCTTGAGCTTCCTTTCTCCATATTCTACTATTATGGGCAGCATTGAGCCTCCTCCACTTTCTATAATGCGTTTTGTCACTCTGTTACTACAGACGGACTTCACTTGACAACAGACAGTGGACAGCAAGTTAAAAAGAAGGGAGACCCCTAGTGGCCGGCACTGCAGAAGGATCTCTGCTTATGACACAAAAAGCAGATAGCTCCAACGTGGTATTGTAGGTATAGTTTCCATTGCTTTCATCGGAAGCTGTGTCTACAATACAGCAGTACTGAGCAGTGTAGATGTGAATCCAGTAACTGTGGGACAGTAAATCACTCACCATGAACTCCAGCAGCCACGTGTGAGTCTATCAGCAATAATCCATGCCGTATGGACTATGACGCAAATTCCCACTGAGGGTTATAGGATGTGGATTTAACATGAATTCCATAAAGATTCTGCGTCAACATTCCACTGTGTGAACATACTCTATGAATGGGGAAGGAACCGCAATATTAAGGCACGGGGTACTGAGATCCACTTTTAGGAATCCCAAGAAACCCCTGATTTGTGATACATCTTCATTACTTGCAGTTCTTTAAAATGACCCGGTGTCAGACATTAATAACCCTGTCGCAGAGAGTAACGGCGAAGCGCAGTATATTTCTCTTCACGCCTTTAAAACCCTCGTTTTAACTTAAACAAACAAAAATCCCCAGAGTAACAGATCTTGCTGCCTCAGCAATCTCCAGAGCTGCCTAAGAAAACCAAGAAAGATATTTCCTAATGTTGTTTACACACGGTCGTTCACGTTCCGAGATGAGAATGATAAATGGACTGGCTCAGGTAGACCCTTTTCTCTAGTGTGTAGCAAGGAATCATGGGTAAATAAATAAGGAATAGCAGCAGGTAGCAGAGCTATGTCTCACCTGGTGTCTGAGATATTGATCTTCGTCACTGACTCATTAATTATGTTGCTGCGCTGCATCCACTCTTGAATACCATTTGATTTTTGTTTTCGCTTTTATTGTTTAAATGGGTCCAAAATTTTGTGCTAATCAATTTCTTAAGATATCATAAAGGCTGAAGCTGATAAGGAGCCCCAAATTCCTGTATGGACGAAAAGCTAACAGATAAAATCCTGGTTATATGCAGCCACCACTAGGGGGAGCTCAGGAGATTAATTTTATATGACTGTAATTGTATATGCAGTGAGCTCCCCCTAGTGGTGGGCAGAATTTTATCAAATAACTCTATGGTTGTGTTAAGAGAAGCCCCCTCTACCTCAGTTAAGTAGAGTATGTATTGCTTACTAGTATGGGCTTGCCTCATGATTGCAAGTTATTCCATGCCCTATCCATTGTATAGAGGAAAATGTCCAGATCTGTGGAGACATGACCATTGGGTCCCAAGCTGATCTCGGGAATGGGGCTCTGGTACATACTGAAGTGAGGGCAGTGTCAGTCGCACATCTGCACCACCTCTCTATTGATTTCGATGGGACTTCTGGAGAGTGGGTGGAGTCAGGTTATACTGTGAACAGACTATGGCGATGTCTAGCAGCATGTGTGAATGTTAGAATGACTTCATACTGCTGCCGGAGTGTGGCGAATGGGGCGCGACAAGATATGGCAGCTGAGTATGGAACTGATTTATTTTTTACCGGCCTCTCGAAGTGCCCGGACACAGAATGATGTAGCAGGTAGCAACCCTAGTGCCAAAACACAGAAAAAGTGCCCCTAGTGATACTCCCTCAGTGGCACCCATATAGTATAATGCCCCCTTAGTGGCCACACATATTAATGACACCCCTTAGTGCCCCTACAAAAAGTGCTCCTAGTGATGCCCATTTAGTGCCCACTAGAGATGAGCGAGCGTACTCGGTAAGGACAGATCCACTGTGCCCCGAGCCTGGAGCTCTGTAGCAAGGCAAGTTAGAGAGAAATGGAGAAGACATAGACTAAAGCAATGAAAGAATAGAGGGGAGCAGAAAGCACATTTAGGGCTCAGTCAGATAAGTGTTTTTTTGCGCAAAAAAAATGCACTCCACGTGACCAATCGCAGGCAGCGCTCAGTATTCAATGAATGGCTGAGCGCTGCCTGAGATTGGCTGAGCGCTCAGCCAATCAGACACGGCCCTTTCAGGAGGCGGGGACTTTTAAATCCCCGGCATAAGAAGAAGCCTCAGAAGAGAGTCAGAGAGCCAGTGAGAAGACGCGCCGGAGAGGTGATGTTTGTTTGTTTTTTACAGCAGCTAGGGATGGTTTTCACAGAAGGGCTTGTATTTCAAGCCCTTCCCCAAAAATCACTGTGGGGGTGCAGTGAGCACCAGCCCCATTGAAAGCAATGGGATAGCAATGCGGTCCTTTGCCACAGCTGTAGCAGGGGATTCCTTCATCCCTGCGGGGTGTCCCCTTGTCACTGAACACTGTGACTGTGCTGTCACAGTGTTCAGTGATTAAGGGACTCCCCGCAGGGAATCTTTATGCGCAGCACGGACCTTCTTGACGCTTGGATGTCCTATCTTTTGCAGGTGCGAGTATTTTGTGCTTGTAAAAAACGGACTTGTGAACACACCATAGGAAACCAATAGTTCCATCAGACACGCGCTTTTTTTGCGCACGTAGGCGTGCGCCAAAAAACGCTCGTCTGACTGAGCCCTTACAGTGAAAGCTTACTGTGTTCTAAGCTTGCAGCTCCATAAGAAGGCAAAACGGAGGAAACACAGACTTAAGCCGGGAACACACCTGCGTATTTTGGCTCCATGCTTGTGTCCGTAATACCCAACTGAATCCCGGCCTGACTGTGGGCCTCCGGAGCTGAACTCCGATCATCATACTATCGCTATCATGCTTAGCATTCTGCTCAGGAGGTCCGAGGTCGGGCCGGGACACATTTCCATATTACGGATACAAAGCGCAACCCAAATACATAAGTGTGTTCCCAAACTAAGGCAATGATGGAAGACAGGGAACTACTTCCTTACAAGGAAGGCCCACCGTGCTCTACGCCTGCAGCTCCTTAAGATGGCATGTGCTGGAGAGAAAGAAGCAAGAGTGAAACTACAACACAGCTCGACCGAAACCCCCATGGACAACCCTTTACATTAGAGGGGTATTCTGGAGCTGATCATGGCGGGCCATGGACACCCCCCACCCCCTATGATCCCGCCACCATCATGGCAGCCAGCTATGAGCAGATCCTCGCTGCATCTTATCAGCCACATCACAGGTTTTCTGTTTCCCTGTTATAAAGGAAAAAACTAAAATTAAAATAAAGCTGATTTTAGGCCGAGGAGATAATTAAACGGAATAAAAAAAAAACAAAAAACAGAACCTGGCAGCCGGCGAAAATCTGCAGCGACGCTAAGGAGAAGGAAAAATAGATTTGTTAACATCGTCCGTGCCTGAGGGATTAGCGTTATGAGGATGGATGTCTCCCGCTGTCAGGGACATTTGGCCATCGTTAATTACCAGTAATAAACACAGCTGTCTAATAAAGCAGCGGCGCTGGCTACCTGGCGCCTGCGTTACGGGGGCTGACGACCATTTAGGTAGGAACTTCGTAAATGTTCTTTATCACCATTATAACTACTGGCTGAACAGCCTCCCCTTATAATAACATGAGACCCCCCCCCCCAAGAACGTCAATTCTATGCAGCTTAATCTATGGCCTGTGATCCAGCTTTCCCGGCCCCTGAACGGCATGGCTGTCTAGTTTTGATTTGGGGATGTATTACTGCAAATAACGAACAGGAATGCGCCCCCGCACCCGGCGGCTATCTCCGCGTACCTGGAGGTTTCTTCTTACTTCTGCGCTGCGTATGTTGCTCGCTGTTGGACATGCGCAGTACAGATTTTCCCACGCCGCGATGATACAGAATCCGTGACCTGTCCGGGCCACGTGTCGATCGGCTTCCATTAACTTCAATGAAAGCCGTCCGCGCAGAATCCACTCAAAAATAGAGCTTGTAGCGATTTTTCCTCCGCGAGTAATTGGTTTCCACTCGCGTGCGGGAAGAAGCACTTTTCCATTCTATGCTATGGGCGGTGTTCGCTGCGGAACCCAAAGGCGGGCGTCCGATCTGGATACCGTAAAGCAATTCTACCCATGTGCAGCCGGCCTTAAGATACAAAATAGGCCAGTCAGTAAGGGGTTAAATTTACGGGGATTCTAAACTTAGGGGTGAGTGCATTTTACTGCGAGAGAGGTCAAAGCTTGGGATATTACAGGGGAATGACATAAAGAAACCCGTATCTGGATGTCCAACGGCCTTAGATCGTGCAAGAACATTCTGAGGAGCGTCACTTGTTAATCAGTGATCGTATCTTTGGTGCGGAAATCAACATGGTTGGAAGCACATCAACCACATCATCCACATCATCTATATCATCCACATCATCTACATCATCCACATCATCTACATCATCCACATCATCCACATCATCTACATCATCCACATCATCTACATCATCCACATCATCTACATCATCCACATCACCCACATCATTCACATCATCCACATCATCCACATCACCCACATCATCCACATCATTCACATCATCCACATCATCCACATCACCCACATCATCTACATCATCCACATCATCCTCCTGTCGGGGGAGGGAGGGGAGAGGGGGGGTTGCTGACCAACAATAATGAAGTTCTATGGGGACGAATGATTGTTTGTCCACTAATAGTCTGGATTGGACTGTGTGAAGCCCATGCAGATCGGCGCCAGGCGGAGATCAATGTACTTGGCCATCTCTCTCCATCCAATAGAAGTCAACCCAGTGGCAGCTGAGCATGTACAGCGCTGCTTCATTTACATGGGCACTCCAGTGTGGCGGTCTCAGGATTGCTGGGGGTCCCTGCGGTCGGACCGGCAACAATCAGACATTCATCCCCGATCCTGCAGACCATGGGTTCTTGGGAAAAAATGTCACATGTTAAACCACAAACTGACATTAATGAGTCGGCGCTCTCTGCAGGTTCTATCGCTTTAAAACGTGGACATTAACCCTTAATGAGGCTGCCTTTTTTTTTCTTTCATTTTTGTTTTTTTCTCCCAATCACTCTTTTATTGATCCATGGACGAAGCTATAGCAGTGCTTGCTTTTGTCAAGTTGTGCTCTTCAGTGGCGCTATTTAATGTACCGTATGATGTAGTGAAAAACTTTATTCTGTGGGTCAGTGCGATTACAATGATACCAAATTGATATATTTTTTTCTTTTGCCGTACTACATTTAATAAATAGCAAAGCTTTGGAAAAAATAAAATTATTTTCTGCCGCCATCTTTTGATCGCTATAAGGGCTTACTCACACGAGCGTATATCGGGCGCTGTTTTCACGGCCGGCTGATATACGCTACTATCTGCGCTGTCTTCCCCTTCCCTCCGCCTCACCGGCTCTCTGCCTCTCTCCTCCGCTCTGACTGTTTGCAATAGGAGGGGTCGGGGCCGGAGCTAAACTCCACCCCCATCCTTCCCCCTCCCATTGCTGGCTACGGGCAAGGGGCGGGGACGGGGTGGGAGCTTAGCGGTCGATATACACTCATATGAATAAGCCCTAACTTTTATTTTTCCGTCGACTTAGTTATATGAGATCTCATTTTTTGCCCTCTAGTTTGTTTTGATACCATTTTGCACACAACTTTTTGTTCACTTTTTATGACTTTATTCCTTAGAGACGTGGTGACCAAAAAAGCGCAATTACGGTGTTATATATTATTTTATGCTGACATTCAGCATGCGCTGATAAATAACTGTTATTTTCACAGTCTGGCCTTTTGATTTTTTTTTTTAGCTTAAATTTTTACTTTTACTTTCTTTTATTTTTAATAACCTTTTTAAAACTCAGTTCTACCGTTTTTTTAGTTCCTTAGAGGACTTGAACTTGTGATCATTTGGTGTTTATGAAGTATAACGCAATACCTTAGTGTTGAATGACACCCCATTCTGACAGGCGCGCTATCAACACCCCCAAACTCTGATTAAAGCATTTTGAGGGCTTAAACACACGGCGCTATTTTTGTCCTATTTAGTGGCCGTGAAAATCACGTCTGCGAAACGGGACAAAATGTCAATGGTTCCGTCTTCACTAGCGGGATTCTTGCACGTTAATACTACTCAAGAGAAAGATAGGACTTGCCCAATCTTTCCCGCACGTAGAAAAGCTACGGGGCCGGGCCTATCATCCTGCTTTTTTTTCAAAGTTGCACGCAATAGTGCGGAGTTTGAGTAGCCAATAGAAAAACACTGTTTCATGTGCTAATACGTAAGTGTATGTGAGCCCTATGGGTAACAGCCACCCTTAGGCCTTAGTCAGACGGGCGTTTTTTCGCGCGATTTGCGGATCGCATGACGGATGCGCATCCGCAAATCGCGTGACCGGTGCGCGCAAGTCGCCCGCAAATCGCCCGAAAATCTGCTCCTAGCCGCGTTTCATTAGAAACGGGCCGGAGCTGTCCAGCGCATTGAATTCAATGGAGACGGCAATACAGCCGTCTCCATTGAAAGCAATGCGCTGCGGGCGAGTGTGGGATGAATTGTCGGGAAGGGCTTAAATATATAAGCCCTTACCTGCAATTCATCCTAAAATGTGTAAAAATAAAAAAAAATGGTATGCTCACCTGCCTGCAGCCGGAGCTCCGAGCGGCCGTCCTGCAGTGGGTTTGAAGGGGGTGTGAGTCAGACCTGCCCCCTGATTGGCTCAGCGCTGAGAGGCAGCAGTCACTCACCCATTCATGAATTCATGAATGGATGTGAGTCAGACCTGCCCCTGATTGGCTCAGCGCTGAGAGGCAGCAGTCACTCACCCATTCATGAATTCATGAATGGGTGTGTGAGTGTTTTCAGCCTCTGATTGGTCAGGCTGTGACCAATCAGAGGCAGATCATTCAGCAGGCGGGGATTTTAAAGCCCCGCCGGCTGAATAGTGCCAAGAAGCAGTTCAGGAGAACTGACAGCGGCCGCGGCTGGACTCCGGCTGCAGCAGAAAGGTGAGTATACAATTTTTTTTTATTTTAACACATTTCTGGATGAATTGCAGGGAAGGGCTTATATATTTAACCCCTTCCCGACAATTCATCCCGCGCACGCCGGCAGCCCATTGCTTTCAATGGAGCGGCTGTATTGCCGCTCCATTGAATTCAATGGGCAAACATCGTTCTTCTCTGCCACAGCTGTTACAGCTGTGGCAGAGAAGAATGATTTGTCTTCTATATGTTCTCAATGGGGTCAGCGCTGCTGCCGCCGGCCCCATTGAGCGCATATAGAGAAGAGAACAGGAATCGCAGATCGCAGATAGGTGCGATCTGCGATTTTTTGTTCTATAATTTATCGGTCGAGCGCATAAAAAGCGCTCATGTGTCCGATACCATTGCAAAGCAATGGTTTTAAAAAATCGCCGGACGCATGCGCAAATCGCGGCAATAAACTCCCGTCTGACTGAGCCCTTAGTGTAAACGCTGGTCATGGCTGTTGACGATGGGTGTCAGCTGTTAAAGACAGCAGGTACCCGCCTAGAGCAGAGCAGGATTGTAGGGGTTAAAACCATCCGCATGAAATTGGTACGTTAGTAAGAAAAAAGAGATAGAAGGGAAGATGACTGCAGGATCTGACTGTTTGTAGTCTGCAACCATGGAGACACATAAATCTGCATAGGAGCTGCATACACAAAACAATAATAGATTTGGATTAAGACTATTTACTTCAGATACATTGGAGCAAAACACAAACTGTTACAAATGTGGCCACAGAGCAGAGAGATACATATGTTGGTTGCATCTATATCACCCAACTGGCCCTGCAGAAAGTCATCATCAGACTTACCAGAAAAACCCATCCCCGCCGCCCTTCTGCCGCCCTCCGCAGCGCGCCTCTACCTGCCAGTATTGTATACTGTGGGGATCTATATATTGGGAGGTGAAGCTTTTCTTGCTCGGCCGGCTCCCAGCTACAGAATCATTAATTAGTGGTTTTCACAAAACATAAATTGTAACCGACTTTTTTTGTTCAGCGTTCTATTTACAGGGAAAACATGAAAATGGCGACAAATCCTTTTACTCTGGACCCGTCATTCACTGAATGAAAAAGAAAACAGGAAATTCGTGACATGAAAAGAATCATTCTGTAACAAAGACGAAATTGCAAAACGGCTTGATGTGGAGGGGGCAAACATCTCCAATAATAAATGTTCCAGTTTACAGCAGAGCCCAACATAAAAGAATAGAAAGAGTCAGCAACCAAGGAGAAATTAAAATGTTGGCATTTAAAGTTCCTTGCTGAAAAAACAGACAGCTCAGCTATAGGAATATGCACAATACTGGAAGAGAGGGAAGCAGTTTAATGAAAATATAGCGTAATAGAAAATAGATAAAGAGACTATAACACCGCCCCTACAGTGACAAAAATCTAACTACAAAACTCCACACCAGAGACAAGAAGGTACAAACTCATCATATTCCATCTACATGCCCCCCTGTGTACAAGAATATAACTACTATAATACTGCCCCCTATGTACAAGAATATAACTACTATAATACTGCCCCCTATGTACAAGAATATAACTACTATAATACTGCCCCCTATGTACAAGAATATAACTACTATAATACTGCCCCCTATGTACAAGAATATAACTACTATAATACTACCCCCTATGTACAAGAATATAACTACAATAATACTGCCCTCTATGTACAAGAATATAATTACTATAATACTACCCCCTATGTACAAGAATATAACTACTATAATACTGCCCCCTATGTACAAGAATATAACTACTATAATACTGCCCCCTATGTACAAGAATATAACTACTCTAATACTGCCCCCTATGTACAAGAATATAACTACTATAATACTGCCCCTATGTACAAGAATATAGCTACTATAATACTGCCCCCTATGTACAAGAATATAACTACTATAATACTGCTCCCTATGTACAAGAATATAACTACTATAATACTGCCGCCTATGTACAAGAATATAACTACTATAATACTGCCTCCTATGTACAAGAATGTAACTACTATAATACTGCCCCCTATGTACAAGAATATAACTACTATAATACTGCCCCCTATGTACAAGAATATAACTACTCTAATACTGCCCCCTATGTACAAGAATATAACTACTATAATACTGCCCCCTATGTACAAGAATATAGCTACTATAATACTGCCCCCTATGTACAAGAATATAACTACTATAATACTGCTCCCTATGTACAAGAATATAACTACTATAATACTGCCGCCTATGTACAAGAATATAACTACTATAATACTGCCTCCTATGTACAAGAATGTAACTACTATAATACTGCCCCCTATGTACAAGAATATAACTACTATAATACTGCCCCCTATGTACAAGAATATAACTACTATAATACTGCCCCTATGTACAAGAATATAGCTACTATAATACTGCCCCCTATGTACAAGAATATAACTACTATAATACTGCCCCCTATGTACAAGAATATAACTACTATAATACTGCCCCCTATGTACAAGAATATAACTACTCTAATACTGCCCCCTATGTACAAGAATATAACTACTATAATACTGCCCCTATGTACAAGAATATAGCTACTATAATACTGCCCCCTATGTACAAGAATATAGCTACTATAATACTGCCCCCTATGTACAAGAATATAACTACTATAATACTGCCCCCTATGTACAAAAAAATAACTACTATAATACTGCCCCTATGTACAAGAATATAACTACTATAACATTTTCTGCAGATCTGAAGGCGTAAAGTTGTTCAGTGTAGAGACTGTAATGTAACAGTAAATACACAGAAGTCCTTCATACAAGGTCTTGAGGTGATCAGTAATGTAGGGCTCTTCCCCTTGTCCAGCTTTCAGGTGTTATACATTCCTGACCTCAGGCTGAGGTTTTTCTCACATATTACGGTAATGATATGGTATATTGGCTTTCCTTCTAGCGATCATGTGCTTGAAGTATGTAAACTCCTCGGCTCCGTTGAGCATTATGTAGCGTTTAGCACCTCACAGACTGGAGTGCTCTTAATCCAAGAATGACCGCTTTCTTCCTGCTGAATTGTACGGCGGGGAAAGTGAAGGATTTGCATTCAGCGTATACTTGATCTCGAGCTGAATACTTGTGAACGGCTTCTTAATAATAAAGGTGTCGAGATAAGAGACGTCTACAGCGCCTAATGATTTCCGTGTATGCCATCATCTTCACAGACGTTTAGAAAGAAGCTTTTACCTTCACTGCTTTAAAAAAAAGGCTCTGTTTTTAATAAAAATTCCTCGAGTCCATCAGGGAGAAGGAAAAAGACGTCTCCAAGGAGCATCTTCTTCAAGAATCAAAAATACCGCTAATAGACATACATTCACGGGGCGTCTTTTTCTAATGAGTTCTTTACACTTCTATCTAGTCATATCTGGTTTCCTGAAAGGCATGGTAATATCCAATATGGCTGCCACTATGGGTCCCACATGGGTTGTCACCCACCCTTCCTTGAGTCCTAAAAGGCAAATCTGCTTATTTGAACCCTTTAAGGATCAAGAGCCGTAAATACACGGTGCTTGGTCTTCGGCTTTAATCCCGGCCCATAGTAAGAACACAGCGTGGGATTAAAGTTCCTGCAATGTAGGAACAGCAAGTTGGGTCATCGGCTGTCAGGCATAGCTGAGGACCCGAAGGAGAAGACAGTGCTGTTTCCTGCATGGGATCCACCGATATGTTAGCGCTGATGGTCCGCAACCAACCCACCTGCTCATTTCATGTGGTCCACTGGCTGTGTATTAAACTTTAAAGGGGTTATCCAGACAACGCCCACCAGGATACACCCCGGTCAGAGCGGAAGCAATGCTCAGACCCCTGTGTAGTCGCTGGTGCTCCTAACTGCAGGGGCATCTCCCACGGCACATGCAAATTACCGGTAAGCAGTCCAGTGGGTGGGTTGGAGCGTTACTGGTGGCCTGTCTACCGCCCTAAACCCCGCCCCTCTCCGCTACAGTGATATGGAAATGTCCTCCATGTCATCATTGCTGGGATTGAACTTGCTCATCCATGCGCCGCTAATCCTCTACTTCTGGTCCTCCGAGCACCACATGTGGAGGAGGTGCCATGTCACTGCAGCAGAGATGGGTGGTATCTAGGGAGGCACGTAGGCCAGTATAGACGGTCCAGCCAGCCCACTAAAGACAGTCCGGCCCGCCCACCGGACTGGGGTCGTCCAGAGTGACGAAAAAGTCTTGTATTTTTCAATTTACACTGCTAATTTTGTCCATTCAAGTAGGTTGGGCAGTATTATCAGACACAGCCCACGGACAAGAGTGGCGCTGTTTCTTTAAGAAAGCAGACCCTTTATTCTGATCCTGAACAACGGGTTTTTGAGGACTCGAAAAGAAATGTTCTTGCCATGAAATGTAACATAAGGGGAAAAGTTGTGCTCACCCCTTTGAACAGGCCCGGTCCAGGGCAGAAGCCCTGGTTACCACCGCTCCGAACCCGGAAGAAGCCATTCATTGTGTATGTGACCACTCAGCCAATCACTGGCTTTACTTGCCATTCATGGCACTATTACTACTAAAGCCTCTGATTGGCTGAGCGGTCACAAAGACTATGAACAGCAAGTAACCGCTACCCGCTGCTTCTGGATTCAACGTGGCGGTGACTGGGGCTCCTGTACTGGACCGGCGACTACTTAAAAGGGTTGTACAAAGATAGCACTTACTACTAATTCCTTGACTGATCCCAAAAATGGGGGTCCCTTGTATTCCTCTCATCCTCACTACAGGTTCACTGTACCCCCTGCAGTGAAGAGTAGACTGAATGGAGCAGTAGTCGCACATGCACGGCGCCGCTCCATTCATCTTCAGTGGGAGTGATGGAGATAGCTAAGCGCTTGCACTTGGATAGTTCCACCAGCCCCACTGAAATGAATGGAGCAGCATCACACATGTGCGACCGTCAATCTATTCAATCTCGACGTCACTGCAGGTGGGTGCAGTGAGCTGACTATGGCAAGAAGAGGAGGACATGAGACCCCCGTACTCGTAATTGGTGGTGTTCTCAGCGGTGAGACTCCCACCAATTGGACTTTTACCAGCTATCCTACGGACATGTTATAAAAGTCTACTTTTGGTACGACCCCCTTAAGAAGTAGGACGGTAGTGCCACTGTACGGACAGACAAAAATGACCTCTAGAAGCCTTAAAAAAGCCGGGTGCCAACCCTTACAGAAATTGTAACGGCCATCATACTCGATGTCATCACCTTGCCCAGAAAAAAGACATTAAGAGGAAATGACTGCTACAATTCGATGGAAGAGTCAACTCAAGGACGTTTCTTGACTTAAGGGGCAAGATGTTTTTAAAGGAGTTTTCTGGGACTCAAAAATATTCTGTGGCTGTGGAATGGTGCGAAAGAAAGAAAAACGCCATAATTACCAACTTCAGTGACTTCCCTTCCAGCACTGGTACCCAGATCCTCCCTAACTAGCGACAGTTATTGTATACTGTACATGATGGCTCAGCCAATCACAGGCTTTAGCAGTTATGTGCAGAATTGCAGCTGAAGCCTGTGATTGGCTGAGCAGATACATGTATAATAAATGGCATATGACCCCAGATGGCTTCTTCTGGGTTGGTTTATGGCAGCATGGACTGGGGCTCCAGTGATGGACAGGAAGCCACTAAAGGAGGTGAGTATGCCTTTTTTTTTATTTTTCGCCATTCTATGGCTGTAAAAAAAATGTTCTAAATCCTGGAAACACCTTTAATACATAGTAAGATAGTATAAGGCCAAATGAAGACAATGTCCATCTAGTTCAGCCTGTTCATCCACCTATGTTGTTGATCCAGAAGAAGGCAAAAAATCCCAAGAGGCAGGAGCCAATTAGCCCTTTTGGGGGAAAATTCCATCCCGACTCCCTAATGGCAATCAGACTAATCCCTGGATCAACCTTCATAGTTCCTACCTGCCTGTATACCCGAATTAACAATTGACCTAAGATTTATATCCTGTAATATCCTTAATGCATGAGGGAGACGCCATAGACCAATGATTGTCAATGTTTTGGAGCTAAGTACCCCCTACTTAAATATATTACACCGAAGCACCTTCAAGAGTGCCATCATTCACTGTGCTGTTCCTATTAAGACCACAGCATAAGGACAGTGCCCCCCCCCCAGGTACACGTAGCACACATTGAGTACCTAGCGTATAGATTTCTAGCGTGCGCACATATCAGCAGTGAGTAGAGCCGGTCTTTTCTGTCTGCTTTATTAGACTTTATTCTACAAGTCAGAAAGCAGCCAATGGAAATTTTTAATGAGGATTACAGGAGACAAAATCTCGTATTCAAGTCAAATCCAAAAACACACTATCAAAAACAATCGCGTCCCGTCCTGCAGCTCCATCTCAGGCAGATCTGTAAATGCTGTGAGTTGTGGTAATTAGATGGACGGTTTTGTCACCGGAGGCCCTAAAACTGGTTCCCCCCTTGGCCTATAAGAGGCTCTCGGAGGCTCCTTGTGTGTAGTGACCTCTTCTTCCGCTTGTAGAGCTTGTTGACCACTAGACGTCTCTACGACGCAGAGAAGAGGTTTCACCCTGATACCAGAGTCTGTATACGGCTTCTACCAGAGGTAAATATAAAGCTAGAGGGTTATCGAAAGTCCTCTGCATGTTTCCAAGTTCACCTTTGTGCCCATTGTTGGTATATTAGACCACAACTGCCATCGGCTGACCAGCATTGGAAATGTGTGAAGAGAGCTTCTTGCTTCATTATCATGTGCCGCTCGGCTGGCTTCTCAACATTAATTAGCTTAGCTGGCTTAATAAATATGTGGAATGGATGAGGTATTACCAGCTCACTGTCAGTTCTATGCACAGCTCTTAGCAGTAACTCACATGGTGTTCCCAGAACAAAAACCGTAAAGCTGCTACATTTGTTTGTTCCACAGTCCATGTCTCATTTTGGATTTCCTAATTATGTCCAGGCCCGGCCATAATGGTGGTAATGTAAGTGGTGGCAAAAGTTAGCTCCGTCCGCCCTCACTGATGTCCACTGGACTACCGTTTTCATTATTTCTAGTTTTTGACTATTTAAAGAAAAATTTCCTACCCTCTTATATAATTTAACTAAAGTGTGATGCTCCTGGATTGTCCAGCACAAGGCTGACGGATATATACAGATGTAGCAAACGTTAACCTGACATCATTCACACTTGGCTATTAAGAATAAATGGCTGCAACTTTAGACTTGCCATAATATGGGCACATGGCGTGTGAAGAACGATGTAGGAGAGAGCCTGTTGTATGAACAATGTGACAATGACCAAAGGTAACTTTAGACTTGTCATAATGTGGAGATATGGGGGTGTGAAGCAGGGGCGTAACTATAGAGGGTGCAGGGGATGCGGTTGCACCCGGGCCCAGGAGCCTTTGGGGGCCCATAAGGCCTCTGTTCTCCATATAGGGAGCCCAGTACTATGAATAAAGCATTATAGTTGGGGGCCCTGTTACAGGTTTTGCATTGGGGTCCAAGAGCTTCAAGTTATGTCTCTGTGCAGCATGGTTTAGGTATGGGTACGGGTACAGATACAGATAGAGGGGGGGGGGGCCCAGCTCAGGTTTTGCATCAGGGCCCCTGAGCTTTTAGTTACGCCCCTGCTGTGAAGAGTCATATATGATATTGTCTGGTGGTCACCCCAGATCATTCCTTTATTGAGTGAACAATACGAGAATGACTAGAGGTATCTGTAGAGTTACTATAATATGAGTAGAGGGGGTGCGAAGATTGATGAATGAGAATGTCTGGTGGTCAACACGGGTCATTCTCAAAGTATATGAACAATGTGGGAATGACAGGAAATAACTTTAGACTTGTATATATGAGGTGTGAAGATTGATTTGAGAATGTCTGGTTGGTACTACAGGTCATTCTCACTTTGTATGACTATTATGGGAATGACTGGAGGTAACTTTACACTTACCATAATATGGGGATATTGGATGTGAAGACCGATGTACGAGAAAGCCTGTTGGTCACCACAGGTCATTCTCAGGCCTCGGTCAGACGACCGTTTTTTGCCGCGATTTGCGGATCGCATGACGGATGCGCATCCGCAAATCGCGTGACCGGGCCGACGATTCACCGAAAAATCTGCAGCTAGCAGCGTTTTCGGCGAAACGGGCCAGACACGAGGAATCGCAGATCGCACCTATCTGCGATTCCTGTTCTCTTCTCTATATGCGCTCAATGGGGCCGGCGGCAGCAGCGCTGACCCCATTGAGAACATATACTACAAAGATCATTCTCCTCTGCCACAGCTGTAACAGCTGTGGCAGAGAAGAACGATGTTCGCCCATTGTATTCAATGGAGCCGGCAATACAGCCGGCTCCATTGAAAGCAATGGGCTGCCGGCGTGCGCAGGGTGAATTGTCGGGAAGGGCTTAAATATATAAGCCCTTCCCTAAAAATCATCCTAAAATGTGTAAAAATTAAAAAAATATATATACTCACCTTGTCTGTTCAGCCGGAGTTCAGCCGCGGTCGGCCGGCAGTTCTCCTGAACTGCTCTGTGTAGTATTCAGCAGGCGGGGATTTAAAATCCCCGCCTGCTGAATGGGCTGCCTCTGATTGGTCACAGCCCTCACCAATCAGAGGCAGCTCTCACTCACCCATTCATGAATGGGTCAGTGAGTGCTGCCTCTGATTGGCTGAGCGCAGGGACCAATCAGAGGTAGCTCTCAGCTGTCATTTAATAGCTGAGAGCTGCCCCTGATTGGTCCTTGCGCTGAACAGAATTCTGGGATGTATCAAGAGAGGCATAGAGTCTAGATCATGTGAGGTCACAGTGCATAGGGATCAGCCCTATTTTTATTTGCACAAGGAAAGACTAGAAGCAATAGGATGAAACTGAAAGTGAGGAGACACAGATTAGATATTAGACAGTGAGGGGGATCAATGAGTGGAACAGGTTACCACGGGAGGTGGGGAGTTCTCCTTCAATTGAAGTGTTCAAACAAAGGCTGGACAAATATCTGTCTGGGATGATTTAGTGATCATGCACTGAGCAGGGGGTTGGACCCGATGACCCTGGAGGTCCCTTCCAACTCTACCATTCTATGATTCTATGACTTTAAACTTAGGATAATATGGGGGTATGGAGTGTGAAGACTGATGTAACAGAAAGCCTGGTGGTCACAACAGGTCATTCTCACATTGTATGAACAATCTGAGTATGACCAGAGGTAACTTTAGACTTGCCTTAATATGGAGATATGAGGTGTGAAGATTAATATATGACATTATCTGGTGGTCACTCCAGATCATTCTTATATTGTATGAATAATGCAAGAATGTTCAGACGTATCTGTAGAGTTACCATAATATGAGTAGAGCGGGTGTGAAGATTGATGAATGAGAATGTCTGGGGGTCAACACAGATCATTCTCACAGTGTATGAATATTGTGATAATAACTAGAGGTAGCTTTAAGCTTGTCATAACAAGGGGATTTGGGGTATGAAAGTTGCTGTATGAGAGTGTTTGGTTGGTACTACAGGTCATTCTCACACTAATGATTGTCAGAGCTCTATGACAGTCACTTGATCAGCCAATCAGAGTGCAGAGATGCTGCACCTTCCATGACAGTAAAACGTCAGCACCCCGCCCCATATGGTTATTACAGTAGGTATTAGAGATGCAAACCAATAACCATACCATTTGTCTATACGGCCATGCTTTAATCTTCTAGATGCCGATTCTTCCCATCCCCGCAGCGCCCGTAATGCAGAAATAAATAAAAAGCACTAGTCAATGCTGCTCTTTCCAAAAAAACAATCTGTGGTTTTTAAGGGATAACATAAGACAGGGGAACACAGAAAATGACTTGTATAATAAATGTCAAATCCAGGCAGTAAAACCAACTAAAAGGGAAAAAGACAGATCAGAAAGGCAAAACAAAGAAAAAAAACCAAAAAGCGAAACGCGTGAAGACACCAGCGACATCATAAAGCCGGGTATTATAATTACCGACCCATTGAACGACCTACAGGCAGCAACAGACATGGCTGGGGGCTGGGGATGGAGTCGGATGTCTAACTCAGTCAGCAGAAGATATAGCAGTGTTAATGAAAGAGATTGAATTGTTAATTGGTGCTTTAATGAAATGCCGTCTGCATCTGTTTGCCTGTTATACACACATTAATAAATAACTGATTTGCCAAAGGATAAACTGAAAATTATAATGAAGACTAATTACAGATAGGGTTACGAGTCAGTCACACCTGGGAGAAAGGCATTAAAAGAGCAGTACAACAAGCCGCCGGTCTAGGGGCCCTTCTACACGGGCCGATAAATCGCTCATGTTCCCGTATCCAGTGGGAATCTGTACAATTATCATTTAGTGTAAAGGCACGCCCCAACTGAACGACGAACGAGAATTAGTTTGATTCTCGTTCGTCGTCCAGTTTCTGCTTGCAGAAAACTGAACAACGATCGGCAGGTGTGAACAGGCAGTCATCATTTATGAAGGACTACCTGTTTACTGGAGGTGAGCGGGTCGGAACGATCCCCAGCCGGCTTCACCTTCATACACTCAGCGATGCTCGTTCCTGTGTAAAAGCATAGAAACAATCTTCACTGGGACAACTGGTCAGGCATCTGCGTCCAACATGTCATCCCGTGTAAAAGGCCCCAAAAGCTGTCTCCTGGTACTGTCTCTTTAAGAAAGACCACAACTGCCAATATTGAAAATGTAACAAGGCCAAGTGTACTAAAATGCAGAAAATTTTGCCTGTCGTGCAGCATTAAAGTGAACTTTGACTTCCAGGACAAAATTCTCCCAAGGGACCAAAGGGGAATATATTTTCCTTAAGTAGCACTTTTCTGCCGTTCCTCTGATCCGCCTGTTGCAGATCCTATTTTTGTCTGTCCAGGATGGCCATCATAATTTTCTAACTACCTAACACACAGTGTGCACTGATCTCTGATTGGCTAACACTGATCATGTGAGCAGTGTTGGCCAATCGGAGAGCAGGTATAATGCATTGATAATTGAACACTACCAAAGCACTGTAGGGTTTAGGTAGTCTGAATGGGACCTGGAAATGGCAGATCGGAGGGCTGGCAGAGAAGAAAGACTACAGAGAATATATTCCCCTCTACCTCCAGTCCTGGCACAGAATTTTGTCCAAAATATATAGGGTTGTTTTAATGGCCCTTTCCAGGACTGTAATATTGATGGCCCAGCCATGTGATTGGTGGGGATCGGACTACCGAAACTGCCACCAGTCACATGAATGGGAATGAGCTGCAAGATCAAAGAGCCAAAGTCCTATGTCCAGCCATGTGCCTGTGTAAGCTACAACGAGAACTAAGGCCCATTCATTTAGCCCCACCAATGACAAGCAATCGATATTATAGAACACCAATAACCCCTTCAAGCCACGCACAACTCTAGGTGTGGAATTGGCTAACGAACTAATTCTCGCCATCTTATCATCACCAGCCAAAAACATGATAATCCAAGTCAGCTACCTGCATCCACCACATCTTCATCCAACAGAGTCCCTCTGAGATCTGATGGAGTTTGCGACTTGTATCTTAATTTGCACCAACAAAGGCTTGCGCCAAGACAGACATTACCCCCTAATCATAGGATAGGGTATAATCTTCAAATCGGTGGGGATTTGACTGCAAGGACTTCCACCAAAGGGAGTCCCAAAGGTCCCCGCATGAATGGAGTGGCAGTCACACATATACACTGCCCCTACATTCATTTCAATGAGAACACCGGAGATTGCCAAGTGTTTGAACTTAACTATTTCTGAGGCTCTATTCATGCAGGAACCTTTGGGACTATCACTCAGGATCAGTGGGGGTCCCAGTGGTCATCCCTTATCTCACAGCTTTCTATCTTGGAACAACCTCTTTAAATGTGAAGCCAACAAATCTGAAGCAAACGTGAGGCTACTACGTCAACTGGAAAACAATCTCTTAGGAGTCTTTTGTGGAACCCATGCCAAGAATACTTCAGGGCAAAGTGGACCCAAGAAGTTCAATTTGGAAATACAGAATCCCACAGACTTGAATACAATGTGTTTTCAATAGGTTTTACAAGTAGTTGTAAAAAAAAAGGTATACTCAGCCCTCTCCTGGAAACCAGAGGGGTAACTTGAGGTTCCACTGAAAAATCTGGAACAACTTTGATAGATGACGTATCATACTGGGAGAGGAACGTTTTGGGACTCCTTAGGTTCACCACAATCTCTATACCCCCTATAGCTACGCCTCTGACAGCAATGTCCCACTGGTGCCCTCCTCATTGCTCTGGTCACCCCTGGACATCCCATAATACTGTATCAGGAATACAGCGCCAAGTGGAGAACCAGCAGAACTGGAATAATCTCAAGAGGATGTCCAGGATATACAGTACTATCCAAAGTTTTTAGACAGGCGTGGAAAAAATGCTCCATAGTAAGAACCCCTTTAAAAAAAGGATTATTAACCGTTTATTTTTGCCAATTACAAAATGCAAAGTAAATAAACAAAATAGAAATCTAAATTACATCAATAATTTGCATCAGTTCTTCTAGGTACTCTGGCACACAGTCAGGGTTTTTATAGTTTTATAGTCAGGTGTATGATTAACCAATTATATTAAATGGGTGATGATAATCATCATTTTCATATATGTGTTAAAATACAGTCATTAACTGAAACCGAAACAGCTGTGTAGGAGGCTTAAAACTGGATGTAAAACAGCCAAACTCTGCTATAAAGGTGAGGTTGTGGAAGACAGTTTCATGTCACAAGTTATGCAATATGGCAATACTGAGCACAGCAAGAAGACACAAAGCAGTTACACTGCATTAGCAATCTTTCTCCTAGGCAAAGATTTTAAAGCAGACTTTGAAATCAAGATGTGGTGTTCAAGATCTTTTGAAGTAGCACAAAGAAACAGGCAACATTGAAGACCATAGACACAGTGGTCGGCCAATGAAACGTAGTTCAGCAGATGAAAGACACATTATAGATACTTCATTTCAAAATCAGAAGATGTCCAGCAGTGCCATTGGCTCAGAACTGGCAGAAACCAGTGGGATCCAGGTACATCCATCTACTGTTTGGAGAAGTCTGGTCAGAAGTGGTCTTCATGGAGGAAATGCATCAAAAAGCGATGCCTTCACGTAGAAACAAGGCCAAGTGTCTCAACTATGCCTGAAAAAACAGGAACTGGGGGCAGAAAAATGGCAGGAGGTGCTCTGGACTGAGGGGTCAAATTGTGAAATATTTAACTGTAACAGAAGGCAATTTGTTTGCCAAAGGGTTGGAGAGTGGTATTACAATAAGTGTCTGCAGGCAGTAGTGGAGCATGGAGGAGAGCAGATGAGTATCTGCAGGCAGCAGTGAAGCATGGTGGAGGCTCCTTGCAAGTTTGGGGCTGCTTTTCATCGAATGGAGTTGGGGATTTGGTCAGGATCAATCCTGAGAAATACAGGCAGATACTTATCCATCATACAAACCCATCAGAGAGGCGTCTGATTGGCTGCAAATTCATTCTACAGCAGGACAGCAACCCCAACATCCAGACGATGTCGTTAGGAACTATCTTCAAAGGAAGGAAGAACAAGCAGTCATAGAAGTGATGATTTGGCCCCACAGAGTCCTGATCTCACATCATCCAGTCTGTCTGGGATTACATGAAGAGACAGAAGGATTGGAGCGAGCCGACATCCACAGAAGATCTGTGCTTAATTCTCCAAGATGTTTGAAACAACCTCCCTACTGCGCTCATTCAAAAACTGTGTGCAAGAGTATCTATGGTAGAAGAACTGATGTCATTGTGAAGGTAAAGGAGGTCACACCCAATACTGATGGGATTACATTTCTCTTTTGTTCAGTCACTTTGTGTTTTGTTAATTGACAAAAATAAACTATTAACCCTTCTATTTCTGAAAGTGTTCTTACTCTGCAGTAATGTTTCCACACCTGCCTAAGACATTTGCATAGTTCTGTATCAGAATCTGGTTTTCAGGTAGAAATCTGAAGAGCTACGTGCTATTTGAACCTGCTTATTGCCCCAACCTCGGATCTGGATGTGACTGTTCTTTCCAACTGTTGATGCTATCCAGATCATGACTCCATCCAACAGATGAACCTCGTCATGCAGTGGCCGTTGTACCATGCAGTATCATGTTCTTCAAGCTACCGTACAATGAGGTTCTTCACCGCTAGCTGTTCTTGGTTTGCACTGCTAACGACCTTTGAACATGTACCTGTACATTAGGAAGATTGATCATTATCACAGGCCTTATCTATGGGAAGCTTTTGTTTCCAGACGCTGCCAGGTGTGTCACACCATACATCTTGATTTCAGGTGAAGGAAGCTCGGAGGTAAGATGCAGGTCACATGTTATCGGATGTAAGCTTTGGTTACACACAGACTTCTTGTAGGCACATGTTCCCATTTCAGTTGTTGTGCCAACTTTAGCACTTATCCTCTATCCGCAGGAAATGTCCGATCAGTGGAGGTCCGACCATTGGAAATAGCCAATAGGCTTGTGCTTGACTACCTCATTGAGAGTAGTGGCGCATCGGTGCGCAGTCTTGACGGCTCTATTCATTCGAGGGCATATGAGACTGCTGATCAGTGCGGGTCCCAATGTTTGGGCCCCACTAATCAGACAGATATCCCATATCTTGTGGATATTGGATAAGTGTTAAAGTTGGCACAATCCCTTCCAGTGACTATCACATGCAACTCAATAGGGGTAATTTGCTAATCAAAGTCTTTTAAATAATTTTTGCGCCTCTTAAGACAAAGAGAAGGGGCTTAAAGGAAAAAGGGGCCATGATTTACTAGAAAGGTAGGGGACTTAAGCTGTGCCATTTGAGCCAAAAGTTTGGCGCAAACAAACAGATCTAAAGAAAGCCAACCAAGAGGAGTCATAAAGTTAGACAAAAGTGTCTAAAGATTCTGGCACGGCACGTTGACTCTCCTCACTTGCTCAAGGGGTTACGTTCAGACGGTACAGTACTCCTATGCCACTGCTCTTCCTGTAGGTCTCCTACCCCTACTCTTAAAGGGCTCCCTAATTCCGTCCTCCCTTAATCCCTCGTTGACATTTACTATATTAGGGATCTTTCCCCCATGGAGGATGCCTAAGCAACTGTTCTCATAGCGATTGCGATAAAGTCCCAGTTCTGTGTATCCCTGGCTTAAACCCTTGCCTGTTTTTGACTACTCTGACTTCTGTGCTCCCTGACCTTGGCTCTGGACTCTGCTATTGTCTGCCCTGACCTTTGCCGTGGACCTCGTTTATTCACCTGTGGTACCAGTCCTGACTTCAGCTTGTTTCTGACTACACCCTGTTCACACCTTCAGGTACCACGTCTCAGCCCAGTGCAGCATCAATAGCCACATAAATGGGACTATCTGTGTGTTTAATGGCTCGCGAAGTCCGCAGCAAAGCCAGTATCCCATTTGGAGGGGTTAGGCATGAAAACCGGCATTCCCCAAGGGCTGCCACCTCAGAGAGCCCACAGCCTGGCAGGTGAGTGGCAAGGTGGATCTATGTCTGTCTGCCTGACAGATCACCAAATTTACCGTCCAGCATGTTGTACGGAGATAAATTTGGCCTATCTATTCTAGTTTTTAGCCGTTCATTTTTTTAACCCTCATTGCCCTACCCAGAACAAAACCTTTGCTGTGTAAATTTAAAGGGTTTTTCTGATGCCCAAAAAGTGGCTGAGGAGGACACAAAATAACAAAGTAAGGCATACTCACAGGTCAGATGTTTATGGCAGTTACTCCGAAATCAGGAAGTTGCCACAGTGGTCATCTGCCATTCATTGTGCATGTGACTGTTCAGCCAATCACAGACTTTGATGGTCATGTGCTATGCATGGTAAAATCACTGCTGAAGCCTGTGATTGGTTGAGTGATCGTGTGCACAATGAGCAGCAAATGACTGTTCAAGCAAAGTCATGGTTCCAAAGCAGAGGGAAGAGTCAGTCATGGACTCAAGGGGCATCTGGTAAGTAAGTACACCTTAGTATATTATGTTTGTGTCCTCCCCAAACCTCAATCCCTTTCCTACGAGTCTTGGAAAACCCCTTTAAAACAGAAGTAAGAAATCTGGAATAAGCGGTGGGCGGTCAGGTGCCGTTCATTGTGCACGTAACTGCTCAGCCACATACAGGCTTCAGCGGCTATAGAAGAATCACCACTGAAGCCCGTGACCGGTGGTCACGTGCATAATGAATGGGACAGGACCACCCGCCACATCTTCCAGGTTCCACCCAAGAGGCACTTTAATACTGCCCTTTGAGAATGACGCCATCAGAAGACTATCCCAAGGACAGATGAACCAAAAGGCCAGCTATGTAAACAATGAATTCTCTTGCTGTTACCTTGTGTTTGCTTCCCTCTAGATCTCCATAGACTGGGTTATGTACATGGATGCGGTTCCCATAGACACTGAACACATGAGTAAATACAGATAATCAATGTGTCAGCGGATATTTGTAAAACCAGAAGCCTTTTCTATTGGGTTTGTGATTGTCGGGTAACCAAGACCAGGATTATGATGATGTATGGAACATATCTGACATCCTTCCTATGTAAAATAATGCAACTGGGTCCGGACTGCAGAGAATTCTGATACGTGCTGGAACAAATTCCAGCAGCATCAGCCTGTTCTTAGCCTAAGGGCTATGGCATAGGAGCTGCTCGTCCAGCCGGCACATTTACCGTACAAGAACAGAAGGCTGTGAGGTTGAAGTAGGAAGAGCTAAGATGCACTGTACACTTACTATTATAGCTGGTACATATATCTAAAGCGCATGGGACTGTCCCAAATTTCAGGCGCTGTTCCAATCCCAAGTGCCCTTCGCTGAGTCCTCTGGAATCCCTTTGGTGAAGAGCAGAGTTAACGTGGCCCACCAAAAGATGTTCTAGTGGGCTCAGGTTGTAACACCATGAAGAAATAATGCTATAATGTGCAAACAAAAGTGGCCATGAGCCAGAAGAAACCCTCGGATTACTTTCTTCTGGTAGACCCAAGCTGGTCTTTAGACTTGTAACTCAGAAGGAAACCTCAGAAGTCACTCAATAGACATATAGTCAAGGCTAAAAGTTTTGAGACTGACACACATTTTGTTTTTCACAAAGTTCTCTGTTTCAGTGTTATTAGATGTTTCTATGGTGACTGAAGTACATAAGTTTTTCAAATTTTATTGACCAGTTTCAAAACTTCTGTAATTCGCCCTGGCATGCTGGATATCAGCTTCCGGGCCAAAGCCGGGCAACCCATTCTTCCTAATCAGTGCTTGGAGTTTATCACAATTTCTGTGTTTTTGTTCGTCCAACCGCTTTTTGAGAATTGACCACTGGTTCTCAATAGGATTGAGATTTGGGGAGTTTCCTGGCCACAGACCCAAAATCTGAATGTTTTCTTCGCTAAGCTACCTAGTTCTCCCTTTTGCCTTGTAACATGGTGCTTCATCATGCCGAAAAAATCATTGTTCATCACCAATTTGTTCCTGGATGGTTGAGAGAAGTTGGGATTGGGAGATATTGGTATTGGAGGACGTTTAGATGGTATTCTTTATTCATGACAGTTTCAAGCAAAACTGCAAGCATTGATTGGGAAGAATGGGTTGTCATAAGTCACGATTCGACCCAGAAGCTGATACACAGCGTCTAGAAAAAAAAGGGTCAAAACTACCCCTCTCTGCTCCATATCCATTCATCTGAATGACTCTTACTCCTGTGTAAGCACCCTAGTAATAGTTGGGTGGTAGTCAGTCGGACAGCTGTCGGGTGATTATGTGCCCGATGGTCATCCCGTGTAAAGGTCGACCAAATGAACTGTTAACACTTCTATGTTTTGAAGCAGCCTTACTTTGCAACATTTTTACCACACTTGCCTAACATGGGCAAACAATGGAAACATAGACCTTAATACTGGAAAGGAACGCCACCGGGAACTAGATTATCATGTTTACATCTTCAGAAAATATTCTCTTGTGGGATGAACAAAAGGTGAAGTAGAGTGAAGCTAATGCTGACCGGTCTGCTCAATGACCGGAGCGCTAGTATATATGGCTTTGACCCACAAGGAACTTGGGAATTGGAAAGATTCCTGCACTCTATATTGGAACTTCTAAGACCGTTGGGTATACAATGCTTAGGTTCTTCCACAGAGTCTCTCTGATCTTCATTTACATCCATGGATCTCGAAACACTCAGCGAAGCTCAATACGAATGTAAGTTGGGAAACTTAAGGGCCATTCCAGTTTTTAAGTACTTTTGAAGACGTGTCAAGAGTTATCATCCAATTACTGCTCTGTTTATGTTGGAAGTGGAAAAAATATAAAAATGTAGCTTCTGTTGTGGCACGGCATACTACAAGCCCTGCTTATGGGAATCCGGATGGAGTACACAAAGAGAAGTTTAATGGCAAGGTATTACAACCTATGCAGATCAACGTTCTGCACTGAGCTTTAGTGGAGAAACTACATGGCAATATGAGTATAATAGGGCCCTGGTGGCATGATACTCATATGACCCCCATCACTGATGGATGGCAGCACGGGCAATATGAGTATAATACGGCCCTGGTGACATGATACTCATATGACCCCCATCATGATGTATGGTAGCATGGGCAATATGAGTATAATAAGGCCCTGGTGACATGATACTCATATGACCCCCATCACTGATGGATTGCAGCATGGGCAATATGAGTATAATACGGCCCTGGTGACATGATACTCATATGACCCCCATCACTGATGGATTGCAGCATGGGCAATATGAGTATAATAGGGTCCTGGTGACATGATACTCATATGTCCCCCACCACTGATGGATGGCAGCATGGGCAATATGAGTATAATATGGCCCTGGTGACATGATACTCATATGACCCCCATCACTGATGTATGGTAGCATGGGCAATATGAGTATAATAGGGCCCTGGTGACATGATACTCATATGACTCCCATCACTGATGGATGGCAGCATGGGCAATATGAGTATAATACGGCCCTGGTGACATGATACTCATATGACCCCCATCACTGATGGATTGCAGCATGGGCAATATGAGTATAATACGGCCCTGGTGACATGATACTCATATGACCCCCATCACTGATGGATGGCAGCATGGGCAATATGAGTATAATACAACCCTGGTGACATGATACTCATATGACCCCCATCACTGATGTATGGTAGCATGGGCATCAGGTAAAATGGAGGCATTTAGAAGGAAAAGAATACAATCCCAGAAACCCTTTTAAAAAGATGGAAATACCTGTAAATACCGTAATTTGTACAAAAACATCATTAATTCCACAATGGAGGACGGAACATCTTTTATTCTTCACATTCTGTGCTAATTCTCTTTCATTACATGTCAGAGGTTGATTTAATCTGTAAATCCCAGCACTGGCTTCATTACCGGCTCCAGTCATGAGAGCTGCATAATGACTGACAGAAATTTCTATAATTGATTCCTATGGAGCCTGTCACATAAAGAGCTCTTCACCCAAACAGCGAACTTCTGTCATGGAAATCACTATAGAGCAAGCCAAGAGGTGAAGGCGATTTCATTGTGTGTTCTAGCAGTGTCAGCCAAAACCCAGACCACATCTCAGTATATACTGCTAACGAAGCTGGGCAACGGCAGGGCAGAATGGGCACTAAATGGCAGAAAAATAGTAGTTATATTCTTGTACATAGCAGGCAGTATTATAGTAGTTATATTCTTGTACATAGGGGGCAGTACTATAGTAGTTATATTCTTGTACATAGGAGGCAGTATTATAGTAGTTATATTCTTGTACATAGGAGGCAGTATTATAGTAGTTATATTCTTGTACATAGGGGCAGTATTATAGTAGTTATATTCTTGTACATAGGGAGCAGTATTATAGTAGTTATATTCCTGTACATATGGGCAGTATTATAGTAGTTATATTCTTGTACATAGGGGGCAGTATTATAGTAGTTATATTCTTGTACATAGGAGGCAGTATTATAGTAGTTATATTCTTGTACATAGGGGGCAGTATTATAGTAGATATATTCTTGTACATAGTAGGCAGTATTATAGTAGTTATATTCTTGTACATAGGGGGCAGTATTATAGTAGTTATATTCTTGTACATAGGGGGCAGTATTATAGTAGTTATATTCTTGTACATAGGGGGCAGTATTATAGTAGTTATATTCTTGTACATATGAGCAGTATTATAGTAGTTATATTCTTGTACATAGGGGGCAGTATTATAGTAGTTATATTCTTGTACATAGGGGCAGCATTATAGTAGTTATATTCTTGTACATGGGGGGCAGTATTATAGTAGTTATATTCTTGCACATAGGGGGCAGTATTATAGTAGCTATATTCTTGTACATAGGAGCAGTATTATAGTAGTTATATTCTTGTACATAGGGGCAGTATTATAGTAGTTATATTCTTGTACATAGGGGGCAGTATTATAGTAGTTATATTCTTCTACATATGAGCAGTATTATAGTAGTTATATTCTTGTACATAGGGGGCAGTATTATAGTAGATATATTCTTGTACATAGTAGGCAGTATTATAGTAGTTATATTCTTGTACATAGGGGGCAGTATTATAGTAGTTATATTCTTGTACATATGAGCAGTATTATAGTAGTTATATTCTTGTACATAGGGGGGCAGTATTATAGTAGTTATATTCTTGTACATAGGGGGCAGTATTAAAGTAGTTATATTCTTGTACATAGGGGGCAGTATTATAGTAGTTATATTCTTGTACATATGAGCAGTATTATAGTAGTTATATTCTTGTACATAGGGGGCAGTATTATAGTAGTTATATTCTTGTACATAGGGGGCAGTATTATAGTAGTTATATTCTTGCACATTGGGGGCAGTATTATAGTAGTTATATTATTGTACATAGGGGGCAGGATTATAGTAGTTATATTCTTGTACATGGGGGGCAGTATTATAGTAGTTATATTCTTGTACATAGGGGGCAGCATTATAGTAGTTATATTCTTGTACATGGGGGGCAGTATTATAGTAGTTATATTCTTGCACATAGGGGGCAGTATTATAGTAGCTATATTCTTGTACATAGGAGCAGTATTATAGTAGTTATATTCTTGTACATAGGGGCAGTATTATAGTAGTTATATTCTTGTACATAGGAGGCAGTATTATAGTAGTTATATTCTTGTACATAGGGGCAGTATTATAGTAGTTATATTCTTGTACATAGGGAGCAGTATTATTGTAGTTATATTCTTGTACATGGGGGGCAGTATTATAGTAGTTATATTCTTGCACATAGGAGCAGTATTATAGCAGTTATATTCTTGTACATAGGGGGCAGTATTATAGTAGTTATATTCTTGTACATAGGGAGCAGTATTATTGTAGTTATATTCTTCTACATGGGGGGCAGTATTATAGTAGCTATATTCTTGTACATAGGAGCAGTATTATAGCAGTTATATTCTTGTACATAGGGGCAGTATTATAGTAGTTATATTCTTGCACATAGGGGGCAGTATTATAGTAGCTATATTCTTGTACATGGGGGGCAGTATTATAGTAGTTATATTCTTGCACATAGGGGGAAGTATTATAGTAGCTATATTCTTGTACATAGGAGCAGTATTATAGTAGTTATATTCTTGTACATAGGGGCAGTATTATAGTAGTTATATTCTTGTACATAGGAGGCAGTATTATAGTAGTTATATTCTTGTACATAGGGGGCAGTATTATAGTAGTTATATTCTTGTACATGGGGGGGCAGTATTATAGTAGTTATATTCTTGCACATAGGGGGCAGTATTATAGTAGCTATATTCTTGTACATAGGAGCAGTATTATAGCAGTTATATTCTTGTACATAGGAGCAGTATTATAGTAGTCATATTCTTGTACATAGGGGCAGTATTATAGTAGTTATATTCTTGTACATGGGGGGCAGTATTATAGTAGTTATATTCTTGCACATAGGGGGAAGTATTATAGTAGCTATATTCTTGTACATAGGAGCAGTATTATAGTAGTTATATTCTTGTACATAGGGGCAGTATTATAGTAGTTATATTCTTGTACATAGGAGGCAGTATTATAGTAGTTATATTCTTGTACATAGGGGGCAGTATTATAGTAGTTATATTCTTGTACATGGGGGGGCAGTATTATAGTAGTTATATTCTTGCACATAGGGGGCAGTATTATAGTAGCTATATTCTTGTACATAGGAGCAGTATTATAGTAGTTATATTCTTGTACATAGGGGCAGTATTATAGTAGTTATATTCTTGCACATAGGGGGCAGTATTATAGTAGCTATATTCTTGTACAAAGGAGGCAGTATTATAGTGGTTATATTCTTGTACATAGGGGGCAGTATTATAGTAGTTATATTCTTGTACATAGGGGGCAGTATTATAGTAGTTATATTCTTGTACATAGGGAGCAGTATTATTGTAGTTATATTCTTGTACATAGGGGGCAGTATCATAGTAGTTATATTCTTGTACATAGGGGGCAGTATTATAGTAGTTATATTCTTGTACATAGGGGGCAGTATTATAGTAGTTATATTCTTGTACATAGGGGGCAGTATTATAATAGTTATATTCTTGTACATAGGAGGCAGTATTATAGTAGTTATATTCTTGTACATAGGAGGCAGTATTATAGTAGTTATATTCTTGTACATAGGGGGCAGTATTATAATAGTTATATTCTTGTACATAGGAGGCAGTATTATAGTAGTTATATTCTTGTACATAGGGGGCAGTATTATAGTAGTTATATTCTTGTACATAGGGGGCAGTATTATAGTAGTTATATTCTTGTACATAGGGGGCAGTATTATAATAGTTATATTCTTGTACATAGGAGGCAGTATTATAGTAGTTATATTCTTGTACATAGGAGGCAGTATTATAGTAGTTATATTCTTGTACATAGGGGGCAGTATTATAATAGTTATATTCTTGTACATAGGAGGCAGTATTATAGTAGTTATATTCTTGTACATAGGGGGCAGTATTATAATAGTTATATTCTTGTACATAGGGGGCAGTATTATAGTAGTTATATTCTTGTACATAGGGGGCAGTATTATAGTAGCTATATTCTTGTACATAGGGAGTAGTATTATAGTAGTTATATTCTTGCACATAGCAGCAGTATTATAGTAGTTATATTCTTGTACATAGGGGGCAGTATTATAGTAGTTATATTCTTGTACATAGGGGGCAGTATTATAGTAGTTATATTCTTGTACATAGGGGGCAGTATTATAGTAGTTATATTCTTGTACATAGGGGCAGTATTATAGTATATTCTTGTACATAGGGGCAGTATTATAGTAGTTATATTCTTGTACATAGGGGGCAGTATTATAGTAGTTATATTCTTGTACATAGGGGCAGTATTATAGTAGTTACATTCTTGTACATAGGGGCAGTATTATAGTAGTTACATTCTTGTACATAGGGGCAGTATTATAGTAGTTATATTCTTGTACATAGGAGGCAGTATTATAGTAGTTATATTCTTGTACATAGGAGGCAGTATTATAGTAGTTATATTCTTGTACATAGGGGGCAGTATTATAGTAGTTATATTCTTGTACATAGGGGGCAGTATTATAGTAGTTATATTCTTGTACATAGGAGGCAGTATTATAGTAGTTATATTCTTGTACATAGGGGGCAGTATTATAGTAGTTATATTCTTGTACATAGGGGCAGTATTATACTAGTTATATTCTTGTACATAGGGGGCGGTATTATACTAGTTATATTCTTGTACATAGGGGCAGTATTATAGTAGTTATATTCTTGTACATAGGGGGCAGTATTATAGTAGTTATATTCTTGTACATAGGGGCAGTATTATAGTAGTTATATTCTTGTACATAGGGGGCAGTATTATACTAGTTATATTCTTGTACATAGGGGCAGTATTATAGTAGTTATATTCTTGTACATAGGGGGCAGTATTATAGTAGTAATATTCTTGTACATAGAGGGTAGTATTATAGTAGTTATATTCTTGTACATAGGGGGCAGTATTATAGTAGTTATATTCCTGTACATAGGCGGCAGTATTATAGTATTTATATTCTGGTACATAGAAGCAGTATTAGGGCTCAGTCAGACGGGCGTTTTTTCGCGCGATTTGCGGATCGCATGACGGATGCGCATCCGCAAATCGGGTGACCGGTGCGCGCAAATCGCCCGAAAATCTGCTCCTAGCCGCGTTTCATTAGAAACGGGCCGGTGCTGTCCAGCGCAGTGCATTCAATGGAGACGGCAATACAGCCGTCTCCATTGAAAGCAATGCGCTGCGGGCGAGCCCGGATTGAATTGTCGGGAAGGGCTTAAATATATAAGCCCTTACCTGTAATGCATCCTAAAATGTGTAAAAATAAAAAAAAATTGTATACTCACCTTCTGTATACTCCACCTTCAGCCGGAGCTCCGAGCGGCCGTCCTGCAGTGGGTGTGAAGGGGGTGTGAGCCAGACCTGCTCCCTGATTGGCTCAGCGCTGAGCCAATCAGAGGCATGCCTCACTCACACCCATTCATGAATTCATGAATGGATGTGAGTCAGACCTGCCCCTGATTGGCTCAGCGCTGAGAGGCAGCAGTCACTCACCCATTCATGAATTCATGAATGGGTGTGTGAGTGAAACCGGCCTCTGATTGGTCAGGCTGTGACCAATCAGAGGCAGATCATTCAGCAGGCGGGGATTTTAAAGTCCCGCCGACTGAATAGTGCTGAGAAGCAGTTCAGGAGAACTGACAGCGGCCGCGGCTGGACTCCGGCTGCAGCGGAAAGGTGAGTATACAATTTTTTTTAATTTTAACACATTTTAGGATGAATTGCAGGGAAGGGTTTATATATTTAACCCCTTCCTGACAATTCACCCCGCGCACGCCGGCAGCCCATTGCTTTCAATGGAGCGGCTGTATTGCCGCTCCATTGAATTCAATGGGCAAACATCGTTCTTCTCTGCCACCGCTGTTACAGCTGTGGCAGAGAAGAATGATTTGTCTTCTATATGTTCTCAATGGGGTCGGCGCTGCTGTCGCCGACCCCATTGAGCGCATATAGAGAAGAGAACAGGAATCGCAGATGGCAGATAGGTGCGATCTGCGATTTTTTGTTCTATAATTTATCGGACGAGCGCATAAAAAGCGCTCATGTGTCCGATACCATTGCAAAGCAATGGTTTTAAAAAAATCGCCGGACGCATGCGCATACGCAAATCGTGGCTAAAAACGCCCGTCTGACTAAGGCCTTATAGTAGTTATATTCTTGTACATAGGGGCAGTATTATAGTAGTTATATTCTTGTACATAGGGGGCAGTATTATAGTAGTTATATTCTTGTACATAGGGGCAGTATTATAGTAGGTTTATTCTTGTACATAGGGGGCAGTATTATAGTAGTTATATTCTTGTACATAGGGGGCAGTATTATAGTAGTTATATTCTTGTACATAGGAGACAGTATTATAATAGTTATATTCTTGTACATAGGTGGTAGTATTATAGTAGTTATATTCTTGTACATAGGGGGCAGTATTATAGTAGTTATATTCTTGTACATAGGGGGGCAGTATTATAGTAGGTTTATTCTTGTACATAGGGGGCAGTATTATAGTAGTTATATTCTTGTACATAGGGGGCAGTATTATAGTAGTTATATTCTTGTACATAGGAGGCAGTATTATAATAGTTATATTCTTGTACATAGGTGGTAGTATTATAGTAGTTATATTCTTGGACATAGGGGGCAGTATTATAGTAGTTATATTCTTGTACATAGGTGGTAGTATTATAGTAGTTATATTCTTGTACATAGGGGGCAGTATTATAGTAGTTATATTCTTGTACATAGGGGGGCAGTATTATAGTAGTTATATTCTTGTACATAGGGGGCAGTATTATAGTAGTTATATTCTTGTACATAGGGGCAGTATTATAGTAGTTATATTCTTGTACATAGGAGGCAGTATTATAGTAGTTATATTCTTGTACATAGGGGGCAGTATTATAGTAGTTATATTCTTGTACATAGGAGGCAGTATTATAGTAGTTATATTCTTGTACATATGGGGCAGCATTATAATAGTTATATTTTTGTACATGGGGGCAGTATTATAGTAGTTATATTCTTGTACATAGGGGGCAGTATTATAGTAGTTATATTCTTGTACATAGGAGGCAGTATTATAGTAGTTATATTCTTGTACACAGGAGCAGTATTATAGTAGTTATATTCTTGTACATAGGGGGAAGTATTATAGTAGTAATATTCTTGTACATAGAGGGCAGTATTATAGTAGTTATATTCTTGTACATAGGGGCAGTATTATAGTAGTTATATTCCTGTACATAGGGGCAGTATTATAGTAGTTATATTCTTGTACATAGGGGCACTATTATAGTAGTTATATTCTTGTACATAGGGGCAGTATTATAGTAGTTATATTCTTGTACATAGGGGCAGTATTATAGTAGTTATATTCCTGTACATATGGGCAGTATTATAGTAGTTATATTCTTGTACATAGGGGATAGTATTATAGTAGTTATATTCTTGTACATAGGAGGCAGTATTATAGTAGTTATATTCTTGTACATAGGAGCAGTATTATAGTAGTTATATTCTTGTACATAGGGGGCAGTATTATAGTAGTTATATTCTTGTACATAGGAGGTAGTATTATAGTAGTAATATTCTTGTACATAGAGAGCAGTATTATAGTAGTTATATTCTTGTACATAGGGGGCAGTATTATAATAGTTATATTCTTTTACATAGGCGGCAGTATTATAGTAGTTATATTCTTGTACATAGGGGGCAGTATTATAATAGTTATGTTCTTGTACATAGGGGGCAGTATTATAGTAGTTATATTATTGTACATAGGAGGCAGTATTATAGTAGTTATATTCTTGTATATGGGGGTCAGTATTATAGTAGTTATATTCTGGTACATAGGAGCAGTATTATAGTAGTTATATTCTTGTACATAAGGGGCAGTATTATAGTAGTTATATTCTTGTACATAGGGGGCAGTATTATAGTAGTTATATTCTTGTACATAGGAGCAGTATTATAGTAGTTATATTCTTGTACATAGGGGGCAGTATTATAGTAGTTATATTCTTGTACATAGGAGGCAGTATCATAGTAGTTATATTCTTGTACATAGGGGCAGTATTATAGTAGGTTTAATCTTGTACATAGGGGACAGCATTATAGTAGTTATATTCTTGTACTTACGGGGCAGTATTATAGTAGTTATATTCTTGTACATAGGAGGCAGTATTATAGTAGTTATATTCTTGTACATAGGGAGCAGTATTATAGTAGTTATAGTCTTGTACATAGGGGGCAGTATTATAGTAGTTATATTCTTGCACATAGGGGGCAGTATTATAGTAGTTATATTATTGTACATAGGGGGCAGTATTATAGTAGTTATATTATTGTACATAGGAGGCAGTATCATAGTAGTTATATTCTTGTATATAGGAGGCAGTATTATAGTAATTATATTCTTGTACATAGGAGGCAGTATTATAGTCGTTATATTCTTGTACATAGGAGGCAGTATTATAGTATTTATATCCTTGTACATAAGGGGCAGTATTATAGTAGTTATATTCTTGTACATAGAGGGCAGTATTATTGTAGTTATATACTTGTACATAGGGGGCAATATTATAGTAGATATATTCTTGTACATAGGGGGCAGTATTATAGTAGTTATATTATTGTACATAGGAGGCAGTATTATAGTAGTTATATTCTTGTACATAGGAGCAGTATTATAGTAGATATATTCTTGTACATAGGGGGCAGTATTATAGTAGTTATATTCTTGTACATAGGGGGCACTATTATAGTAGTTATATTCTTGTACATAGGGAGCAGTATTATAGTAGTTATATTCTTGTACATAGGGGGCAGTATTATAGTAGTTATATTCTTGTACATAGGGGGCAGTATTATAGTAGTTATATTCTTGTACATAGGGGGCAGTATTATAGTAGTTATATTCTTGTACATAGGGGGCAGTATTATTGTAAGTAAATCCTTGTGCAGATGAAGAAAATGTAAACCTGACACTTAGTATATGATATAAAGGGTAGTTCAAGAGCCTCCTCTATTAAGCAGACTGTCTTTTGAAGACATGTCATTGCCTATAATGAAAAGCTGTTGATTTACATAAGAAATGTGTGATGCTTTATTTTCCCAGTGGGGGTGCTGTAGGGCAACTGAACCCGTGCTGCCCGGTTCTCCCAGAGCCTACAGGTCTCAGTAGATGGACACTCTGTGGTCACCTTATTGTCACGGGATATTTTTAATAGAGACTTTCCACAGTGCACTTTATGAGTCAATTTCTCAACCAAAGTAATGAATTTCTCCCTTTTTCTCCATAACCTGTCCTTGAGTCATCAGAAAGTAATGCTCTCAGCGTTTTCTCGTGCTTCAGGTGTCAGGAGCTTTGCTGAATTTGCATAAAGTAGAAGACAAGCCGGGAATGGATAAGAACACTCCTCGTGTTTTCCTCTCCGTTTGGATAGCACTTGACAACATAATAGTGTTTGCAGGAGCGGAGGGTCTTCGGCTGCCTCATTCATCACTTATACATGAACTTTGTATTTACTAAATCTATTTAAAAATAGCGAGACATGCAGCTGAAAACCGCCGCCGTTCGCAGCCAGATAAAAATACGCAGCTTCAAAGCAAATCTGCGAGATCTTCCCTCCACTGCCGAGGGTTTGTGGAAATATTTTAATGATCGATGGACTAAAAAAATACAATTCTTCCTACAGTACAGAGCAAGGTATTGTATCGCGAAGAGATGGCAAATGAACTTTTTTTAAAAAGGTTTTTAAACTTTTTGTGGTGTTCACTTCTGTTGTAAAACTCTATTCACAGACGTGACTTGGTTAAAAGTAATAAATTTTATTAAGTTTTATCTAAAAAAACACGATTGGGCACAACAAAGGACACAACACAAAATCTAAGTTGTAATGGAAAGGCGTTAACCCACCAAATAGTGGATAGAAAAATGATTGGTGGGTTTCAAAATTACAACTTGGTATTACTTCTGATACTCCGTATTTCTTAATGTCGCACGTCACTTAGGAATACAGTCTGCATGGGGGCTGTTCATGGATTTCTGGAGGTAATAACTCTAACAGATCCAAATCCCCTATAAGGCGATGGGAACTAACCTATGTCATGCTCTGACCTCTTGAGCACTCTATCTTTCTGTAGGGATTGCTGTCCATGCAGTAACCTTGAGCTTACTGGGAGAGAGGAAAAGGGGGAAAAAAGATAGAAAAAAGAAAGGAGGGTGTAGGAAAAATACTCCTCTGTACCTAGGGAGGATTGACTCCTTGTCCTGCTATGCTAATGGCCTCATTGCTTGTATTTGCATGAGTAGTTAAGGACTTTAGGACTTGAAACCTCCTTCACTCATTTATAGGGGATTTGGATCTGTTAGAGTTATTACCTCCAGACCAAAATTCCAAACCCAGTAATCTCATGCATGTAGTACTCTTTATCCCTACTCTCATTGTAAGGAGATCCTATTGACCATTACACCTGGCATGGGACTATTGAAAGTAGGATTGATAGAGACGAAGGGTTTAACATTTGAAAGAAATGAACCTCGTACTTACAATCTTTATCTATTCCCTCACCGAGGTTAAACCCTACTAGCTCAAATTGAACGCTAAGAGCTCATTTCCTGATTGAGGATTAAATATTTTAGTGATACTCTATCTATGGAGTGATACCCTAATTGTTTACCATCATAACTCTGTAAACATTATTGTTGTTATTATTACTCTCTAAGTACTAAGTCTCCTGAGGATCCACGTACACTCAGTGGTGAAACGCGTAGAGTGGGAGTACTGTTTATAATGAGTAAAAAACATTGACAAAATTAAAATCTCTGACACACTGTCCTTTTGAGCCGTTCACAAGTCTTAGCTCACTAGGCAACAAGCTCTGACAGAGATAACTATCTTCTTAGGTTGAATATCACTTTTTTGCAATCTGAAAGTTTCTGCTCAAACATTGTCGCCATGAGTAGGAGTACTGGCCATAAGGAATAAAAATTGACTAAAATCAATTTCCTTGACATACTGTCCTTTTGAGCTGTTAAAAACTTTTCAGCCCACTAGGCAGTATTTTTGACAGAGATATTCACTTCCTCAGGTTGAACATCACGTTTCCGCAACCTGAGTATCTCTGGTCGAATTCTGTCATTATATTAATAAAACTACAGATATCTAATTGGGGTTCCGGTTTTTGGGAAATCCATGAACAGCCCCCATGCAGACTGTATTCCTAAGTGACGTGCGACATTAAGAAATACGGAGTATCAGAAGTAATACCAAGTTGTAATTTTGAAACCCACCAATCATTTTTCTATCCACTATTTGGTGGGTTAACGCCTTTCCATTACAACTTAGATTTTGTGTTGTGCCCAATCGTGTTTTTTTAGATAAAACTTAATAAAATTTATTACTTTTAACCAAGTCACGTCTGTGAATAGGGCTTTTTCAAATTTTCAGTCGACTTGTGCTGCCCTCTCTGTGAATACAATCTGTTGTAAAACTGACTTACTGGTATTTCCGCCCTCCACTAACCGACCTCATCCTGACATCTCCATCTCAGTGTGTGGCACCATAACTCCCAGCACGCCCGCTGCCTTGGGGTCATATTCGACTCTGATCTCTATTTTACCCCCTACATCCAATCTCTGGCCCGAACCTGTCAGCTGCACCTCAAGAACATCGCAAGAATCCGCTCTTTTCTCACTGTAGACGCGTTAAAAACGCTCACTGTTGCCCTCATCCACTCTCGGCTCGATTATTGCAACTCGTTGCTGATTGGCCTCCCCTGCACCAGACTCTACCCCCTCCAATCCATCCTGAATGCGGCAGCCAGGCTCATCTTCCTGTCCAGCCGCTACTCAGATGCCTCTGCCCTGTGCCGGTCACTGCACTGGCTGCCCGTTAAATACAGAATTCAATTTAAACTCACCACCTTCATCCACAAAGCCCTCCACATCACAGTGCCCCCTATATTGCCTCCCTCATCTCAATCCATCACCCAGCCCGGGCTCTCCGCTCTGCTAACGAAATCAGACTGAGCGCCCCTTTAATTCGAACTTCTCATTCCCGTCTCCAAGACTTCTCCAGAGCAGCACCGGTCCTCTGGAACGCACTACCAAAGGCTACCCGAGCAATCCAGGACTCGCAGAACTTCAGGCGTGCTCTAAAAACGCACCTCTTCAGGGAGGCATACCGCATTCCCTAAACAAACCCCTCTGTACTCCGCCTGATAACATGCTCCCTGACCTACTGACTGCAATCCCTGCTAGCCATCATAAACCGCTCCTGCAGTCACACCGTTTCTGCCGTCACACGGCTAAATGTCTGACCATTGTCTATGTGTATAGCATCCCTCCCTCTCCAGCCCGCCATACCGTGCACATCTCCCCCCCACCATACCGTGCACATCTCCAGCCCCTTTACCTTCTGTATCACCCCATTGCTTGTAGTATGTAAGCTCGTTGGAGCAGGACCCTCATCCCTATTGTTTCCATCAACTGATTACTATGTGACCGTGGTTCTGTAGTTTTTGTACTTTTGTCTCTTTGTATTCCCCTGTCTATGTAAGCGCTGCGGAATATGTTGGCGCTATACAAATAAAGATTACTATTGTTATTATTGTTGTCTATGGGAGTTCGTTTTGCCAGGCCTGGAGGGATGTAACTGGCTCCAAACGTTTATGTTGGCAAAGGACCCCATATATCTGCCAGTTGGGACTGTACTAGTTCTATAAGCCAGGTAGGCAACGAGATCGGGAAGTTGCTACGTATAGGTTGTTTTCTATTGCTGTCTGTATGAGTCCCTCTTGTCTGTCCTGAAGTGGTTCAAAGGGGATATACCAAGATCGTAAATTCTCCCCTATCAACGCTGAGACCAACGCCGATATGGAGAATGGGGGTCCCATGTCTCCCGCTCTCCTCATTGTGGAGCTACTTCATCCCCCACAGTGAGGAGGAGACTGAACGGAGCACTGGTCACGCTAGTGTTCCATTCCCTTTCAGTGGGACTACAGAGATACCCAATTGGCACCCACTCCTGTATTTCCATAAGTCCCACTGAAATTAATGGAACGCTGATCACACATGCTCCACCAGCGCTATGAGAGGAGAAGCAACCCCCACAGAGACATGCAGACCCGGACACGAGAGTCCCATTCTGGAGACCCCCACAGATAGGGAATAACTTGCAATCTTTGTACAACCCCCTTTAACTATCTCCAAGCCAAGTCAATGCAGAAAAATGTCTTCTACTACTCTGGACTTGACTAGTTTTACAAGCCTGATAGCCAATGAGGCTACAAATGTGCTAACAGTGTTTGATCCATCTGGGTTGTTGTCTATTGCTGTCTATGCAAAGTCTGGCTTTCGTCCGGCTCCAAAAGTCTACACAGAAAAACATCCTGCAACTGCACTAATTCTACAAGCTTTGTGGCCAATGAAGCTAGAAATTTACTATCAAAGTTTCATTTTTTGGGGGTTGTCCTAAATTGCTGTTTATGGAAAATCCTATTGCCAGACCACTAAAAAAAGTCAGATCGGTTCCTGGAACAAGCTATCTAGTTGGGTAGCCAATGGCCTTATAACTTATTTTTCATTAAGGTGCCCCATTTTTTGGGTTGTTCTATATAACTGTCTATGGATGTTCCCGGTATGAGGCCTGGCAAGATCTAAAGGATCTTTTACATTGGGCAAAATTGGGTGCAAATGTTCATTAGAATGGTCACTTTCCCGGTCATTGGACCCAGTAAAGCCGGACCCTATCAGCCGAGGAACAAGCAAAGGCTCATTTCTTGGCTTATCTCATTGGTTGTGCAGCTGAACAGACCATCAATGTCGACAACACATCTCCCCATGTGAACGAGGAATGTGCTGTCAACAGAAATGACTCCATCCGGGATAAGTAAGGTCGCATTAACAATCGTTTGTCCCACCTTCAGCCTCAATCAGCCCCTGTGAGGGTTCGGCTAACAAGAGGCTATCACAATGATCGATTCTCGTTTAAATGCTAAGATCGTCCCCTATAGAAGGGATTTAAGGGAGATCTGCACCCTTTTACCTGGCTTACATATAGGTTGATCCAGACAATATAGGGAATAAAGGATCATCCATAAGGTTAGGTAGATGAGCGATGATCATCGTCATTGACTCTTGTTAAAGCACCCAGATCAGGCTGTGTGGAGGGGCTTTAAGGGGGATCTGAATTAATTTACCTGGCCTGTACGTAGGTCAATTCAAACAGTATGGGGAATAAATGATCGTTCGTCCCCCACATTGTTTCATTGCCGTCAGCAGAGCAAGTACCCTGTTCACACAGCGATGTGCCGCTGGCACCGATGGTTTGGATGACACGATCACGCAACAAATGAGCATTGGCTTATTCGTCGGGTTATCAGTGGTGCCTTGACATGACCCATAAACGTGAACGATCTTATGAATGATCTTGCCAACCATGTATCTATATAAAAGGGCCTTAAATGACTTGAAAAGTCCTATTGCTGTGTATAGGGGTTCCTCTTGCCAGGCTGAGAGTGGTTTAACTATCTCTAGCCAAGTTTATGCAGAAAAATGACCCAATACTACTCTGACTTGACTACTTTTACATGTCTGGTAGCCAATGAGGCTTGAAATTTACTACCGCCGTTCGATTTTTTTTTTGGGGGGGGGGGGGGGGTTTATCCTCTATTGCTGCTTATGGAGGTTCCTGGTGCCAGGCATCTCAAGATCTAACTGGCTCCAAAAGTCTACATTGAGAAATAACCCACAACTGCACTAATTCTACAAGCCAGAAGCCAGTAAGGCTAGAAATGTAGTACTGGTATATGATGTTTTTAGGTTGTTCACTACTGCTATCAATGGAGGTTCCTTTTGCCAGACCATTAAAACAGTTAAACTGCCCCTTGGAATGGTCTAACCGGATGGGAAGGTCTACCATATCTTGTCTACCATATGTGCCAACGTGGCAATAACCCACATAACATATGACTGCACTTCGTAATGTACTTCTACCCTGATTGTCCATGTTAACATCGCCCCATATACCCAACCCAGAAGGCGATGGTATATGTAGGGTTCCCTGAAGAGTGAGTATATAGATGGTCATTGGGCATCACATGACTACACATACTCCAAGTCCTTGGCAAGGTTGACCCCCGAAGAAAATCTAATCAATGCCCTTTCTATCAACATTTTTTTTCAAGTCCTTCTTTGTAGCTTCAGCCAAAAATTTTATAAACACGATTTTTTTATTTCTTTTTTATTCGCTATTGATTTTATTTCACTAGAGAGATGCAATTATGCTGAAAGTGGCAGAACATTACGTAAACGGCGATAAGACGCCTGCCGAATACCAGATAAAATGCTGCATGGATGATGTTTCCAGGTAGCTATAACATGAAAGAAACCAGAGATCACATGGAGAATTGATGCGTCTCGTTTGGCTTCTTTTTTTTTTTTTTTCCGTACTGTAAATGCAGAAAATAAAATTTACCGAACTTGTTTAGCTAAAAGCAAGACTATCCGCCCCGTAATGACTTTCTCTTTTTGTCTATGGAGTAGTTGCGCTGCGTACAAATAGCTATAAATGGGAAAACAAAAATGAATTATTTAGTAGGATTTTACTTATTTTATAAACATACAGTAAAACTTCCAAATAAAGTTCGTTTTATGTACAATAACAACCAAATTAGCGCATTTGGAAATTTCTGAGAAAAAAAAAAAAAAGAACTTGGCAAAAAAAATAAAACCCATTTGTAGACCGAAGACCGGGAAAAGTGAAACACTGGTGCCATACGGAGCTAAGCCTGGCGCCAAAGGACGTCACATCTGCCAATGAGCATGACGGAATCCGGACAGACCCTATTATAGTCCACTGGGTCCATCCGCCGCCGGTGAGGGGCTCCTGTGCCGGATCGGGCTCTTCCGGTTACACCGTTGTTTGACTCCTAAGATGGTGCTAAGCTATAGAACATAACTGCGCCGGTGTGAAGACGCCCTACAGGACGCTCTGTCTGGGGTAAGCCAACCCACCATGTCTGTGGCTGGGAGTATCTGGGGCCACGTCTAATAATGAACTCCTTCCATACCCGATGCCACGACTAGGAAGATAAATCTCAACATATTTGATATCGGTTCTATTACTGAGGTCCTATGAAATATTCACACTGCATACGAGAATCTATAAAGAAATAAAACTACAATCAATCATTTCCTTCTGTTATCACTCGGATTATTTGTACATTTTTGGACAAAAATTCAGAAAATAATAAAACCCAGGCGATCACGAATAAGGAGGGCTGCGCCAAAACCGCAACCCCAAGGGCATATCAATGACATAAAGCGAAGTCCCACACTTGAGATCCCTCCTCTAGCCAGAATGGAGAACAGGGGCTCAAGAATGGCTTCTGCTCTTGGGGTTTTTTGCCTTCCTCTGGATTAACAACACAGGAGGATAGACAGGCTGGACTAGATGGACATTGTCTTCATTCGGCCTTACGAACTATGTTATAATAGCAGCATCCATTCCGGCAAACCTTCCGGTAGACCTTGTGCCATCTGGTAATACTATATTTCACCTGTATCATCTGCTGGCGGGGAAATGCTTGGTTAGGGTCCTTTTTCACGAATCGGGGGCAGATATCTGTCAGGTCCTCCCAGCGATGATCGATGCTTTTACACAGGGACGACCATCCTCAGTGCATGGAGGCAGAACAGATCAGGGATCATTCCGGCCTGCCTGCCTCCATTTACAGTAAACAGGCAGTCATTCATAGATGAGCGACTGCCTGTTTACATGGGCCGATCATCGTTCAGTTTTTATGCGTGCAGAAGCTGAACGGCGAATGATACGTGAATGAATTACCATTCATCATTCAGTCAGTGCATGCGCTTAGACTGAACAATAATGGTCCAGTTCTATCTAGATCGTAGGACTCTGAACAATTTACCTGCCTGTGTAAAAGGACTCTTAGAAGTGGCTTCCCCAGGTAAACTCAGACATTTGCCTGGGGTGCTAAGAGTAGGACTTGGGGCGATCATTCTGAATGGGTTGTACATGTTGGCACAACCCCTTTAAATACTGATAGCATATCCTTAGGGTAGGCAATCAATATTGGCCGGTAGGGCTCCGACTTACAGCAATCCCACCAATCCGCTGACTGGATGAACCGCAGGATTCTGCATCCGCTTTATTGTTTAGCGAGTCCAACTTTAAGTACTTTTGGCTGTGCCTGAAATTGCAACTCACTGCAACTATGACCTATTTAAAGGAGATGTCCCGCGCCGAAACGGGTTTTTTTTTTTTTAAACCCCCCCCCCGTTCGGCGCGAGACAACCCCGATGCAGGGGTTAAAAAAACCACCCGCACAGCGCTTACCTGAATCCCGGCGCTCCGGTGACTTCTCTACTCACCGCTGAAGATGGCCTCTTCCTCCGTGGACCGCAGCTCTTCTGTGCGGTCCACTGCCGATTCCAGCCTCCTGATTGGCTGGAATCGGCACGTGACGGGGCGGAGCTACACGGAGCTACACGGAGCCCCATAGAGAACAGCAGAAGACCCGGACTGCGCAAGCGCGGCTAATTTGGCCATCGGAGGCCAAAAATTAGTCGGCACCATGGAGACCAGGACGCCAGCAACGGAGCAGGTAAGTAAAAAACTTTTTATAACTTCTGTATGGCTCATAATTAATGCACAATGTACATTACAAAGTGCATTATTATGGCCATACAGAAGTGTATAACCCCACTTGCTGCCTCGGGACATCTCCTTTAAGTGAACGGGCCTGAGCAGCAATATCAAAGGCAACCACTATGAGAAGTATGGAGCAGCGCCCGGTAAACAACAAAATGCTCATTGATGTGTTGCTGGAAGTTCTGTCAGCTGACTTTTGGTGGTGTCGGGAGTTGGGCCACCACCTATTTTATATTGATGGCCTAAGGAAAGCCCACCAATATTCTGGTCCTGGAAACCCCCTATCTCAACCAACCTCAATAAAGATCTACATATCTGGAGCTAAGCAAATAAGCAGATCTATGACTAGTAGTATATGGTGCCAAATCTAATAATGAAATCCTTGTATAGGGTGTCTCAAAAATCCCGAAACACCCAAATAGAATGAAAATGGTTTGGCAGACGGTGATCCAATTTTGCATACAAGCTGTGGGGGAGGGGGAAACGTATTAGGATATGTCAGCAAAAAGACCGCCATCTTGAATGCCGCCATCTTGGATTCAACTCTAATTTTTCCAAAGGGAAGATAGGTGTGTGATATATCAAACCGGTGGAGAATTTCATCAAGCACTTGTGTATTCATCTTAAGACAACTTTAGTCATTCTCATGATAACACAATGGATCTTCTTCATTACAGACAATGTGAATAATGGTGTCATGGAGCTAGTCCCTATGTCAGGTGAAGGAAGAACACGTGTCATCATCCCAGACTTCAATCAACGCTACTCAACCAGACCTCCCATTCCCAGAAGTTGGAAAGAAGTTTGGCCACTGCACTGTGGGTACTGGGAGGTCTGGATGACGAGCTGACTCTCTGAAGCCTTCCAGGATCATACCTGGTACCAAATATAATAGAGACCCCCATATCTAGTACTGAGCTATAACTGGCAATACAGCGCCAAGTCTTATACTGAAATCTGTGCTATCTAATAATGAGACCCCTCCGTGTCTCGTGCCAAGTCCATACACACCTGGTGACAAGTCTACTCTGCAGATACCTGGTGCCAAGCTAACAAGCAGAAATACACCCAGCTCTAAGCAATGACGCCAACTGCCAAGCTTACTATTGCCATCCTTACATATGTAGTGCCAAGGCTAATCATCGAATTCATACCTATATTGTGCCAAGTCTACTAATTGAGTCGTTACATAATAGCACCAAGTCTGCCAAAAAGACCAAGCTAATAAAAATCATATCACACAGTCTAATGATGAAATCCTCATATAGCTGGTGGCAGGGCTAATTCACAGATCAGTATCTGGAGCCGCACCCAGAAGTGACAAACCTAGGGTGCTCTCGTATCTGTGCTGGGGATTCCGCTTTCCCTCATCGTTTGGGGAGTAGGAAATGGGAATCCCTGCGGCCGAATGATTCCATCTCTGGACAGAGCTGAATGGCGCCAGGCAGACCCTACTGACTATAATGGGGTCCGCCTGATTCCTGCTCAGCTGGCCGTCTTTTGAACGGAAGGAATAGTGTTGAATGCAGCGCACTTTCTTCCGGTATTTTCAGCAGGATCCACGATGGAACCTCCGGAGATGTGAAACCGCTTTACATGTCAGGAGCCACGCTTACAAGTAGAAATATAGCTTTAAGCCAAATAAGCAATAATGTCAGCTGACAACCCTTACACATCCAGTATATAGAAAATACACTTCATTTAACCCTTTGCAATCCAATTTTGGATTCAGGGTTTCCTAGGGGGCTTTCTCTTTCTGCCATTATACAATGGCGCCATCTGCTGGCTAAAGCCAGTACTGTGGTATGGGACATGCTGGAGAGGCCCCCAACAACAGAGCAGCCAGTAATATACAGTAAGAATACCCTGCCGGACGTCTTTTGACATCGGAGCTGTACAGCCTTCAATCAGAATGTCTTCAGACGTCAGACAGTGGATTGGAAAAGGTTAATACATTGGGAAGTAACTAGAGATGAGCGAGTATACTCGCTAAGGGTAACTACTGGAGCAAGTAGTGCCTTAGTCGAGTATCTGCCCGCTCAGCTCTAAAGATTCAGGTGCCGGCAGGGGGCGGGGAGCACCAGGGGAGAGCGGGGAGCAATGGAGGGGAGATCCCTCTCTCCCTTTCTCCCCCTGCTCACTCCCGCTACCCACTGCTCTCCCCCGCCGGCACCCGAATCTTTAAAGACGAGCGGGCAGGTACTCACATAAGACCCTACTCGCTCCAGTAGTTTGCCTTATTGAGTACGCTCGCTCATCTCTAGAGGCCACTTGTTTCATCTGCTTGGGTCTTTATTTCTCTTAGCGTGTAACGCCCCATCGTACCAACCGGAATATCAGCGTGAATCTCCGGTCCCCATTTTAGGAATTGTATCATTCTCCTTTATCAGTCATGCTTCTTCTTGCGGTCGCACTACTATTTACTAAGAGCTTTGATGAGCGCCAACAGGTGGAATTCACTGTACATGAGACGTCCTGTATTGTTCCCGCTCTTCACACTGATTTAAATACTTGGCCAGTTCGCCGGATTTGGGAAAACAGTTTCCTTCAGCCCAAATTCTATCGAGCTTTAAGCCAACGAAGCAATAATGTCAACTGCAGGCTGAATGTGACCCTCTGGTTTGGAGACCTGGAACAGGAGGCGGTGCTCTAGCCAATCACAGAACAGATATAGTGCATTGGTAGTCTAAGGGCTCCGGCACACTTGCGTTTTTCTTGCGCGTTTTTTTCACGCGATTGTCAATGGGACTTTCTAATGTTAAAAACGCATTGCAAAGCACAAACTTTTGATGCGTTTTTAACATTAGAAAGCCCCATTGACAATCGCGTGAAAAAAACGCTAAATAAAAACACAAGTGGGTATTCACCCTAGGGGCTCCCTCCCTTCCACTGGCAATAGCGATATCGCCGCGAGAAAATCGCAATGTTAAAATCGCAACGCTGCAAAATTGCAAGCTTTTGCGTTGCGATGCGAGAATCTGTTTTGCCATTGCACTGTATGGGCGACAGAAAATTGCAAAACGCTGAAACAATCCTCCGGCTGCGATTGTTAATCCTCGCATCACAGCTTGCCCTTAACCATCGCTAGTGGAAAGGTTGTCATAGAACAACATGGGGGACTTTCCTGCGGGAGCGCGCACTGAGCATCGCACTGAACACGTGCGATTACCTCGCCAATGGAAAGGAGCCCAACTCTACTGATACGCTGCGAGGGATTAAGTGGTCTGAAGATTGTGGGGGCCATCTAAAAAGGTCAAAAACAGGACCTGGAATCAGGGGTTCAGGGGGGCAGCAGGGAACGACAGCAGACAATATACAATATAACATTTTGCCCTCAAACCAGAGCGTCTCTTTAATAAAGCGCTCCTTGTATATCCGGTGCCAAGGCTAATAATGAAAGCCTTAACTGTTAGTACAAAGTCTGACAAAAACACAAAGCTAATAAGACCAATCATGTCCAGCACTTGGTGTAACAAGCAATGATGCTAAATGGAATCATGAAATCCGTGCATATCTGGTGCCAAGCCTAATTAAGAGATGCCTATCTGGTGCCACACCTAGAAATGAACTCCTTCCATAGCTAAACCCAAGTCTAATGTGAGATCATGCCTGGTGCCGTATCTAATCAGCACTCAATGTGCTACAAACATGATCTGTATGAGGAGTATATTACCCAACACTCGGAGCACCCTGGGTCAAACATTACTGAAACTCTGGTTTGACACAAATCTGAACATTGGAGACAGCCAAACTCAATGAAAGAGCAAGAGGCTGAAGGAGAAAACGTCTACCTTCTTTTCCTCTTCATTTTCCTCTTCTTCTTCTTTTCTTTCCCTTCTACCTCTTCTCTTTCTTCTTCTATCCAAGGTTTTATGGCTCTTAGACAGTGGTCAGGGATCGAACCTGGGACGCCCTAAACTCTAGTCAATAGCTCTCCCTACTGAGCCATCCCAGCCTTTGGACAGTTCCCCTGTCCAACCTTTTGCCTTGTTCCCTCAATCATGTTATCTAGTTCCGGCCTCCTGACCCTGCTTCTGTTCTTGATTGCGCTTCCTATAAAGCCTGGCCCAGCCACTTCCTTAGTGCTCTATTATTGTACTCCACAGTAATCTAGCTTCTCTCCTCCTTCTCCACTATAAGTGACTTGAAGACTTCCCAATAACGACTCCTGGCTTCCCTCTCAACAATGCTATCCACCTCCTCCATCTGTACTGCGACCCGAGACTTCCTGGTAACGACTTCTGGCTATCCTGACTACTCTCTAGTGACCTGCATGGCTACTACACCTGTGGCCCCAACCTAGTGCCTGAAACCCTCCACAGTGTTATACATCAGTTTTAGGACCATTTGGTAAAGTTCCAGTTCGGGTCAAACTAATTTGTACTGAAACAAACTTTTTTCCTAAATCCGTCGAACTGGCCGAACCGAACTTTTGTAAAGTTTGCTCAACACTATCCAACACTATATTAGTGAAGTCACCACAGATGCCGGGGCTTTCTACAAATACTCCATCCTCTCCAGGTTGGCTGGATCTACGGAGAGGAGATGATTTATGGAGTAACGCCACAACTAGCAATCTATCTAGTAGATTAATGGTCTGTCTGATGGAACGCCAGGTGAGTCATGTGTGCTGCCATCTCGTTAACATACCAGGTAAGTTCTGATGATCTGCACATGATTGTTATTATTACTGGATACTTGCTTCCTCGGATTATTGGCCCGGTATGGTCCATCACTCATCATCTTGGCATTCGTATCCCTTAGTCCTCTTAGTGCTGAGTAACTGCCTGTGGTTGCTAATCATGAGGCTCGCCGATGGAGCCAAATCAGAGGGAGGAAGCCATCAAATGATGAAAGTTACACTTCCAATCTCAGGTCCCCCCCCCAACTACCCCTCCCCCAACCGACGGCGCTCCGATCACTTACAAAGTGCAAAACGCTTTAACGGAGCGACTGTCTGCTGTTGGTTTAATAAAACTCCTAATTATACAGCCGTGTTTGAGAAGAGGCGGCTTCCTTGAGCGATTTCAGGGGACCCAGCCAAATATACATTATTCATCAACTTCGAATCTGTATCCAAGATTTGTGACGGTTAACTCCTTCACTGCTGCTTAGCACATAGCAGGTATATGAGGGGGGGTGACTGCTCCCCAGAAATAGGGAAGCCAGGAGTGGTGGTCAGCTTCATCGGCACATGGCCACGGCATCTATTCTGTATAGCAAGGAGTCTGACAAAAGTGACCCTGTCCCCAGTGTTTAACCCCTTAATGGGATAAGTACTGTATTACATTGATAGAGCAGACTATATATTAGATATATAGGAAAAAAGGGGGGATAAATGCTTAATATTCTTTATTTTTTATAATATTAACATTTTTTTTACTTATTTTTACTTTTTTTCTACTTCCCCCAGAAGACTTCAACCTGCGATCGTTTGACAACTCCTACAGTGTAATGCAATACCAGTACTAGTATTGCACTATACTGTATTCTGACAGGCAGTCTATCAAGACGTTCCACAGGCCTGTTATGACAGACGTTCATTCATGGCAGCACTGGGGCATCTCGCAATCTCATCCCGAGGGGGCTGAACACTGATCAGGGCATTTAGAATTGACAGTGGCATTTAAAGGGTTACCAAGTGTCAGCTATTGAAGACAGCCAGCACCTGCTGTATGTGGATTGGGATCATCGCTCCATGCCACTGTGTACAAACCCTGCACCCGACCCCGGGATGTAAATATACGCCCCGGGGCATTAAGAGGTTAAAGAGACTTGGTCCGATCTTACGAGCCCCATAAACTAAAATTACAGACTCCTACCGAGTTGGAGTGCAAATCTGGGAATGTGACTCTCAGACTTACCCTCTCGCCGTTTGCCCCCACATCGCCGCTGCATACATTCTGCGCACTACTTCTGCATGCACATTTCATAGCAGGACTAGTTCTGTTATTAGGAGCGTGCACCATAGTAGCCCGCGGGAGGCACACAGTGGCGGCTTACAGGCGAACAGCGAGGAAAGTAAGTATTAACCCTTTGCAATCCAATTTTGGATTCAGGGTTTCCTAGGGGGCTTTCTCTTTCTGCCATTATACAATGGCGCCATCTGCTGGCTAGAGCCAGTACTGCAGTATGGGACATGTTGGAGAGGCCCCGACAACAGAGCAGCCAGTAATCTACAGTAAGAATACCCTGCTGGACGTCTTCTGACATCAGAGCTGTACAGGCTTCAATCAGAATGTCTTCAGATGTCAGACAGTGGGTTGGAAAGGGTTAAGAGTTAAACCCCCAGACTCACCGTTCCATATAACTTTAGTTTATAGGCTTCATAGAAGCAGTCACAGTACCTTTAGGAAACAGAATGATCAATACAGAGACAAAAATATGTGAACCCCTTCTAATTACTGTAGCTATTTCAGCCACACTGCAGGCTGACAGCTGAATAAAGTCCACCGCCATACAACCTCCATAGACAACATCAGCAGTAGAACGCGTCGCCCCGAGGAGCCCGGCTTAGGGGGGATTTCCATTGTGGACGTGTATGGCACTGGGGGGTGATGGGAACAGGCGGGCGAGCTCATGGTAAGAGCACTGGGGGCTGAAATGCATCGCGATCCATTGCCACTGCGCTCACTACCAAGTTACCTCTGGTGCCAAGAAGTCCTCTCTGGCAAACTTTGGCGCAGCAGTATGAAGCCCCGACCAACAGCGGAGAGGAAATGCCTTCACTGGAGACTTGAATCGCCTTTCACCACATCAGGACTTCTTCAGATCATATTCTCCTCTCTTATTTTTAGAAGATCAACTGATAATGAGAGTTTATGAACGGATCGCGCCAACAGATTTGTTAAAGGAACGAACCATTTCTATGCGTTCGCTCCAGTTTTGCTCCATTTACATCCATTTTATTACGGATTTGCTTTGTATCCTCTGGTCTTTTCTCCCTTTTCTGCATGAGGACTTAATAACGGATCCATTGAGGAATGTTCACACGGGGCGCAAAGGGCTGCAGATGTTCAGAATTGCGTTCCACATAAAAAATCACGTCAAAATCTGCATCAATGCGGAAGTGGCATCAATAACTGAGGCATCAATAACTGAGGCATCAATAACTGGGGCATCAATAACTGGGGCATCAATAACTGAGGCATCAATAACTGGGGCATCAATAACTGGGGCATCAATAACTGGGGCATCAATAACTGAGGCATCAATAACTGGGGCATCAATAACTGGGGCATCAATAACTGGGGCATCAATAACTGGGGCATCAATAACTGGGGCATCAATAACTGAGGCATCAATAACTGGGGCATCAATAACTGGGGCATTAATAACTGAGGCATCAATAACTGGGGCATCAATAACTGAGGCATCAATAACTGGGGCATCAATAACTGGGGCATCAATAACTGAGGCATCAATAACTGGGGCATCAATAACTGGGGCATCAATAACTGGGGCTTCAATAACTGGGGCATCAATAACTGAGGCATCAATAACTGAGGCATCAATAACTGGGGCATCAATAACTGAGGCATCAATAACTGGGGCATCAATAACTGAGGCATCAATAACTGGGGCATCAATAACTGGGGCATCAATAACTGAGGCATCAATAACTGAGGCATCAATAACTGGGGCATCAATAACTGGGGCATCAATAACTGAGGCATCAATAACTGGGGCATCAATAACTGGGGCATCAATAACTGAGGCATCAATAACTGGGGCATCAATAACTGAGGCATCAATAACTGGGGCATCAATAACTGAGGCATCAATAACTGAGGCATCAATAACTGGGGCATCAATAACTGGGGCATCAATAACTGAGGCATCAATAACTGGGGCATCAATAACTGGGGCATCAATAACTGGGGCATCAATAACGGAGGCATCAATAACTGAGGCATCAATAACTGGGGCATCAATAACTGAGGCATCAATAACTGGGGCATCAATAACTGAGGCATCAATAACTGGGGCATCAATAACTGGGGCATCAATAACTGAGGCATCAATAACTGGGGCATCAATAACTGGGGCATCAATAACTGGGGCATCAATAACTGGGGCATCAATAACTGGGGCATCAATAACTGAGGCATCAATAACTGAGGCATCAATAACTGAGGCATCAATAACTGGGGCATCAATAACTGGGGCATCAATAACTGAGGCATCAATAACTGAGGCATCAATAACTGGGGCATCAATAACTGGGGCATCAATAACTGGGGCATCAATAACTGGGGCATCAATAACTGGGGCATCAATAACTGAGGCATCAATAACTGAGGCATCAATAACTGGGGCATCAATAACTGGGGCATCAATAACGGAGGCATCAATAACTGAGGCATCAATAACTGGGGCATCAATAACTGAGGCATCAATAACTGGGGCATCAATAACTGGGGCATCAATAACTGAGGCATCAATAACTGGGGCATCAATAACTGGGGCATCAATAACTGAGGCATCAATAACTGGGGCATCAATAACTGGGGCATCAATAACTGGGGCATCAATAACTGAGGCATCAATAACTGGGGCATCAATAACTGAGGCATCAATAACTGAGGCATCAATAACTGAGGCATCAATAACTGGGGCATCAATAACTGAGGCATCAATAACTGGGGCATCAATAACTGGGGCATCAATAACTGAGGCATCAATAACTGGGGCATCAATAACTGGGGCATCAATAACTGAGGCATCAATAACTGGGGCATCAATAACTGAGGCATCAATAACTGAGGCATCAATAACTGAGGCATCAATAACTGGGGCATCAATAACTGGGGCATCAATAACTGGGGCATCAATAACTGAGGCATCAATAACTGGGGCATCAATAACTGGGGCATCAATAACTGGGGCATCAATAACTGGGGCATCAATAACTGGGGCATCAATAACTGGCGCATCAATAACTGGCGCATCAATAACTGGGGCATCAATAACTGGGGCATCAATAACTGGCGCATCAATAACTGGGGCATCAATAACTGAGGCATCAATAACTGGGGCATCAATAACTGAGGCATCAATAACTGGGCCATCAATAACTGGGGCATCAATAACTGAGGCATCAATAACTGGGGCATCAATAACTGAGGCATCAATAACTGGGGCATCAATAACTGAGGCATCAATAACTGGGGCATCAATAACTGGGGCATCAATAACTGAGGCATCAATAACTGGGGCATCAATAACTGAGGCATCAATAACTGGGGCATCAATAACTGGGGCATCAATAACTGAGGCATCAATAACTGAGGCATCAATAACTGGGGCATCAATAACTGGGGCATCAATAACTGAGGCATCAATAACTGGGGCATCAATAACTGGGGCATCAATAACTGAGGCATCAATAACTGGGGCATCAATAACTGAGGCATCAATAACTGGGGCATCAATAACTGAGGCATCAATAACTGAGGCATCAATAACTGGGGCAGCAATAACTGAGGCATCAATAACTGAGGCATCAATAACTGGGGCATCAATAACTGGGGCATCAATAACTGAGGCATCAATAACTGGGGCATCAATAACTGAGGCATCAATAACTGGGGCATCAATAACTGGGGCATCAATAACTGGGGCATCAATAACTGAGGCATCAATAACTGAGGCATCAATAACTGAGGCATCAATTACCGGGGCATCAATAACTGGGGCATCAATAACTGGGGCATCAATAACTGAGGCATCAATAACTGAGGCATCAATAACTGGGGCATCAATAACTGGGGCATCAATAACTGGGGCATCAATAACTGAGGCATCAATAACTGAGGCATCAATAACTGAGGCATCAATTACCGGGGCATCAATAACTGGGGCATCAATAACTGGGGCATCAATAACTGAGGCATCAATAACTGAGGCATCAATAACTGAGGCATCAATAACTGGGGCATCAATAACTGAGGCATCAATAACTGGGGCATCAATAACTGGGGCATCAATAACTGAGGCATCAATAACTGGGGCATCAATAACTGAGGCATCAATAACTGGGGCATCAATAACTGAGGCATCAATAACTGGGGCATCAATAACTGGGGCATCAATAACTGGGGCATCAATAACTGAGGCATCAATAACTGAGGCATCAATAACTGGGGCATCAATAACTGAGGCATCAATAACTGGGGCATCAATAACTGGGGCATCAGGCGGGCACCAGCGGTGGCGATCAGTAGCCATCGCCGATGTGCGCCACTCTCTGGGTAAGCAGCAGGCTGCAGATCAACCAATGATTTTGAGTCAAAATCCGCACTAATAGCGCAGAATTTGACAAGATTTTTGAAGTGGAAATGCTGCGGTTTTTGCCACGGAATTTTAGTAATCGGCGGTATTTCGCCTTCGTGTGAACAGAACCGAAAACAGACGACTGATACGACACCTAATGGAAACCCTGCTGCTCAGTTCCATCACATACCCCATACATGGTGAACACAACGAAAGGGTCCTTTCTGGCTGCTTTCCCTTTATAAAGCGGAAAAAAAGTTCTGTAATCTGCGCAATTTTTGCTGTTAAAGAAAGTAGATGGAAAGAAAATCAGAAAATCCTCCTGAGATCAATGGAACCAAAACAGCAGATTGTTCCACTTCCCTCGTCTAACGGCGCAGCAGAACGGAAAACAAAAAGACTGCAGTAAGGTAGCTTCATAGGGTCCAACTATCACCCCAATAACTGCTAGAAGCAGTGAATTGGGGCGACTGTTGCCCCGTATACGCACGGCCGCGGACACTGAGCGAAACATGGCGGACTTGTTGTCGGCGTTTAGTTTATAGCAAAACGAAGCACCGAGCAAGAGTTGGGCCGGCCATGAGAAGGCGCCTCCATGGATGGATCCTATAAGGCTTGCAGAAGGAACGGCTACTGAACGGTCTCCAAGGACGGAGCGCTGCTATGCCAAATATAGCGGAAAGATACAAAAACATCATAAAAGAGACAAAACACCCCAAACTTCCACACTGCAAAACATAAAGATGCCATCCAACTCCCCAGGACCCCCATATATACTATATACACAGAGATGTGGAGACCTCTCACCAACCACAGCAGCACTTCATGGACCTCCCACTATGCAATGGACCCCGACCGGGTGAGTACGGGGGTCCACAGACTGTGGTTGTAGTGTAAGGTCCATGTGATGATCGGAGGGGATATGCAGCGCGCCCTCACTGAGAATACTGCTACCGGGGGCTCCGGTGTAACGGGGGTCAGTGGAGGAGAAGGTCCTGGTGATGACTGACGCCGCCGGCTGCTCAGACCAAGAAAACTTTAAAAGAATCGCCAAGCATCGTATAAGACACAAACAGCGCTCCGTGCTGCGCCGGACTCAAGGAACGAAGGCGAACAGCCGTTATATTACAGGAAGCTCGTAGAGCGAAACATTCCAATACAAAACTTATAAAGACCGACAACTACATCAAACAACGACCGCTAATCATCACTTAGAGGGAAGGAAGAAGGACACGCTGACACTGGGGGGACGGGATAATGACAGGCTGACACTTAGGGGGACAGGATAATGACAGGCTGACACTTGGGGGACAGGATAATGACACACTGACACTTGGGGGATGGGATAATGACAAGCTGACACTTGGGGGACAGGATAATGACAGGCTGACACTTGGGGAACGGGATAATGAGACGCTGATACTTGGGGGACAGGATAATGACACGCTGACACTTGGGGGATGGGATAATGACACGCTGATACTTGGGGGACGGGATAATGACAGGCTGATACTTGGGGGACGGGATAATGACAGGCTGATACTTGGGGGGACAGGATAATGACACGCTGACACTTGGGGAACGGGATAATGACACGCTGATACTTGGGGGACAGGATAATGACAGGCTGACACTTGGGGGACGGGATAATGACAGGCTGATACTTGGGGGATGGGATAATGACACGCTGATACTTGGGGGACGGGATAATGACAGGCTGACACTTGGGGGACGGGATAATGACAGGCTGATACTTGGGGGGACAGGATAATGACACGCTGACACTTGGGGGACAGGATAATGACACGCTGACACTTGGGGAACGGGATAATGACACGCTGATACTTGGGGGACAGGATAATGACACGCTGACACTTGGGGGACGGGATAATGACACGCTGACACTTGGGGGACGGGATAATGACACGCTGATACTTGGGGGACGGGATAATGACACTGATACTTGGGGGACGGGATAATGACACGCTGACACTTGGGGGCACGGGATAATGACAGGCTGACACTTGGGGGGACAGGATAATGACACGCTGACACTTGGGGGGACAGGATAATGACACGCTGACACTTGGGGAACGGGATAATGACACGCTGACACTTGGGGGACGGGATAATGACACGCTGATACTTGGGGGACGGGATAATGACACACTGACACTTGGGGGACGGGATAATGACAGGCTGACACTTGGGGGGACAGGATAATGACACGCTGACACTTGGGGAACGGGATAATGACACGCTGACACTTGGGGGACGGGATAATGACACGCTGATACTTGGGGGACGGGATAATGACACGCTGACACTTGGGGGACGGGATAATGACAGGCTGACACTTGGGGGACGGGATAATGACAGGCTGACACTTGGGGGGACAGGATAATGACACGCTGACACTTGGGGAACGGGATAATGACACGCTGACACTTGGGGGACAGGATAATGACACGCTGATACTTAGGGGACGGGATAATGACACGCTGACACTTGGGGAACGGGATAATGACAGACTGATACTTGGGGGACGGGATAATGACACGCTGATACTTGGGGGACGGGATAATGACACGCTGACACTTGGGGAACGGGATAATGACAGACTGATACTTGGGGGACAGGATAATGACACGCTGACACTTGGGGAACGGGATAATGACACGCTGACACTTGGGGGACAGGATAATGACACGCTGATACTTAGGGGACGGGATAATGACACGCTGACACTTGGGGAACGGGATAATGACAGACTGATACTTGGGGGACGGGATAATGACACGCTGATACTTGGGGGACGGGATAATGACATGCTGATACTTGGGGGACGGGATAATGACAGGCTGACACTTGGGGGACGGGATAATGACAGGCTGACACTTGGGGGACGGGATAATGACAGGCTGACACTTGGGGGACGGGATAATGACATGCTGATACTTGGGGGATGGGATAATGACAGGCTGACACTTGGGGAACGGGATAATGACACGCTGATACTTGGGGGATGGGATAATGACACGCTGATACTTGGGGGAGGGGATAATGACACGCTGACACTTGGGGGAAAGGATAATGACATGCTGACACTTGGGGGAAGGGATAATGACACGCTGACACTTGGGGGACGGGATAATGACACGCTGATACTTGGGGGACGGGATAATGACACGCTGATACTTGGGGGACGGGATAATGACACGCTGACACTTGGGGGACAGGATAATGAAACGCTGACACTTGGGGGACGGGATAATGACACGCTGACACTTGGGGGACGGGATAATGACACGCTGACACTTGGGGGATGGGATAATGACACGCTGACACTTGAGGGACGGGATAATGACATGCTGATACTTGGGGGACGGGATAATGACAGGCTGACACTTGGGGGACGGGATAATGACAGACTGATACTTGGGGGACGGGATAATGACACGCTGATACTTAGGGGACGGGATAATGACACGCTGACACTTGGGGAACGGGATAATGACACGCTGATACTTGGGGGACAGGATAATGACACGCTGACACTTGGGGGACAGGATAATGACACGCTGATACTTAGGGGACGGGATAATGACACGCTGACACTTGGGGAACGGGATAATGACAGACTGATACTTGGGGGACGGGATAATGACACGCTGATACTTGGGGGACGGGATAATGACATGCTGATACTTGGGGGACGGGATAATGACAGGCTGACACTTGGGGGACGGGATAATGACAGACTGATACTTGGGGGACGGGATAATGACACGCTGATACTTAGGGGACGGGATAATGACACGCTGACACTTGGGGAACGGGATAATGACAGACTGATACTTGGGGGATGGGATAATGACACGCTGATACTTGGGGGACGGGATAATGACATGCTGATACTTGGGGGACGGGATAATGACAGGCTGACACTTGGGGGACGGGATAATGACAGGCTGACACTTGGGGGACGGGATAATGACAGGCTGACACTTGGGGGACGGGATAATGACATGCTGATACTTGGGGGATGGGATAATGACAGGCTGACACTTGGGGAACGGGATAATGACACGCTGATACTTGGGGGATGGGATAATGACACGCTGATACTTGGGGGAGGGGATAATGACACGCTGACACTTGGGGGAAAGGATAATGACATGCTGACACTTGGGGGAAGGGATAATGACACGCTGACACTTGGGGGACGGGATAATGACACGCTGATACTTGGGGGACGGGATAATGACACGCTGACACTTGGGGGACAGGATAATGACACGCTGATACTTGGGGGACGGGATAATGACACGCTGATACTTGGGGGACGGGATAATGACACGCTGACACTTGGGGGACAGGATAATGAAACGCTGACACTTGGGGGACGGGATAATGACACGCTGACACTTGGGGGACGGGATAATGACACGCTGACACTTGGGGGATGGGATAATGACACGCTGATACTTGGGGGACGGGATAATGACACGCTGACACTTGGGGGACAGGATAATGACACGCTGATACTTGGGGGACGGGATAATGACATGCTGACACTTGGGGGATGGGATAATGACACGCTGATACTTGGGGGACGGGATAATGACACGCTGACACTTGGGGGACGGGATAATGACAGGCTGACACTTGGGGGACAGGATAATGACACGCTGACACTTGGGGGACAGGATAATGACACGCTGATACTTGGGGGACGGGATAATGACATGCTGATACTTGGGGGACGGGATAATGACAGGCTGATACTTGGGGGGACAGGATAATGACACGCTGACACTTGGGGGACAGGATAATGACACGCTGACACTTGGGGAACGGGATAATGACACGCTGATACTTGGGGGACAGGATAATGACACGCTGACACTTGGGGGACGGGATAATGACACGCTGACACTTGGGGGACGGGATAATGACACGCTGATACTTGGGGGACGGGATAATGACACTGATACTTGGGGGACGGGATAATGACACGCTGACACTTGGGGGCACGGGATAATGACAGGCTGACACTTGGGGGGACAGGATAATGACACGCTGACACTTGGGGGGACAGGATAATGACACGCTGACACTTGGGGAACGGGATAATGACACGCTGACACTTGGGGGACGGGATAATGACACGCTGATACTTGGGGGACGGGATAATGACACACTGACACTTGGGGGACGGGATAATGACAGGCTGACACTTGGGGGGACAGGATAATGACACGCTGACACTTGGGGAACGGGATAATGACACGCTGACACTTGGGGGACGGGATAATGACACGCTGATACTTGGGGGACGGGATAATGACACGCTGACACTTGGGGGACGGGATAATGACAGGCTGACACTTGGGGGACGGGATAATGACAGGCTGACACTTGGGGGGACAGGATAATGACACGCTGACACTTGGGGAACGGGATAATGACACGCTGACACTTGGGGGACAGGATAATGACACGCTGATACTTAGGGGACGGGATAATGACACGCTGACACTTGGGGAACGGGATAATGACAGACTGATACTTGGGGGACGGGATAATGACACGCTGATACTTGGGGGACGGGATAATGACACGCTGACACTTGGGGAACGGGATAATGACAGACTGATACTTGGGGGACAGGATAATGACACGCTGACACTTGGGGAACGGGATAATGACACGCTGACACTTGGGGGACAGGATAATGACACGCTGATACTTAGGGGACGGGATAATGACACGCTGACACTTGGGGAACGGGATAATGACAGACTGATACTTGGGGGACGGGATAATGACACGCTGATACTTGGGGGACGGGATAATGACATGCTGATACTTGGGGGACGGGATAATGACAGGCTGACACTTGGGGGACGGGATAATGACAGGCTGACACTTGGGGGACGGGATAATGACAGGCTGACACTTGGGGGACGGGATAATGACATGCTGATACTTGGGGGATGGGATAATGACAGGCTGACACTTGGGGAACGGGATAATGACACGCTGATACTTGGGGGATGGGATAATGACACGCTGATACTTGGGGGAGGGGATAATGACACGCTGACACTTGGGGGAAAGGATAATGACATGCTGACACTTGGGGGAAGGGATAATGACACGCTGACACTTGGGGGACGGGATAATGACACGCTGATACTTGGGGGACGGGATAATGACACGCTGATACTTGGGGGACGGGATAATGACACGCTGACACTTGGGGGACAGGATAATGAAACGCTGACACTTGGGGGACGGGATAATGACACGCTGACACTTGGGGGACGGGATAATGACACGCTGACACTTGGGGGATGGGATAATGACACGCTGACACTTGAGGGACGGGATAATGACATGCTGATACTTGGGGGACGGGATAATGACAGGCTGACACTTGGGGGACGGGATAATGACAGACTGATACTTGGGGGACGGGATAATGACACGCTGATACTTAGGGGACGGGATAATGACACGCTGACACTTGGGGAACGGGATAATGACACGCTGATACTTGGGGGACAGGATAATGACACGCTGACACTTGGGGGACAGGATAATGACACGCTGATACTTAGGGGACGGGATAATGACACGCTGACACTTGGGGAACGGGATAATGACAGACTGATACTTGGGGGACGGGATAATGACACGCTGATACTTGGGGGACGGGATAATGACATGCTGATACTTGGGGGACGGGATAATGACAGGCTGACACTTGGGGGACGGGATAATGACAGACTGATACTTGGGGGACGGGATAATGACACGCTGATACTTAGGGGACGGGATAATGACACGCTGACACTTGGGGAACGGGATAATGACAGACTGATACTTGGGGGATGGGATAATGACACGCTGATACTTGGGGGACGGGATAATGACATGCTGATACTTGGGGGACGGGATAATGACAGGCTGACACTTGGGGGACGGGATAATGACAGGCTGACACTTGGGGGACGGGATAATGACAGGCTGACACTTGGGGGACGGGATAATGACATGCTGATACTTGGGGGATGGGATAATGACAGGCTGACACTTGGGGAACGGGATAATGACACGCTGATACTTGGGGGATGGGATAATGACACGCTGATACTTGGGGGAGGGGATAATGACACGCTGACACTTGGGGGAAAGGATAATGACATGCTGACACTTGGGGGAAGGGATAATGACACGCTGACACTTGGGGGACGGGATAATGACACGCTGATACTTGGGGGACGGGATAATGACACGCTGACACTTGGGGGACAGGATAATGACACGCTGATACTTGGGGGACGGGATAATGACACGCTGATACTTGGGGGACGGGATAATGACACGCTGACACTTGGGGGACAGGATAATGAAACGCTGACACTTGGGGGACGGGATAATGACACGCTGACACTTGGGGGACGGGATAATGACACGCTGACACTTGGGGGATGGGATAATGACACGCTGATACTTGGGGGACGGGATAATGACACGCTGACACTTGGGGGACAGGATAATGACACGCTGATACTTGGGGGACGGGATAATGACATGCTGACACTTGGGGGATGGGATAATGACACGCTGATACTTGGGGGACGGGATAATGACACGCTGACACTTGGGGGACGGGATAATGACAGGCTGACACTTGGGGGACAGGATAATGACACGCTGACACTTGGGGGACAGGATAATGACACGCTGATACTTGGGGGACGGGATAATGACATGCTGATACTTGGGGGACAGGATAATGACACGCTGACACTTGGGGGACGGGATAATGACACGCTGACACTTGGGGGACGGGATAATGACACGCTGACACTTGGGGGACGGGATAATGACACGCTGACACTTGGGAGATGGGATAATGACATGCTGACACTTGGGGATAAGATAATGACACACTGACACTTGGGGGACGGGATAATGACACGCTGATACTTGGGGGATGGGATAATGACAAGCTGACACTTGGGGGATGGGATAATGACACGCTGACACTTGGGGGATGGGATAATGACAAGCTGACACTTGGGGGATGGGATAATGACACGCTGACACTTGGGGGACGGGATAATGACATGCTGACACTTGGGGGACAGGATAATGACACGCTGATACTTGGCGGACGGGATAATAACACGCTGATACTTGGGGGACGGGATAATGACATGCTGATACTTGGGGGACAGGATAATGACACGCTGACACTTGGGGGACGGGATAATGACACGCTGATACTTGGGGATAAGATAATGACACACTGACACTTGGGGGACGGGATAATGACACGCTAACACTTGGGGGACGGGATAATGACACGCTGATACTTGGGGGACGGGATAATGACACACTGATACTTGGGGGACGGGATAATGACACACTGATACTGGGGGGACGGGATAATGACACGCTGACACTTGGGGGACGGGATAATGACACGCTGATACTTGGGGGACCGGATAATGACACGCTGACACTTGGGGGACGGGATAATGACACGCTAATACTTGGGGATAAGATAATGACACACTGACACTTGGAGGACGGGATAATGACACGCTGACACTTGGGGGACGGGATAATGACACACTGACACTTGGGGGACGGGATAATGACACACTGACACTTGGGGGACGGGATAATGACACGCTGACACTTGGGGGACGGGATAATGACACGATGATACTTGGGGATAAGATAATGACACACTGACACTTGGGGGACGGGATAATGACACGCTGACACTTGGGGGACGGGATAATGACACGCTGACACTTGGGGATAAGATAATGACACACTGACACTTGGGGGACGGGATAATGACACGCTGACACTTGGGGGACGGGATAATGACACGCTGATACTTGGGGATAAGATAATGACACGCTGACACTTGGGGGACGGGATAATGACATGCTGATACTTAGGGGGATGGGATAATGACACGCTGACACTTGAGGGACGGGATAATGACATGCTGATACTTGGGGGACAGGATAATGACAGGCTGATACTTGGGGGACAGGATAATGACACGCTGACACTTGGGGAACGGGATAATGACAGACTGATACTTGGGGGACGGGATAATGACACGCTGATACTTGGGGGACGGGATAATGACATGCTGATACTTGGGGGACGGGATAATGACAGGCTGACACTTGGGGGACGGGATAATGACAGACTGATACTTGGGGGACGGGATAATGACACGCTGATACTTAGGGGACGGGATAATGACACGCTGACACTTGGGGAACGGGATAATGACAGACTGATACTTGGGGGACGGGATAATGACACACTGATACTTGGGGGACGGGATAATGACATGCTGATACTTGGGGGACGGGATAATGACAGGCTGACACTTGGGGGACGGGATAATGACAGGCTGACACTTGGGGGACGGGATAATGACAGGCTGACACTTGGGGGACGGGATAATGACATGCTGATACTTGGGGGATGGGATAATGACAGGCTGACACTTGGGGAACGGGATAATGACACGCTGATACTTGGGGGATGGGATAATGACACGCTGATACTTGGCTGAGGGGATAATGACACGCTGACACTTGGGGGAAAGGATAATGACATGCTGACACTTGGGGGAAGGGATAATGACACGCTGACACTTGGGGGACGGGATAATGACACGCTGATACTTGGGGGACGGGATAATGACACGCTGACACTTGGGGGACAGGATAATGACACGCTGATACTTGGGGGACGGGATAATGACACGCTGATACTTGGGGGACGGGATAATGACACGCTGACACTTGGGGGACGGGATAATGACACGCTGATACTTGGGGGACGGGATAATGACACGCTGACACTTGGGGGACGGGATAATGACACGCTGATACTTGGGGGATGGGATAATGACACGCTGACACTTGGGGGACAGGACAATGAAACGCTGACACTTGGGGGATGGGATAATGACACGCTGACACTTGGGGGACGGGATAATGACACGCTGACACTTGGGGGATGGGATAATGACACGCTGATACTTGGGGGACGGGATAATGACACGCTGACACTTGGGGGACAGGATAATGACACGCTGATACTTGGGGGACGGGATAATGACATGCTGACACTTGGGGGATGGGATAATGACACGCTGATACTTGGGGGACGGGATAATGACACGCTGACACTTGGGGGACGGGATAATGACAGGCTGACACTTGGGGGACAGGATAATGACACGCTGACACTTGGGGGACAGGATAATGACACGCTGATACTTGGGGGACGGGATAATGACATGCTGATACTTGGGGGACGGGATAATGACACGCTGACACTTGGGGGACGGGATAATGACACGCTGACACTTGGGGGACGGGATAATGACACGCTGACACTTGGGGGACGGGATAATGACAAGCTGACACTTGGGGGATGGGATAATGACACGCTGACACTTGGGGGATGGGATAATGACAAGCTGACACTTGGGGGATGGGATAATGACACGCTGACACTTGGGGGACGGGATAATGACACGCTGATACTTGGGGGATGGGATAATGACAAGCTGACACTTGGGGGATGGGATAATGACACGCTGACACTTGGGGGATGGGATAATGACAAGCTGACACTTGGGGGATGGGATAATGACACGCTGACACTTGGGGGACGGGATAATGACATGCTGACACTTGGGGGACAGGATAATGACACGCTGATACTTGGCGGACGGGATAATGACAGGCTGACACTTGGGGGGACGGGATAATGACACGCTGATACTTGGGGGACGGGATAATGACATGCTGATACTTGGGGGACAGGATAATGACACGCTGACACTTGGGGGACGGGATAATGACACGCTGATACTTGGGGATAAGATAATGACACACTGATACTTGGGGGACGGGATAATGACACACTGATACTGGGGGGACGGGATAATGACACGCTGACACTTGGGGGACGGGATAATGACACGGTGATACTTGGGGATAAGATAATGACACGCTGACACTTGGGGGACGGGATAATGACAAGTTGACACTTGGGGGACGGGATAATGACACGCTGACACTTGGGGATAAGATAATGACACACTGACACTTGGGGGACGGGATAATGACACGCTGACACTTGGGGGACGGGATAATGACACACTGACACTTGGGGGATGGGATAATGACACGCTGATACTTGGGGGACGGGATAATGACACGCTGACACTTGGGGGATGGGATAATGACATGCTGACACTTGGGGGACGGGATAATGACACGCTGATACTTGGGGGATGGGATAATGACACGCTGATACTTGGGGGGACAGGATACTGACACGCTGACACTTGGGGGACAGGATAATGACACGCTGATACTTGGGGGACGGGATAATGACACGCTGACACTTGGGGGACGGGATAATGACACGCTGATACTTGGGGGACAGGATAATGACACGCTGATACTTGGGGGACGGGATAATGACATGCTGATACTTGGGGGACGGGATAATGACAGGCTGACACTTGGGGGACAGGATAATGACACGCTGACACTTGGGGGACGGGATAATGACACGCTGATATTTGGGGGACGGGATAATGACACGCTGACACTTGGGGGACGGGATAATGACAGGCTGACACTTGGGGGACAGGATAATGACACGCTGACACTTGGGGGACGGGATAATGACACGCTGATATTTGGGGGACGGGATAATGACACGCTGATACTTGGGGGACGGGATAATGACACGCTGACACTTGGGGGACGGGATAATGACACGCTGATACTTGGGGGACAGGATAATGACACACTGATACTTGGGGGATGGGATAATGACACGCTGATACTTGGGGGGACAGGATAATGACACGCTGACACTTTGGGGACAGGATAATGACACGCTGACACTTGGGGGACGGGATAACGACACGCTGACACTTGGGGGACGGGATAATGACACGCTGACACTTGGGGGACGGGATAATGACACGCTGATACTTGGGGGATGGGATAATGACACGCTGATACTTGGGGGACGGGATAATGACACACTGATACTTGGGGGGAAAGCATAATGACACGCTGACACTTGGGGGACGGGATAATGACACGCTGACACTTGGGGGACAGGATAATGACATGCTGATACTTGGGGGACGGGATAATGACGCGCTGACACTTGGGGGACAGGATAATGACACGCTGACACTTGGGGGACGGGATAATGACACGCTGACACTTGGGGGACGGGATAATGAAACGCTGACACTTGGGGGACAGGATAATGACACTCTGACACTTGGGGGACGGGATAATGACACGCTGACACTTGGGGGGGACGGGATAATGACACGCTGATACTTGGGGGACAGGATAATGACACGCTGATACTTGGGGTACGGGATAATGACACGCTGAGACTTGGGGGACTGGATAATGACACACTGACACTTGGGGGACAGGATAATGACATGCTGATACTTGGGGGACAGGATAATGACACGCTGATACTTGGGGGACGGGATAATGACACGCTGACACTTGGGGGACGGGATAATGACACGCTGACACTTGGGGGATGGGATAATGACAGGCTGATACTTGGGGGACGGGATAATGACACGCTGATACTTGGGGGATGGGATAATGACAGGCTGATACTTGGGGGACGGGATAATGACACGGTGACACTTGGGGGACGGGATAATGACATGCTGACACTTGGGGGATGGGATAATGACACGCTGACACTTGGGGGATGGGATAATGACACGCTGATACTTGGGGGACGGGATAATGACACGCTGACACTTGGGGGATGGGATAATGACAGGCTGATACTTGGGGGACGGGATAATGACACGGTGACACTTGGGGGACGGGATAATGACATGCTGACACTTGGGGGATGGGATAATGACAGGCTGATACTTGGGGGACGGGATAATGACACGGTGACACTTGGGGGACGGGATAATGACATGCTGATACTTGGGGGACGGGATAATGACACGCTGATACTTGGGGGGAATGGATAATGACACGCTGACACTTGGGGGATGGGATAATGACCGCTGACACTTGGGGGACGGGATAATGACATGCTGACACTTGGGGGGAAAGGATAATGACACGCTGACACTTGGGGGACGGGATAATGACACGCTGACACTTGGGGGACGGGATAATGACATGCTGACACTTGGGGGACGGGATAATGACACGCTGACACTTGGGGGACGGGATAATGACACGCTGACACTTGGGGGACGGGATAATGACATGCTGACACTTGGGGGACGGGATAATGACAGGCTGACACTTGGGGGACGGGATAATGACATGCTGACACTTGGGGGACGGGATAATGACACGCTGACACTTGGGGGGACGGGATAATGACACGCTGATACTTGGGGGGATGGGATAATGACACGCTGACACTTGGGGGATGGGATAATGACATGCTGACACTTGGGGGACGGGATAATGACACGCTGACACTTGGGGGGAAAGGATAATGACACGCTGACACTTGGGGGACGGGATAATGACACGCTGACACTTGGGGGACGGGATAATGACATGCTGACACTTGGGGGATGGGATAATGACACGCTGACACTTGGGGGACGGGATAATGACATGCTGACACTTGGGGGATGGGATAATGACACGCTGACACTTGGGGGACGGGATAATGACACGCTGATACTTGGGGGAGGGGATAATGACATGCTGACACTTGGGGGACGGGATAATGACAGGCTGACACTTGGGGGACAGGATAATGACACGATGATACTTGGGGGACGGGATAATGACACGCTGACACTTGGGGGACGGGATAATGACACGCTGACACTTGGGGGACGGGATAATGACACGCTGACACTTGGGGGACGGGATAATGACACGCTGATACTTGGGGGACGGGATAATGACACGCTGACACTTGGGGGATGGGATAATGACATGCTGACACTTGGGGGACGGGATAATGACACGCTGACACTTGGGGGACGGGATAATGACACGTTGACACTTGGGGGACGGGATAATGACACGCTGACACTTGGGGGACGGGATAATGACATGCTGACACTTGGGGGACGGGATAATGACACGCTGACACTTGGGGGACGGGATAATGACACGCTGACACTTGGGGGACAGGATAATGACACGCTGATACTTGGGGGACGGGATAATGACACGCTGATACTTGGGGGACGGGATAATGACACGCTGATACTTGGGGGACGGGATAATGACACGCTGATACTTGGGGGACGGGATAATGACACGCTGACACTTGGGGGATGGGATAATGACACGCTGACACTTGGGGGACGGGATAATGACAGGCTGACACTTGGGGGACGGGATAATGACACGCTGATACTTGGGGGACGGGATAATGACACGCTGATACTTGGGGGATGGGATAATGACAGGCTGACACTTGGGGGACGGGATAATGACACGCTGACACTTGGGGGACGGGATAATGACACGCTGATACTTAGGGGACGGGATAATGACACTCTGAGATTTGGGGGACGGGATAATGACACGCTGATTCTTGGGGAACGGGATAATGACACGCTGACACTTCAGGGACGGGATAATGACAGGCTGACACTTGGGGGACGGGATAATGACAGGCTGATACTTGGGGGACGGGATAATGACAGACTGATACTTGGGGGGACGGGATAATGACAGGCTGACACTTGGGGGACAGGATAATGACACGCTGACACTTGGGGGATGCGATAATGACACGCTGACACTTGGGGGACAGGATAATGACACGCTGACACTTGGGGGGAAAGGATAATGACACGCTGACACTTGGGGGACACGATAATGACACGCTCACATTTGGGGGGACAGGATAATGACACGCTGACACTTGGGGGACGGGATAATGACACGCTGACACTTGGGGGACGGGATAATGACAGGCTGACACTTGGGGGACGGGATAATGACAGGCTGACACTTGGGGGACGGGATAATGACACGCTGACACTTGGGGGGAAAGGATAATGACCCGCTGGCACTTGGGGGACACGATAATGACACGCTCACATTTGGGGGGACAGGATAATGACACGCTGACACTTGGGGGACGGGATAATGACACGCTGACACTTGGGGGACGGGATAATGACAGGCTGACACTTGGGGGACGGGATAATGACACGCTGATACTTGGGGGACGGGATAATGACAGGCTGACACTTGGGGGAAAGGATAATGACACGCTGACACTTGGGGGACGGGATAATGACACGCTGATACTTGGGGGACGGGATAATGACACGCTGACACTTGGGGGGCGGGATAATGACACGCTGACACTTGGGGGACGGGATAATGACACGCTGACACTTGGGGGACAGGATAATGACAGGCTGACACTTGGGGGATGGGATAATGACACGCTGATACTCGGGGGACAGGATAATGACACGCTGATACTTGGGGGATGGGATAATGACACGCTGATACTTGGGGGACAGGATAATGACACGCTGACACTTGGGGGACAGGATAATGACACGCTGATACTTGGGGGACGGGATAATGACACGCTGACACTTGGGGGACGGGATAATGACACGCTGATACTTGGGGGACGGGATAATGATACGCTGATACTTGGGGGACAGGATAATGACACGCTGACACTTGGGGGACAGGATAATGACACGCTGACACTTGGGGGACGGGATAATGACACGCTGACACTTGGGGGACGGGATAATGACACGCTGATACTTGGGGGACGGGATAATGACAGGCTGACACTTGGGGGATGGGATAATGACACGCTGATACTCGGGGGACGGGATAATGACACGCTGATACTTGGGGGACAGGATAATGACACGCTGACACTTGGGGGACAGGATAATGACACGCTGATACTTGGGGGACGGGATAATGACACGCTGACACTTGGGGGACAGGATAATGACACGCTGACACTTGGGGGACGGGATAATGACACGCTGACACTTGGGGGACGAGATAATGACACGCTGACACTTGGGGGACAGGATAATGACACGCTGACACTTGGGGGACAGGATAATGACACGCTGATACTTGGGGGACAGGATAATGACACGCTGACACTTGGGGGACGGGATAATGACACCCTGATACTTGGGGGACGGGATAATGACACACTGACACTTGGGGGACAGGATAATGACACGCTGACACTTGGGGGACAGGATAATGACACGCTGACACTTGGGGGACGGGATAATGACATGGTGACACTTGGGGGACGGGATAATGACATGCTGACACTTGGGGGACAGGATAATAACATGCTGACACTTGGGGACGGGATAATGACACGCTGACACTTGGGGGACAGGATAATGACACGCTGACACTTGGGGGATGGGATAATGACACGCTGACACTTGGGGGACGGGATAATCACACGCTGATACTTGGGGGATGGGATAATGACACGCTGACACTTGGGGGACGGGATAATGACACGCTGACACTTGGGGGACAGGATAATGACACGCTGATACTTGGGGGACGGGATAATGACACGCTGACACTTGGGGGACAGGATAATGACACGCTGACACTTGGGGGGCGGGATAATGACACGCTGACACTTGGGGGGCGGGATAATGACACGCTGACACTTGGGGGACAGGATAATGACACGCTGACACTTGGGGGTTGGGATAATGACACGCTGACACTTGGGGGGCGGGATAATGACACGCTGACACTTGGGGGACAGGATAATGACACGCTGATACTTGGGGGGGACAGGATAATGACATGCTGACACTTCGGGGACGGGATAATGACACGCTGACACTTGGGGGACGGGATAATGACATGCTGACACTTGGGGGACAGGATAATGACACGCTGACACTTGGGGGACGGGATAATCACACGCTGACACTTGGGGGACAGGATAATGACACGCTGACACTTGGGGGACGGGATAATGACACGCTGACACTTGGGGGACAGGATAATGACACGCTGACACTTGGGGGACAGGATAATGACACGCTGACACTTGGGGGACGGGATAATGACATGCTGATACTTGGGGGATGGGATAATGACACGCTGATACTTGGGGGACGGGATAATCACACGCTGACACTTGGGGGACAGGATAATGACACGCTGACACTTGGGGGACGGGATAATGACACGCTGACACTTGGGGGACAGGATAATGACAGGCTGACACTTGGGGGATGGGATAATGACACGCTGATACTCGGGGGACAGGATAATGACACGCTGATACTTGGGGGATGGGATAATGACACGCTGATACTTGGGGGACAGGATAATGACACGCTGACACTTGGGGGACAGGATAATGACACGCTGATACTTGGGGGACGGGATAATGACACGCTGACACTTGGGGGACGGGATAATGACACGCTGATACTTGGGGGACGGGATAATGATACGCTGATACTTGGGGGACAGGATAATGACACGCTGACACTTGGGGGACAGGATAATGACACGCTGACACTTGGGGGACGGGATAATGACACGCTGACACTTGGGGGACGGGATAATGACACGCTGATACTTGGGGGACGGGATAATGACAGGCTGACACTTGGGGGATGGGATAATGACACGCTGATACTCGGGGGACGGGATAATGACACGCTGATACTTGGGGGACAGGATAATGACACGCTGACACTTGGGGGACAGGATAATGACACGCTGATACTTGGGGGACGGGATAATGACACGCTGACACTTGGGGGACAGGATAATGACACGCTGACACTTGGGGGACGGGATAATGACACGCTGACACTTGGGGGACGAGATAATGACACGCTGACACTTGGGGGACAGGATAATGACACGCTGACACTTGGGGGACAGGATAATGACACGCTGATACTTGGGGGACAGGATAATGACACGCTGACACTTGGGGGACGGGATAATGACACCCTGATACTTGGGGGACGGGATAATGACACACTGACACTTGGGGGACAGGATAATGACACGCTGACACTTGGGGGACAGGATAATGACACGCTGACACTTGGGGGACGGGATAATGACATGGTGACACTTGGGGGACGGGATAATGACATGCTGACACTTGGGGGACAGGATAATAACATGCTGACACTTGGGGACGGGATAATGACACGCTGACACTTGGGGGACAGGATAATGACACGCTGACACTTGGGGGATGGGATAATGACACGCTGACACTTGGGGGACGGGATAATCACACGCTGATACTTGGGGGATGGGATAATGACACGCTGACACTTGGGGGACGGGATAATGACACGCTGACACTTGGGGGACAGGATAATGACACGCTGATACTTGGGGGACGGGATAATGACACGCTGACACTTGGGGGACAGGATAATGACACGCTGACACTTGGGGGGCGGGATAATGACACGCTGACACTTGGGGGGCGGGATAATGACACGCTGACACTTGGGGGACAGGATAATGACACGCTGACACTTGGGGGTTGGGATAATGACACGCTGACACTTGGGGGGCGGGATAATGACACGCTGACACTTGGGGGACAGGATAATGACACGCTGATACTTGGGGGGGACAGGATAATGACATGCTGACACTTCGGGGACGGGATAATGACACGCTGACACTTGGGGGACGGGATAATGACATGCTGACACTTGGGGGACAGGATAATGACACGCTGACACTTGGGGGACGGGATAATCACACGCTGACACTTGGGGGACAGGATAATGACACGCTGACACTTGGGGGACGGGATAATGACACGCTGACACTTGGGGGACAGGATAATGACACGCTGACACTTGGGGGACAGGATAATGACACGCTGACACTTGGGGGACGGGATAATGACATGCTGATACTTGGGGGATGGGATAATGACACGCTGACACTTGGGGGATGGGATAATGACACGCTGACACTTGGGGGACGGGATAATGACACGCTGATACTTGGGGGACAGGATAATGACAGACTGACACTTGGGGGACGGGATAATGACACGCTGACACTTGGGGGACAGGATAATGACAGACTGACACTTGGGGGACGGGATAATGACAGACTGACACTTGGGGGACAGGGTAATGACACGCTGATACTTGGGGGACAGGATAATGACGCTCCTCACATTTGGGGTACAGGGCAATGAAGGCACCGGGGGCTCCCCCTTTGGCCCCTCTTCTTACATAGTCGGGGGTCGCCTGTGTTCCCCTCGGGTCTCCCACGTGTCGCCGCCACCTGTACGCTCAGCACATGACAGGAAGGAGTTAACCAGTAACTTTCGGGCACTTTCCCGGCAAGGAGGTGGCATCGCAGGGTGGGCACCGGGCAGAGGGGCATCCATGAGCTGGTCTTACCTTGGTCTGCTCCCCCTCCGCTTCATCCTCCGCTTCCAACTTCCTCCGGCCCCCCAGCAGGAAGATGAGGATGGCGATCCACACCAGCCCGATGAGAGACAGCACCAGCCGGCGTGCCATGCGCCTCATAGTCTGGGGGGTCCTCATCAGGATGTGGGGGGTCATAGGAGCCGCAGCCGCCCCTCCGGAGTGTCCGTCCTCTGCATGTGTCCCTCCGTGGTCTCCCGCAGGCTCGCCCGCTGTCTGGGGGTCTATTCCAGGTGATGGATACAGCCGGCAGAGACACGAGACCCCCGGAGCAGCCAGAGAGCCGATCAGCTGCCCAGCACCACTATATACAGCGGAGGACGGAGAAGCGATGTGCGGGGGGGCCGAGCGCCCCCTGCTGCCTAACAACCCCTACTGCAGCCTCACTGTACCAGCCTGTGCCCACCCCACACCTGCCCAGGTGAGAGGAGAGATAGATATGTGATAGAAAGATAGAGAGACAGACAAATAGGTAGATAGATAGATATGTGAGAGATGGATAGATTAGATAACTAGATTAATAGATAGAAATACATGTAGATAGATAAATTATATAGATAAACGGATATGTGAGAGATAGATAGATAGATAGATAGATAGATAGATAGATAGATAGATAGATAGGAGATAGATAGATAGATAGATATGAGATAGATAGATAGATAGATATGAGATAGATAGATAGATAGATAGATAGATAGATAGATAGATAGATAGATAGATAGATAGATAGATAGATATGAGATAGATAGATAGATAGATATGAGATAGATAGATATGAGATAGATAGATATGAGATAGATATATGGATAGATATGAGATAGATAGATAAATTAGATAGATAGACAGATAGATAGATAAATTAAATAGAGAGACAGATGGATAGAAGATGGATAAATAGATAGAAAGACATATAGATAGATTATATAGATAGATGGATATGTGAGAAAATTGATAGATAGATAGATATGAGAAATATAGATTATATAGATAGACAAATATGTGAGAAATAGATAGATAGAAAGACATAAAGATAGATATACAGATATGTGAGAGATAGATAAATAGAAGATAGATAGATAGATATGAGATAGATAGATAGATAGATAGATAGATAGATAGGAGATAGATAGATATGAGATAGATAGATATGGGATAGATAGATAGATAGATAGATAGATAGATAGATAGGAGATAGATAGATAGATATGAGAGAGATAGATAGGAGATAGATAGATAGATAGATAGATAGATAGATATGTTAGAGATAGATAGACACAGAGATAGATATCTAGACATATAGATAGGTAAATTAGATAGATAGACAGATATATATGTGAGAGATAGATAGTAGAGATGAGCGAACGTACTCAGTAAGGGCGATTTCGCAATCGAGCACCGCGATTTTCGAGTACTTCACTACTCGGGTGAAAAGTACTCGGGTGCGCTGGGGCGGGGGGTTGCAGAGGGGAGTGGGGGGTAGCAGCGGGGAACAGGGGGGAGCCCTCTCTCTCTCCCTCTCCCCCCCACTCCCCGCTGCAACCCCCCGCTCACCCACAGCGCACCCGAGTACTTTTCACCCGAGTAGTAAAGTACTTGAAAATCGCGGTGCTCGATTGCGAAATCGGCCTTACCGAGTACGTTTGCTCATCTCTAATAGATAGATAACTAGATTGATAGATAGAAAGACATATAGATAGATAGATTATATAGATAGACGGATATTTGAGAAATAGTTATATATATAAAAGATAGGTAGATAGATATGACATAGATAGATAGGAGATAGATAGATAGATATGAGATACATAGATAGATAGATATGACATAGATAGATAGATAGATAGATAGATAGATAGATAGATAGATAGATAGATAGGAGATAGATAGATATGAGATAGATAGATATGAGATAGATAGATATGAGATAGATGAGATAGATAGATATGAGATAGATAGATATGAGATAGATAGATATGAGATAGATGAGATAGATAGATAGATAGGAGATAGATAGATATGAGATAGATAGATAGATAGATAGATATGAGATAGATAGATAAATAGGAGATAGATAGATGGATATGAGATAGATAAATAGATAGATGAGATAGATACATAGGAGATAGATAGATAGATAGATAGATAGATAGATAGATAGATAGATAGATGAGATAGATATGAGATAGATAGATAGACAGATAGATAGATAGATAGATAGATAGATAGATATGAGATCGATTGATAGATAGATAGATATGTGATAGATAAATAAATAAATAGATATGTGATAGATAGATAGATAGATAGATAGATAGATAGATAGATAGATAGATATGTTAGAGATAGATAGACACAGAGATAGATAGATATGAGATAGATATGAGATAGATAGATAGATAGATATGAGATAGATAGATAGATAGATATGTGATAGATAGATAGATAGATAGATATGTTAGAGATAGATATCTAGACATATAGATAGATGAATTAGATAGATAGATAGATAGATAGATAGATAGATAGATAGATAGATAGATAGATAGATATGTGAGAATAGATAGATAGATAACTAGATTGATAGATAGAAAGACATATAGATAGATAGATTATATAGATAGACGGATATGTGAGCAATAGTTATATATATAGATAGATAGATAGATAGATATGACATAGATAGATAAATATATAAATATGTGATTGATAGATAGATAGATAGATAGATAGATAGATAGATAGATAGATAGATATGAGATAGATAGATATGAGATAGATAGATATGAGATAGATAGATATGGGATAGATAAATAGATAGATGAGATACATAGATAGATATGAGATAGATACATGGATAGAAGAGATAGATACATAGTGGATAGATATGAGATAGATAGATATTAGATAGATATGAGATATAGATAGATATAAGATACATAGATCGATATATAGATGTGATAGATAGAGAGATGAGATAGATAGATAGATGAGATAGATAGAAAGATAGATAGATAGGAAATAGATATGAGATTGATAGATAGATATAAAATAGGTAGTTGATGTTAGAGATAGATAGACACAGAGATAGATATCTAGACATATAGATAGGTAAATTAGATAGATAGACAGATATATATGTGAGAGATAGATAGATAGATAACTAGATTGATAGATAGAACGACATATAGATGGATAGATTATATAGATAGACTGATATGTGAGAAATAGTTTATATATATATAGGTAGATAGATATGACATAGATAGATAGATAAATAGATAGATATGTGATAGATAGATATGAGATATAGATAGATATAAGATAGATAAATAGATAGATGAGATAGATACATAGGAGATAGATAGACAGATAGATAGATATGAGATGGAGTTAGATATGCGTTAGATAGATATGAGATAGATAGATATGGGATAGATAAATGGATAGATGAGATACATAGATAGATATGAGATATAGATAGATATGAGATAGATTGATAGATAGATAGAAATAGATAAATATTACCTAGGTAGGTAGATAGAAGATAGATAGATATGACATAGATAGATATGTGATAGATAGACATGAGAGATAGATAGATAGATAGATAGATAGATGAGATACATAGGAAATAGATAGATAGATAGACAGATAGATAGATATGAGATGGATAGATATGAGATAGATAGATATTAGATAGATAGGAGATAGATAGGAGATAGATAGATAGATAGATAGATAGGAGATAGATAGATAGATAGATAGATAGATAGATATGAAATAGATAGGAGATAGATAGATAGATTATTAGATAGATATGAGATAGATAGATAGATATGTGGGAGATAGATAGATAGAAAGACATATATATAGATATCTAGACATATAGAGAGATAAATTAGATAGATAGACATATACTGTATATGTGAGAGATAGATAGATAGATAAATAGATAGATAGATAGATAGATAGGAGATATATAGATAGATGAGACAGACAGATAGATTGAAAGATATGAGATTGATAGATAAATAGATATATATGAGATAGATAGATACATAGATATGCGATAGATAGATATTAGATAGATATAAGATATAGATAGATGTGCGATAGATAGATATAAGATAGATAGATAGATAACTAGATTGATAGATAGAAAGGCATATACATAGATAATATAGATAGACGGATATGTGAAAAATAGTTTTATATATATATATATATATATATATATAAGACAGGTAGATAGATATGACATAGATAGATAGATATGTGATAGATAGATAGATGAGAGATAGGAAATAGATAGATAGATAGATAGATAGATAGATAGATAGATAGATAGATAGATAGATAGATAGATAGATAGATATGGGATAGATAAATAGATAGATGAGATACATAGATAGATATGAGATATAGATAGATATGAGATAGATGGATAGATAGATAAATAGGCAGATAGATGATATAGATAGGAAATAGATAGATAAATAGATAGATAGATATGAGATTAATAGATAGATATGAGATATAATGAAAAATGAATACATAGATATGAGATAGATAGAAAAAGATAGATTGATAGATCTGAGATAGATAGATATTCGATGGATATGGGATATAGATAGATATAAGATAGATAGATAGGAAATAGATAGGAGATTGATAGATAGATTAGATAGACAGAAGATAGGTAGATAGATAGATATGTGATAGATAGATGATATGTGGGAGACAGATAGATAGAAAGACATATAGATAGATATCTAGACATATAGAGATATAAATTAGATAGATAGACAGATATATATGTGAGAGATAGATACGGTAGATAGATAGAAGATAGATAGATAGAAGATAGATAGATAGATAGATAGGAGATACATACCGGTAGATAGATGAGAAAGACAGATAGATAGATTGATAGATATGAGATTGATAGATAAATAGATATATATGAGATAGATAGATAGATAGATAGATAGATTACAGAGCTAGATAGATATGAGATAGATAGATATGAGATAGGTAGATAGATAGATAGATATGAGATAGATAGATAGATATGAGATAGATTGATAGATAGATGTGTGATAGATAGATAGATGATAGATATGAGATAGATGGATAGATATATAGATAGATAAAAGATAGGTAGATAGATATGAGATAGATAGATAGATAGATATGTGAGAGATAGCTAGATAAATATATAAATAGAAAGACAAGTAGATATATAGCTAGACAGATAGATATGTGAGAGGTAGATAGATAGATATCAGATGGATAGATAACTAGATTGCTATATACAAAGACATAAGGATAGATAAATTATATATATATATATATATATATATATATATATATATATATAGACAGATATGTGAGAAATAGATTGATAACTAGAAAGATAGAAAGACATACTGTATAGATAGATAGACAGATATGTGAGAGATAGATAAATAGAAGTTAGGTATGAGATAGATAGATAGACAGATGTGATATAGTTAGATATATAGATAGATAGAAGATAGGTAGATAGAAGATGTGATAGACATGATGATTATTTTGTATAAAATGTCTATCGATTTGTATAACGTAAATGTATTTTGCTATTGTAATGACTTTTAGCTCTGAGGAGTTTAAAGGACACACACACAATCTAATCATGGTATTTGCTAGACAATGGATGTATGATGTTAATGTTAGCTAAGTACATAGGAATTACACAAGAAGCCTCTAAGAGTTAAGGGCCATAGTGTTGTGTATATCCTGTGTTCAATACTGAGTGTTTACCTAGGCCCCCTTCCACTCCTCACACAAGCTAGTTAAACAATGATTTGTCAACTACACAGAATTCCTTAAGGCTGTCTGCATGCTAAAGAAGACAAAGTCCATGCTATGGCGGACGTGAGGGAGGGTGGGCAGAGAGGTGGGAGATTCTGTATGATCCGACAAATGAGAATCTTATATGTTACTGATGTAATCTGTTGCACGCCCATTGAAGGGCGGTTGTCATGTGTTATAATAAAAGGCTTGAGCCTCTATACATTGTAGAGACTCTCCTAGTTTTAGACCAGCATTTGTGTCTGATCTGGTTCGATGATGTGTGCACACGATACAATTCGGAAGCGGCAAAATACCCCAAAGCCTGCTGGAGAAAATCATAATCCAGAACAGTGTCGTCCTTGGGTGGGCGAGTGGATCTGTGAGGTCACAGCCTGGAACGTACAGAGATCGGCAGATGGCACGCAGAACTCAGGGGCCCGAAAATCTACAAAACACGGTAAGATTGCTTTATGTAAATCTACCGATGTGATCTGGGTTCTGACTGCTAAATCTGCCTGTATCTGATCCAGACTGGACCTTCACTGAAAGACAGGTCTGTCCACTCGAAAAATCACCATGTTACCTGTCTAGGGGTATTTTGTATGCTGTGGCTGCTATGTCTGAGACGGTTAAAAATTGTGTATGCAAGACCAAGAGACAAATTCTGTGAGGGTTAATGTGTCAGAAGGGCGGACTCGGCTGTTTAAGTCTGAGGGAGCACGCCAGAGACTTACTCCTAGGTAAACTAGTGTGAGGTTAGGAAGATTTATGATACGCATATTTACTTTTTATGATTGAGCGTGTTATGTTCTCATATGTGAAAAGGTATATACGCGGGAATATAGCCGTGGTGTGACGGCTGATGTCTCCAGAATATTGTTGAGGTCTTGGTCATTGAAAATAATCGTCAGTCTCTGTGTATAGCTAAAATGTCCTGTCCAGACGGATTACTAGTAGAGGTTGGTTGTTATAAAGGTAGATGAGATATATACCTTGAGCCGTTGTGATTATTCTCCAGTAATCCCGTCTGTCTGGTATTATAGAAAGAATGTGCAGTGTTTATTATTGGGGGGAGGGCTGCTGATAAGAGTGAACTGAAAGCTTTTTCCAATTAACCCTTCCGTTCCTTTTGTCTTGTAGAATTAATGTGCATTGTAATCTGAGTGGGAAAGAGAGGTTATATTGGAAGGATTTGAAGAAAGCGGATTTTACAAAAGAAACACTACAGTGTCCAGAAACTTCAAATAGAATAGAATAAGCAGGTAGCATAGAGTTGAGCAGATTGAGAAGGTTAGGCATAGACGCAGGTTGTTTAGAGAATGGGGAGCAAAGTGAGCAAGGACAAAGGTCATAGAGCTTGTGATTTGGTTGCTGAAGGGAAGGGAGCAGAGTTTACTGAACATGTAGAAATGTTATACAAAGAGAAGGATCAGGAAAAGTTGCAGAAAGAAATGTCAGGTTATGGACAGATAAGCAGAAATGAATATGGATAGGTAAGATAGATTGTAGAAAGTTTTCAGAAGATGAGCAGAAAGCCTAGCAGAAAGAAAGGCGTTTTTAGCTAGTTTTTTGGTATAACGTAGTTAAGAGATTCAAGAGGGGAAAGCATGTAGTGGGGTATGTGTATTGCTTATGAACAATGTAATGTCTTTGTGTTGACTACAGCCCCTCCCTGTAATGGCGGCCGTGCTTGCAATGTTTACAATCCAACATAGTGTGACTCTGCAGTAAATGTAGTGAGGCCTGCCCCCACCCTGAAGTTACTTCCCCCCATGTGCTCACTTTCAGGGTGTGTGATGTTACTTCCGGTCCCTCCCCATCCGGGACAGGACCTGGCCCCGCCCCTTCCTCCTCCAGCGGCCATTTTGCCTCACCTGGAAGTGCTGCTGCCCCTGGCCCCGCCCGTTCCTCCGGCAGCCATCTTGCCTCACCTGGGAGATTTGTAGCCCCACCCCTTTCTGCCTCTGGTGGCCATTTTGCTGCATTTGGGAGGCCTATATTCCCCAATGCCACTGTATCCAGTGCTAACATCATGATTGTCTGAAGTAAGGTTTTGTTTGACCAGACTTTGTTACGCTCCATGATGTGGCCACTTTGGATTTGTGATAAGTTCAGGGAAACAAACCTTTGTGAAGATGCAGCTTGGGACATAGTAGATGACTAAGCTGGTTTATAGTGTATGGAAGATTGGAGTTGATGCATGGGGGGCAGAGACCAGGAATACATGACAGGGGACGCTCTCTCATGTTCCCAGGGGCTCTGTTTTCCACTGCCCGCTTCTCCAATGGATACTCAGACCGATGATGTTATGGAAGGCTCCTACAGATGGAATAATTTCCCTATAGTCACCCAGCAAACTTTTTCACGCAATTTGATGAAGTAATTTTACTTTTTATGTGAAGAAAGAGGGATTGAATTGCCCAGAGTAGGATGTTAATTCATCCGTATTCTTTAGTTTTTCTTTAAGTCTTTTGTATATTCTAGTGTCAGTCTACACTGAAGCTATAATTATATTCCGACAGGAGAGTAAAAGCTAAACGTGGCCATTCCCTGAAATACTATTACACTGGGTGACGTAAAATTTGACTTGTGTTGCGCCCCCTTGTGTTAAAAAATGCTAACTGCGACCTGAAAGGAAAAACATTTTTTTGTAAGGAGATTTTCGCTCAGACTTCGCTGCATACAATGTCACCTTGACCTACAAAGTGCTTGTTTTTGTGCCTCTTGGTTTACTAGTTTGAACGCAATTACTCTTTTTTTCCATTGAGTATTCCGGTTCAAAAGGGGGGAGGCAGAGGTGATCTGGGCCATAGATGATCTAGGTGTTGTAGATCAGCTATTGGGTTTGAAAAAAAATAAATAAATGATTTTGTGCTACAACATTCCGAGCCATGTGAAATAGAACATCAGCACGATTATTTAGTACTAATACAGTAAGAAACTGCAGGTATGCAAACAGTTATCAGAACCTCTGTTGATAATGCATATGTTGAGCTTTTTGCAGATGGTATCAGGGTGAGGATTGATGACTCCACATCGGATATGCAGTGGTCACACAACAAGATGTCCTAGAAGCAGAAGTTCTGCCTCCGCATGTCTCAGTACAAGAAGCGGAATTAAAGGCCATCACTAAGGCGTGTAGAGTGGCGAGAGGTAAGACGGCAACCCTTTACACTGACTCCTGGTATGCATTTGGCATAGCTCATGATTACGGCCCAATATGGAAGGCCAGACAGTTTTTTTACCTTAGCAGGACAACCAATTGAGAATGGTGCAGCGGTGCAGAGTCTCATGGAGGCCCTACTTCTACCTGACAAAGTTGAGAGTTCGCACCGATTCCTACACTGGAGAGGTGAGAGACGACACTCTCGCTGACAGCATAGCAAAGGCAGCGGCCCTCAAGCCGTGGAAGAAAGAAGAAAGATACTGACAGCATGAGTCAGTGGTAAAAAACTTTGGACATTGACAAAAATTTGGACTTTGATATGCTAAAAGACTTTTACAGTTACAAGCCAGCAAGGAAGGAAAGAATAAATGGACTAATATGGGAGCAGCAGAAACAGGACAGCGTGTGGTGAACAGTCAACAGCACTTGCCCACCACAGTTCCTGTATCCCATGATGGCCCAGCTGATGGACGGAAAGACCCACCTAGTAAACCAGCAATAACGACGACGCTTGAAAGACGATGGGCGACTTCTGGATTCTCTGTAGCTGCTGCATCATTTGTCCGGTTTAGCATGATCTATGCCATGGGTGAGTCAGGGCAGAAGTAAATTTGCCACATCACACTTGCCGGGACCACTCTACCCATTTCAGGGATTGCAAATTGACTACGTTCAGCTCCCACTTGTTGGGAAGTATGAATACGTGCTTGTTGTTGTTGATGTCTTTGCAGGTTGGAGGCCGACCCTGTTACCAAGGCAAACAAGTAGGTAACCGCAAAGAAGCTCATGAACGAGGTAAACTGTGAATATGGGGTACCAGAAGTGATTCAGAGTCAGACAGAGGTATAAACCTCGCAGGTGAATGTAACATGTCATGTCTGCTCTAGGTGTATCCCAGGCCTTTTACATACTGTACCACCTTTAGTGTAGTGGAAAGGTGGAGAGACGTAGTGGCACGCTAAAAAGTAAGATACTTAAAAATGACGCCACTTTGGAAAGACTGTCATCCAATAGCCTTATACAGTGTTAGATATGAACCCAGGGGGGATCATACATTATCTCCCTACAAGATTGTTTGGGCTAGCCCCAAGGTTGGGCCGTTACTATCCTCAGTAGTTACAATTACAATCTGATGTGTTGACTGAGTATGTGATTTCCGTTGTTAAAGAACTTACCAAAGCCTATGCACAGGTGTTCTCTTCCAGACTCAGAGGCAGACACTGGGACACATCTTGCAGCCTGGGGATTGGGTGTGCGTCAAGAGGTTCCTCAGAAAGCACCCTCTTGAGCCCCGATTTGATGCCCCTACCAGGTGCTTCTGACTACTGCCACAGCTGTGAAACTAGCCGAAAGACTTACATGGATCCACGCTTCATACTGTAAGAAAGCTTCAGATCCGGGAGACCAGTCTTAGTTGTGCCAAGGACATTACTCTGGTTAGGGCTAGTGAGTGAGGAGGGTGGCAACTGGAATCCTTAGTCGGAAGAATATGAAGGTATGGTTACCTTCTGGTATAACTCGTTCAATGCTCAAGTAGCCGCATATTCCTTCGACTATTGTACTGTGGTCCCGTGTCTAGGCGCAAGATCCCACCGCAGGCCAGATTTAGCTCAGTCCAGCTGGTTATATGACTTATATACCCGGGGAATACAATATGTTTGCGCCACTGATAACGTCTGGGGAGAAGACTGCCGTTATTGGGGATTAGTGGGATGTAACACAGGAATAGACTGGTCCTATAAACCGCGAAGTGCCTTAAATAAGAAAGATAGGAGCGGGAAATCCCTAATTAGTCGTATAACCCTCCTTGAGAATAATAAGGACAGCAGGTATTGGAAGGCTGAACTTAGTATGCTGCTTGGTTTTAATGCGGTTTTTACATTAACCATGGGAGATCCAAGCCCGGGGGACGGAGGGACTTATAGTCTGGGGACATACCGGTACGGGAGGACAGATCCCTTAGGGAAGTTTAAAATAAGGGGTATGGTAGATGCAGCCGAATGGAAGCCTTCACTTAGTCCCGTGCCCATAATTAACCTCCTCCGCCGTAAGATAAAGACCTTGACGAACATGATGATCATAGCCGACCCTACCTTTTGAGGGCACCTTGACAGTAGCGACTGGCTACTCTGACCAGAATCTCTGGTTGGAGTTGATGAGGTACAATGCTAACAGGAGCAACAAGTCTAACTGTTGCGTGTGCGGTAGTGCCCGACCACACTCGGGGATGGTCCCCCTAAATCTCCCTGTAGATGCTGAAGAGTGGTTTATTAGTCTCTTCACGAACATTTCCGCTAATTACACTGTCCGTGAGAAGTGGAAGAAGCAATACTCTATAACTACTTAAGTGTTTTGCACCGGAGAGAGTATTACTGACTACCCTGGAAACTACACCTGCCAGGCAAATAGGCAGGGTGGAGGGAGATTTTTGGGGAACTCACCAACGGGTATTGCTCCTCCTACGGTACGATAGGAGGGGAATGGACACAGAATCAGGTTCAGTCCTTTGGAGACGTTTACTGGCTTTGTAGTGACATGAGGTAGAGGACTCGCCTGGAGGGTAATTGGACAGGGGAGTGTGCCTTAGTAAAGCCCTTATGCTCCTCCACATCCTGTCGGACAGCATTGAGGATAATGAGGTTACCCCCAATAGTTACTTTATCTCGATCCAACTCAGTCTGTGTTTTGTGGTTATCCTGTCATGTTGGTCTATCCTTGTTTTCCGCATAGGTACGGCAGTTCCTTCCAGTCTTGTCACTAGGTAGTGTAGGGTCAGGGTGAGGCGACCTGGACGTGTTCACCATTGGGACTATCTCCAGGAGGGACATTGGTGTGGGTGAAGATTAGGGAGTCCCACGCCGTGCGTACCTGTACACACTACTAGTATTGTAACATTATGCTAGAGCGAGAAGAGAGACCCCTGGTGGTAGTTTTGATCTACACGTATACATTGACATCATAGGACAGCCAAGGGGGGTACCTGACAAGTTTTAAAAATTAGAGACCAAGTTAAAACTAGAATCGAGTCCATTTTCCTGGTCATTATGGTAAATAAACGTTGATTGGATTAATTATGTTTTTTATAGTTAGCAGTGGTTTATAAATTATACTAGAGACGCCTTATAGGGACTAGTCGACCAATAGGACCTACTTCGACTATGACTTTTTAAAAATAGAATGACCTTAGATATGACTTTAGCTAAAAAGGGGAGTGTCTGTAAGATGATAGGGGAGACTTGTTGTACCTACATCCTAGACGACACGTGACCCGCAGGTAAAGACGCACTTGTCATTAAGAAGCTGACCGCACTAACTAAAAAGAGCTAACTTTTGGGACCAGCACTCGCCATGGATGAGCGGGTGGTAAAGGATCCTGGCACAGACGGGCGTCGCTGTTGTATGTGAACTGATGATTACATTTTCTGTTCTAGTCTGCTGTGTTATCCTCTGTGTCAGAGAGACCTGTGAAACTGATGCTGGAAAGGCCGCTCCCACCATGAGTTTGCTGAATGCATCCCCAGAAGGAGTGGACAAGTCCTACACCCCCTTGAAGACCCTAAAACGAACCTTCAACGCGCTCCAGTTATAGGCTCACGCGCAGAGAACTGTGAAAATTAGATAGAGAACTAGAGGATAGACATTTTAAGGGGGGATTGTGATAGACATGATGATTATTTATAAAATGTCTATCGATTTGTATAACGTAAATGTATTTTGCTATTGTAATGACTTTTAGCTCTGAGGAGTTTAAAGGACACACACACAATCTAATCATGGTATTTGCTAGACAATGGATGTGCGATATAATGTTAGCTAAGTACATAGGAATTACACAAGAAGCCTCTAAGAGTTAAGGGCCATAGTGTTGTGTATATCCTGTGTTCAATACTGAGTGTTTACCTAGGCCCCCTTCCACTCCTCACACAAGCTAGTTAAACAATGATTTGTCAACTACACAGAATTCCTCAAGGCTGTCTGCATGCTAAAGAAGACAAAGTCCATGCTATGGCGGACTTGAGGGAGGGTGGGCAGAGAGGTGGGGGATTCTATATGATCCGACAAATGAGAATCTTATATGTTACTGATGTAATCTGTTGCACGCCCATTGAAGGGCGGTTGTCATGTGTTATAATAAAAGGCTTGAGCCTCTATACATTGTAGAGACTCTCCCAGTTTTAGACCAGCATTTGTGTCTGATCTGGTTCGATGATGTGTGCACACGATACAATTCGGAAGCGGCAAAATACCCCAAAGCCTGCTGGAGAAAATCATAATCCAGAACAAAGATAGGTAGATAGATATGAGATAGATAGATATGTGAGAGACAGACAGATAGAAAGACACATAGATAGATATCTAGACATATAGATAAATAAATTACATAGATAGACATATATGTATGTGATAGATAGATAGATAGATAGATAGATAGATAGATAGATAGATAGATAGATAGATAGATAGATAGATTATATAGATAGATGAATATGTGAGAAATAGATAGATAGATAGATATAAGATAGATATTAGATAGGTAGATAGATATGAGAAAGATAGATAATAAAGATAGACAGTTATGTGAGAAGATAGATAGATAGAAAGACATACAGATAGATAAATATGTGAGAGATAGATAGATTGAAGATAGTTAGATATATAGATAGATATAACATAGGTACATAGATATGAGATAGATAGATGAACACAGAGATAGGTATGTAGACGTATAGATAGATAAATTAGATAGATAACTAGATTGATAGATACAAAGACATATAGATAGATAGATTACAGAGATAGATAGATATGAGATAGATAGATGTGTGATAGATAGATAGGAGATAGATAGATAGGTACATAGATAGATAGATAGATAGATAGATAGATAGATAGATAGATAGATAGATATGAGATAGATAGATAGATAGATATGAGATAGATAGATAGAGAGATAGCTAGATAGATAGATAGATAGATAGATAGTTAGATAGATATGAGATAGATAGATAGATATGAGAAAGATAGATAGATAGATAGATAGATAGATAGATAGATAGATAGATAGATAGATATGAGATAGAAGAGATAGATAGATAGGAGATAGATATGAGATAGATAGATAGGAGATAGATAGATGATAGTTAGATAGATAGACATGAGATAGATAGATAGATAGATAGATAGATAGATAGATAGATATGAGATAGATAGATATGAGATAGATAGATAGATAGATAGATAGATAGATAGATAGATAGATAGATAGATAGATATGAGATATAGATAGATAGTTAGATGTGAGATAGATAGATATCAGATAGATAGATAGTAGAGATGAGCGAGCACCAAAATGCTCGGGTGCTCGTTACTCGGAACGAACTTTTCGCGATGCTCGAGGGTTCGTTTCGAATAACGAACCCCATTGAAGTCAATGGGCGACCCGAGCATTTTTGTATTTCGCCGATGCTCGCTAAGGTTTTCATGTGTGAAAATCTGGGCAATTCAAGAAAGTGATGGGAATGACACAGAAACGGATAGGGCAGGCGAGGGGCTACATGTTGGGCTGCATCTCAAGTTCACAGGTCCCACTATTAAGCCACAATAGCGGCAAGAGTGGGCCCCCCCCCCTCCCAAAAACTTTTACTTCTGAAAAGCGCTCATTAGCAATGGATACCTTAGCTAAGCACCACACCACCTCCAACAAAGCACAATCACTGCCTGCATGACACTCCGCTGCCACTTCTCCTGGGTAACATGCTGCCCAACCGCCCCCCCTCCCCCCCACAGCGCACACCAAAGTGTCCCTGCGCAGCCTTCAGCTGCCCTAATGCCTCACCACCCTCATGTCTATTTAGAAGTGCGTCTGCCATGAGGAGGAACCGCAGGCACACACTGCAGAGGTTGGCACGGCTAGGCAGCGACCCTCTTTAAAAGTGGCGGGGCGATAGCCCACAATGCTGTACAGAAGCAATGAGAAATAGAATCCTGTGCCACCGCCATCAGGAGCTGCACACGTGGGCATAGCAATGGGGAACCTATGTGCCACACACTATTCATTCTGTCAAGGTGTCTCTGCATGCCCCAGTCAGACCGCGGTTTTTAATTCATAGACACAGGCAGGTACAACTCCCTATTGTGAAGTCCCTGTCGACCGACAGCATGGGTGGCTCCCTGGAACCCACCGGCGGTACATAAAAATATCCCATTGCATTGCCCAACACAGCTGAGGTAGTAATGTCGTGCTTAATGCAGGTGGGCTTTGGCCCACACTGCATGCCCCAGTCAGACTGGGGTTCTTTACAAGTGGAAACAGATGCATTTATAATTCCCTGTGGACCCACAGCCTGGGTGGGTGCCAGGAAGCCACCGGCGGTACATAGAAATATCCCATTGCATTGCCCAACACAGCTGAGGTAACGTCAGCTGTAATGCAGGTGGGCTAAAAATTAATTTGATTACACTGTAGGCGAGGGCCCACAAAAATTGCTGTATCAACAGTACTAATGTACCTGAAAAAAATTGGCCATGCCCAACCAAGATGGCAGGTGAAACCCATTAATCGCTTTGGTTAATGTGGCTTAAGTGGTAACTAGGCCTGGAGGCAGCCCAGTTTAACGAAAAATTGGTTCAAGTTAAAGTTCCAACGCTTTTAAGAGCATTGAAACATCTAAAAATTGTTTAGAAAAATTATGAGTGAGCCTTGTGGCCCTAAGAAAAATTGCCCGTTCAGCGTGATTACATGAGGTTTCAGGAGGAGGAGCAGGAGGAGGAGGAGGAATATTAGACACAGATTGATGAAGCAGAAATGTCCCCGTTTTGGATGGTGAGAGAGAACGTAGCTTCCATCCGCGGGTGCAGCCTACGTATTGTTTAGGTATCGCTGCTGTCCGCTGGTGGAGAAGAGAAGTCTGGGGAAATCCAGGCTTTGTTCATCTTGATGAGTGTTAGCCTGTCGGCACTGTCGGTTGACAGGCGGGTACGCTTATCTGTGATGATTCCCCCAGCCGCACTAAACACCCTCTCTGACAAGACGCTAGCTGCAGGACAAGCAAGCACCTCCAGGGCATACAGCGCGAGTTCAGGCCACGTGTCCAGCTTCAACACCCAGTAGTTGTAGGGGGCAGAGGCGTCACCGAGGATGGTCGTGCGATCGGCTACGTACTCCCTCACCATCCTTTTACAGTGCTCCCGCCGACTCAGCCTTGACTGGGGAGCGGTGACACAGTCTTGGTGGGGAGCCATAAAGCTGGCCAGGCCCTTAAAGACTGTTGCACTGCCTGGGATGTACATGCTGCTCGATCTACCCCTCCCCTGCTACATGGCCCTCGGAACTGCGCCTTCTGCCACTAGCGCTGTCGGATGGGAATTTTACCATCAGCTTGTCCGCCAGGGTCCTGTGGTATAGCAACACTCTCGAACCCCTTTCCTCTTCGGGAATGAGACTGGGAAGGTTCTCCTTATACCGTGGGTCGAGCAGTGTGTACACCCAGTAATCCGTAGTGGCCAGAATGCGTGTAACGCGAGGGTCACGAGAAAGGCATCCTAACATGAAGTCAGCCATGTGTGCCAGAGTACCTGTACGCAACACATGGCTGTCCGCACTAGGAAGATCACTTTCAGGATCCTCCTCCTCCTCCTCCTCCTCAGGCCATACACGTTGAAATGATGACAGGCAACCAGCATGGGTACCGTCAGCAGTGGGCCAAGCTGTCTCTTCCTCCTCCTCCTCCTCCTGAACGCGCTGAGATATAGACATGAGGGTGCTCTGACTATCCAGCGGCATACTGTCTTCCCCCGGCTCTGTTTCCGAGCGCAAAGCGGCTGCCTTTATGGTTTGCAGGGAACTTCTCAAGATGCATAGCAGAGGAATGGTGACGCTAATGATTGCAGCATCGCCGCTCACCATCTGGGTAGACTGATCAAAGTTTCGAAGGACCTGGCAGATGTCTGCCAACCAGGCCCACTCTTCTGAAAAGAATTGAGGAGGCTGACTCCCACTGCGCCGCCCATGTTGGAGTTGGTATTCCACGATAGCTCTACGCTGCTCATAGAGCCTGGCCAACATGTGGAGCGTAGAGTTCCACCGTGTGGGCACGTCGCACAGCAGTCGGTGCACTGGCAGATTAAAGCGATGTTGCAGGGTGCGCAGGGTGGCAGCGTCCGTGTGGGACTTGTGGAAATGTGCGCAGAGCCGGCGCACCTTTACGAGCAGGTATGACAAGTGGGGGTAGCTTTTCAGAAAGCGCTGAACCACCAAATTAAAGACGTGGGCCAGGCATGGCATGTGCGTGAGGCTGCCGAGCTGCAGAGCCGCCACCAGGTTACGCCCGTTGTCACACACGACCATGCCCGGTTGGAGGCTCAGCGGCGCAAGCCAGCGGTCGGTCTGCTCTGTCAGACCCTGCAGCAGTTCGTGGGCCGTGTGCCTCTTCTCTCCTAAGCTGAGTAGTTTCAGCACAGCCTGCTGACGCTTGCCCACCGCTGTGCTGCCACGCCGCGCGACACCGACTGCTGGCGACGTCCTGCTGCTGCTGACACATCTAGATTGCGAGACAGAGGTTGAGGAGGAGGAGGAGGGTGCTTTAGTGGAAGAAGCATACACCGCCGCAGATACCAGCACCGAGCTGGGGCCCGCAATTCTGGGGGTGGGTAGGACGTGAGCGGTCCCAGGCTCTGACTCTGTCCCAGCCTCCACTAAATTCACCCAATGTGCCGTCAGGGAGATATAGTGGCCCTGCCCACCTGTGCTTGTCCACGTGTCCGTAGTTAAGTGGACCTTGCCACTAACCGCATTGGTGAGGGCGCGTACAATGTTGCGGGAGACGTGGTCGTGCAGGGCTGGGACGGCACATCGGGAAAAGTAGTGGCGACTGGGAACTGAGTAGCGCGGGGCCGCCGCCGCCATCATAGCTTTGAAGGACTCCGTTTCCACAACCCTATACGGCAGCATCTCAAGGCTGATAAATTTGGCTATGTGGACGGTTAACGATTGAGCATGCGGGTGCGTGGTGGCGTACTTGCGCTTGCGCTCCAACACTTGCGCTAGCGACGGCTGGACTGTGCGGTGCGAGACATTGGTGGATGGGGCCGAGGACAGCGGAGGTGAGGCTGTGGGTGCAGGCCATGAGGCGGTAGTGCCTGTGTCCTGAGAGGGGGGTTGGATCTCAGTGGCAGGTTGGGGCACAGGGGGAGAGGCAGCGGTGCAAACCAGAGGCGGTGAACGGCCTTCGTCCCACCTTGTGGGGTGCTTGGCCATCATATGTCTGCGCATGCTGGTGGTGGTGAGGCTGTTGGTGGTGGCTCCCCGGCTGATCTTGGCGCGACAAAGGTTGCACACCACTGTTTGTCGGTCGTCAGGCGTCTCTGTGAAAAACTGCCAGACCTTAGAGCACCTCGGCCTTTGCAGGGTGGCATGGCGTGAGGGTGTGCTTTGGGAAACACTTGGTGGATTATTCGGTCTGGCCCTGCCTCTACACCTGGCCACCGCACTGCCTCTTGCAACCTGCCCTGCTGATGCCCTTGCCTCCCCCTCTGAAGACCTGTCCTGAGTAGGCGTTGCACACCAGGTGGGGTCAGTCACCTCATCGTCCTGCTGCTCTTCCTCCGAATCCTCTGTGCGCTGCTCCCTTGGACTTACTGCCCTTACTACTACCTCACTGCAAGACAACTGTGTCTCATCGTCATCGTCCTCCTCACCCACAGAAAGTTGTTGAGACAGTTGGCGGAAGTCCCCAGCCTCTTCCCCCGGACCCCGGGAACTTTCGAATGGTTGGGCATCAGTGACGATAAACTCCTCTGGTGGGAGAGGAACCACTGCTGCCCAATCTGAGCAGGGGCCCGAGAACAGTTCCTGGGAGTGTTCCCGCTCCTGAGCAGGTGTCATTGTAGTGGAGTGAGGAGGCTGGGAGGAAGGAGGAGCAGCAGACAGGATTCGGATTTGCAGCAGTGGACGGCGCAGAACTGCGGGTGGATGATAGCTTGCTCGAAGCACTTTCTGCCATCCAGGACAGGACCTGCTCACACTGCTCATTTTCTAATAAAGGTCTCCCGCGTGGACCCATTAATTGGGCAATGAATGTGGGGACGCCAGAAACGTGCCTCTCTCCTAATCGCGCAGCAGTCGGCTGCGACACACCTGGATCAGGAGCTCGGCCTGTGCCCACACCCTCACTTGGCCCTCCGCGTCCTCGGCCACGTCCACGTCCACGTCCTCTAGGCTTACCCCTACCCCTCAGCATGCTGTATTACCAGTGATTTGATTTCCCAGGCAGGAAATAAATTGGCGCAAGCCTGCAGGCCAAATATAATGTTTTCGCTTTTTTGCAAACGGAAGCACCCACTGCGTGTATTCAATGAACAAGAAGTTTAATATCTGTGGTGTGGCCCTCAAAAAGTGTCACACAACTATAGTGTAGCAGAGTTATTAACTCTAGCAGAGCAGGTATTTGCCAGTCAGGAAAGACAATGGCGCTAGGCTGCAGTAAAGCGTAGCTGGTTGCGTCTGATTTTTGTACGTAGTACACGCAGCACACACGTACACGGAGACCTTAGGACTGACACAGACAGGCCAAATATAATTTCTTTTCCTTTTTAGCAAAGGGAAGACCCCACTGCGTCTATTCAATGAATAATGTATGTCTTCTGGCCCTGCCTACACAATTCTATCCCTGTAGTATTAATGCCGGGTGCAATGCTCTGCACAGCCGGTTTTGAGAAGAAAAAAAAATATGCAACACTGCTAACAGCAGCCTGGACAGTACTGCACACGGATAGAAGTGGCCCTAGAAAGGACTGTTGGGGTTCTTGAAGCCTACACTCACTGCTAACACTCTCCCTGCCTAACCCCCACTTCTGTCCCTATTGCTGGGCGCAATGCTCTGCAGATCCAATTTTGGACAAAAAAAAAAAAATTACTGTGCTAACACAGTACTGCACACTAGTAGATGTGGCCCTGAGAAGGGCCGTTGGGGTTCTTGAAGCCTACACTAACTCCTAACGCTCTCCCTACAGCAGCACCAGCAGCAGCACTTTCCCTCAGCTAAGTCACAAGGCATGTGTGGCGAGCCGCGGGAGGGGCCGATTTTTATACTCGGGTGACATCTGATCGCCCCAGCCACTCACTGCAGGGGGGTGGTATAGGTCTTGAACGTCGCAGGGGGAAGTTGTAATGCCTTCCCTGTCTTTCAATTGGCCAGAAAAGCGCACTAACGTCTCAGAGAGGAAACTGAAAGTAACCGGAACACCACGTGGTACTCGTTACGAGTAACGAGCATCCCGAACACCCTAATATTCGCACGAATATCAAGCTCGGACGAGTACGTTCGCTCATCTCTAATAGATAGATAGATAGATATAGAGATAGATAGATAGATATGAGATAGATAAAGGAATTTATCCTCATTAATTTTTGATACCAGTTTTTCTCTCCCTTTTTCAGTTTAAAGTGATACACATTTATAAAACGTCCCAAGATGTTGATATGTTTTTGTCTAGAGATGAGGCGTCACCTCCTACCCTGCCCAGCTGCTGAAGGTAGAATGCAACAAATGTGACAACTTTTAGAAAAGCCACATGTCATAAATGTCTGTCATAACAGCAGTAACGAATGTGCCTGTTCTGATGACTCTGCGGAGTGTCGTCCTTCCCCTGAGGGTTGTTTGGTATAGACCAAGTTGTAGTGCCCTCAGCATCTAATAAGGTGCGGACCAGGAGGATGAAGGGAAATATACAATGACCCTAAAGTACGTTGCTTTAATCACCACCACTGATGTTTGTGGGGCTTCTCAGACAGGCGTTAAACCGCTGTCTCTTCTATATTCCTGCATTTTGAAGCGCGATGCTTTGCCCATTGAATGAATGGGGTGCGTTTTCAGGGCTGCTGAAAACTTGGTAGAATGTGGTTACCGCGTTTTTGACTGCGTTTTCAGCTGCGTTTTTTCAGTCCTAGATTTATCAACCTGCTTGGCTGTTTTATAATTGTGCTGAAAACGCAGTAAAGAACGCACGCCAACGCAGCTGAAAAACTGTAAAGGCAGCATTCCTACAGCTCTCAGACATGAACGTGGCAAACTGCTGCGACTTCAAACGCAACGCTTTGCCGCAAACTAATTTTCGCTTTCTGCTGCAGCTCCATGCGGCTGACAGCATGTTTTAGCGCCCTCCATTATTGCGATGGACAAAGTGCAGACAGTGCTCAAATACCATGGCTCTAGATAGTTCCTTACAGCGCTGCGTTCGAACGCATGTCTGCGAGGCCCCATTGATTTTAATCACAGTAAAAAGTACCTGCATGAGAGAGGCCAATGGGTAGGTTCACACGTTGAGGAAATGCTGCAGAACCTCTTACAAAACGCATCGCGCTCGCAGGCCATATGTGGAATTTGAATTTAAAAAAAATTTATGCTAATATAAAAAAAAAAGCACAAAAAAGGTATTTTTATTACTTTTTTTTCTACATTTTTCTTTTTTGCACATCTTTTTTTTTACACATTTTATGTCCCTGTGGGGGACTTGCACCATACCAGCTCTGATCGCTATGATAAAGCATTGCAGGACTTCTGGCCTGCAATGCCTTATTGCTTGTTACAGCGATCACAGGCACTGGCAATACAAGACGCCATTATCTGGCATCCTGCTGCCACGTTAACCCGTCGGGCTCTTCGTGATTATATCGCAAGAGCCCGATGACGTCACAGAGGGAACACGCTCCCTCTGTGATCCCTTTTCATTCCGCAATCTACATAGATCATGACAGGGGAGGGGTTAACAGTGGGGGTCGCTGGTCTGATGCACCCCCACTGTTGCAGGGGGAGCTCAGCTGTCAGTGACAGCCCGCTGCCAGATAGCACGGCATATCTTCTGGTCTTGCGCTATCCCCAGGGCATAAATGTATGCCCGTTGCTCTAAGTACCCCTCTGTCAGGACGTACAGTTACGTCCTGTGGCGGCAAGGAGTTAAATGTTGCCTAAGCCAGAAACGACTATATCTGAAGCACTGACATGTTTGCAGCGGTCGCATGACCCTTTCGTCGGGGTGTTATTCCTCGTCCCCTGCACCCGGAAGTAAAGACCAGCACGGAGCAGGCACTGGCAAAGCGGCAGCAACGGGGAAGGGGGAGCCTGTATTCTGGTATTTTACTACCGTAGGCTCAGTAAGGTTTTGTAGAAATAATACACTTTAGGTTTCAGCTCCTCAACAGTTTCAGGATCTCTGCTTGCTGTGAGTAAAGTGAAATTCAAAGAATGAAAACCCCATGCGGAGGTTGTTAAGGCACCTTGTTGCTGAGGTTATGCTACTATTATATCAAGTCTAGACAATCCTCTATGAGCTAAACTGCATGGATTCCACGGTTGATATATTTTCCCTGCACTGATACAATGTAACAAACTCATGTTAGAGAGGTGTGCCCCCCCTGTAAGGTGTTATTCATATATTGCAGTTGATACACGGTTCTGCTGAGTTTTTAACCACAACATGTAAAAATGATACTAAATATCTTGTTGACTATAGTGATATAGACCTCGCTTGTATAACCTGGGTATATCCTCTTTATAAGTATATATGTATAGCTGGTATCAGTTATACATGCCCTGTATATAGTGAGATGGACCAGACTGGTATAACATGGGTATCCCCTGTATATAATTATATATGTACAGCTGGTATAAGTTATACATCTCCTGCATATAGTGATACGGAGCATGCTGGTATATCCTGGGTATCTCCTGTATACTGTATAATTATATATGTACAGCTGTTATCAGTTATACATGCCCTGTATATAGTGATATGGAGCATGCTGGTATAACCTGGGTATCTCCTGTATACTGTATAATTATATATGTACAGCTGTTATCAGTTATACATGCCCTGTATATAGTGATATGGAGCATGCTGGTATAACCTGGGTATCTCCTGTATACTGTATAATTATATATGTACAGCTGTTATCAGTTATACATGCCCTGTATATAGTGCTATAGAGCATGATGGTATAACCTGGGTATCTCCTATATATAATTATATATGTACAGCTGGTATAAGTTAGATATCTCCTGTATATAGTGGTATGGAACATGCTGGTATAACCTGGGTATCTTCTGTATATAATTATATATGCACAGCTGATATAAGTTGTACATCTCCTGTATATAGTGATATGGGGCATGCTGGTATAACCTGGGTATCTCCTGTATATAATTATATATGTACAGCTGGTATAAGTTATACATCTCCTGTATACAGTGATATGGAGTATGCTGGTATAACCTGGGTATCTCCTGTACTTAATTATATATGTACAGCTGTTGTCAGTTATACATGCCATGTATATAGTGATATGGAGTATGCTTGTATAACCTGGATATCTCCTGTATATAATCATATATGTACAGCTGGTATAAGTTATACATCTCTTGTATATAGTAATATGGAGCATACTGGTATAACCTGGGTATCTTCTGTATATAATTATATATGTACATCTGGTATAAGTTATACATCTTCTGAATATAATTATATATGTACAGCAGGTATAAGTTATACATCTCCTGTATAAAGTGATATGGGGCATGCTGGTATAACCTGGGTATCTCCTGTATATAATCATATATGTACAGCTGGTATAAGTCATACATCTCCCTGTATATAGTGATATGGAGCATGCTGGAATAACCTGGGTATCTCCTGTATATAATTATATATGTACAGCTGGTATAAGTTATATATCTCCCTGTATACAGTGATATGGAGCATGCTGGTATAACCTGGTTATCTCCTGTATATAATTATATATGTACAGTTGGTATAAGTTATACATTTCCTGTATATAGTGCTATAGAGCATGCTGGTATAACCTGGGTATCTCCTATATATAATTATTTATGTACAGCTGGTATAAGTTAGATATCTCCTGTATATAGTGGTATGGAACATGCTGGTATAACATGGGTATCTCCTGTATATAATTATATATGCACAGCTGGTATAAGTTGAACATCTCCTGTATATAGTGGTATGGAACATGCTGATATAACCTGGGTATCTCCTGTATATAATTATATATGCACAGCTGGTATAAGTTATACATCTCCTGTATACAGTGATATGGAGCATGCTGGTATAACCTGGGTATCTCCTGTATATAATTATATATGTACAGCTGGTATAAGTTATACATCTCTTGTATATAGTGGTATGGAGCATGCTGGTATAACCTGGGTATCTCCTGTATATAGTTATATATGTACAGCTGGTATAAGTTATACATCTCCTGTATACAGTGATATGGACCATGCTGGTATAATCTGGGTATCCCCTGAATATAATTATATATGTACAGCTGGTATAAGTTATACATCTCTTGTATATAGTGATATGGAGCATGCTGGTATAACCTGGGTATCTCCTGTATATAGTTATATATGTACAGCTGGTATAAGTTATACATCCCCCTGTATATAGTGATATGGACCATGCTGATATAACCTGGGTATCTCCTGTATATAATCATATATGTACAGCTGGTATAAGTCATACATCTCCTGGTATATAGTGATATGGAGCATGCTGGTATAACCTAGGTATCTCCTGTATATAATTATATATGTACAGCAGGTGTAAGTTATACATCTCCTGCATATAGTGATATGGGGCATGCTGGTATAACCTGGGTATCTCCTGTATATAATCATATATGTACAGCTGGTATAAGTCATACATCTCCCGGTATATAGTGATATGGAGCATGCTGGTATAACCTAGGTATCTCCTGTATATAATTATATATGTACAGCTGGTATAAATTATACATCTCCCTGTATATATATAGTGGTATGGAGCATGCTGGTATAACCTGGGTATCTCCGGTATATAATTACATATGTACAGCTGGTATAAAATATACATCTCCTGTATATAGTGATATGGGGCTTGCTGGTATAACCTGGGTATCTCCTGTATATAATTATATATGTACAGCTGGTATAAGTTATACATCTCTTGTATATAGTGATATGGAGCATGCTGGTATAACCTGGGTATCTCCTGTATATAGTTATATATGTACAGCTGGTATAAGTTATACATCTCCTGTATACAGTGATATGGACCATGCTGGTATAATCTGGGTATCCCCTGAATATAATTATATATGTACAGCTGGAATAAGTTATACATCTCTTGTATATAGTGATATGGAGCATGCTGGTTTAACCTGGGTATCTCCTGTATATAATTATATATGTACAGCTGGTATAAATTATACATCTCCCTGTATATATATAGTGGTATGGAGCATGCTGGTATAACCTGGGTATCTCCTGTATATAATTACATATGTACAGCTGGTATAAAATATACATCTCCTGTATATAGTGATATGGAGCGTGCTGGTATAACCTGGGTATCTCCTTATATAATTATATATGTACAGCTGGTATAAGTCATACATCTCCTGTATATAGTGATATGGACCATGCTGGTATAACCTGGGTATCTACTGTATATAATTATATATGTACAGCTGGTATAAGTTAAACATGTCCTGTATATAGTGATATGGAGCATGCTGGTATAACCTGGGTATCTCCTCTATATAATTATATATGTAAAGCTGGTATATGTTATACATCTCCTGTATATAGTGATATGGAGCATGCTGGTATAACCTGGGCATCTCCTGTATATAATTATATATGTACAGCTGGTATAAGTTATACATCCTGTATATAGTGATATGGAGCATGCTGGTATAACCTGGGTATCTCCTGTATATAATTATATATGTACAGCTGGTATCTGTTATACATGTCCGTGTATATAGTGATATGGAGCATGCTGGTATAACCTGGGTATCTTCTGTATATAATTACAGAAATTCTTAAGATTTATATGATATTTAAAATAATTAAACATTAGTGATTTAGTTGAAAACATAAAACAAGATTAAAACAGAAATGAGTCACTCAGGAAATGAAGTTTTCATGTCAACTGGAATTAAAATCCACATCTGATAACATCTTTATCCTTTGAATTATTTTTAATTAAAGCTGATGCCGAAATCTTCAAAGTTTAGACGCTTTCTCGCCGTTTATTAAGGAACCAAAACAAAATCTTCAGGAAACAATACCAGAAGATAATAGGATGGGGGGGGGGGGGGGGGGGGGGGGGGGACGACGCTATCAGTATTGTTAGAACACATTGGGAGCTGATTTGTATCAAATTTACTAATTGTAGCTATCACCATGGAAATAGGCAGATACAAGTAACTCATTAGTCCCCATAATGTAATATCTCGAGCCTAATGGTCATAGGAGGCAAAACAGGACTGTGAAGTCATCATAGAATAGACATTTAGTCTACCAGAATGGAGCTGTTCCTTGTTAACACTAGATCACCAGGGATAATACACGCATGCTTGTATCCAGGGATGCCCTAAGCCTTTATGCTGCCTGAGGCAAAGTGCAGACTGGTGCCCACCCCCACTCAGCAAAGAAACATCCATTTTACAGGCAGTGAAAGTGCCAATACACAAGGTACCCAACACATATTTGAACCATTGAGACTTAGTGTTCCCAATGGTTATGGTGTCCCCCTTAATGGCCATAGTAGTAATAGTTAACCTGTTAGTGGTCCCAGTAGTTATAGTGACCATGTTATTGCTATCAGTAGTAATGTTCACCCCGTTAAGCACCTCAGCAGTAATAGTGATCCCATAGTGGCCCCTGCAATAATAGTGCCCCCCTTGGTGGCCCCAGTAGTACTAATGACCCCTCCCCCATAGTGGCCCTAGAAGTAATAGTCAACTGCATAGTGGCCCCAGTAAACTAGTTTTGTCTCTTGGTGGCCCCAGTAGTAATAGCGACCCCCATAGTGGCCTCAATAGAAATAGTATCCACCTTAGTGTCCCCAGTAATAATAGTAATGCTAATGGTGGCCCCAGTAGTAATAGTGACTCCCATAATGTCCCCATTGGTAATAGTGTCCCCAATAATGGCCCTGGTAGTAATGGTGACCCACAAAATGGCCCCATTAGTAATAATGATTTCCATAGTGGCCCCAGTAGTAACAGTGACCCTTATAGTGGCCCTAGTATTAATAATGACCCCCTATAGTGGTCCCAGCAATAGTGATCTGAGTTCTGCACCTCCAGCTGTTCAGAAACCCCACAAGCACTCACTCTCTCCACAACTCCAATCAGGCGGCTGCTGCACGGTCATCGGAGGCTGTGACCCCTGACCTCTCCCCCCAGTGTCTGGATTGCTTACCGCCCTGCGTCTGAGGTCAGGTGTCACAGGCTCTGATAACACTGTGGCAGGCAGCCGACTGGAGCTGCAGACAGACAGAGCGCACCGCTTGTCGGGCTGCTGCTTGCTTGCAGCTGGCAATTCATTTTTAATAGCCATTAATATGGCCAGTAAAAAAAAATCCTGGCTAGATGGCAACTCACCACCCCTCTGGGGTCCTGCTGCCTCAGGCGGCAGGCTCGGGTTGCCTCATGGAAGGGGCCCCTGCTTGAAAAGCACCAAGAACTGGATGTTGATTATATTGATGGACAACCAGAAAGTCTCTGAGCAACGTTGGTTTTTGAGTACCACCTTGGATTTGTGGTGGTGGACTCTAACAGGTCCACTAGGACCACCTCAAGGAAGTGTTGGCTTCCACTGCAGTTGATCAGAGGTTTCTGCGCTGGTTACTACTGCACAGCAAACTGGGAGCTGGAAATCAAGATAAAGAACAGGAAGAGCTAAGCTCTAGCTGGAGGATGTTAGGGGACGGCCTGGGTAACGGTGCTGAGCTCGTCTGGCCAAGATCAGAAAATGCAATTAGAACAAGAAGACAGAAATACTGGAAATAGCTGAGTATGTACAAGTACACGGGCTGCCGGTACGTGAGCGGGTTCAGGATGGCGCAGCGATGACAGATGGAGGCAACACACCTTGTTTTTTAATAAAGGCAGCTTTAGCTGTAATTCGGCTCCAGGAGGGGTTCAGGTACTCGAAATGTTACATAATAGCTAAACCTGAATACTTTTAAAGGGACAGTACTCTTAAAACTTACTGAAACCCAAGCTGTACTTTCATCACACAACATCTCTTGCCGACATTTCCATCTCGATACTCCTTCTGTTCCTCCTGGCAGCATATGTTATCAGCGTATTTTACAACATCTCTTAATATCACTATCAGTATGGCTGAAGGCGCAGTGTCCTTACTTACAGACAGCGTACATACGTCATGGACCTCGCTTACTAACCCCAGAGGTCGTCGCATTAATAATCCGTCTGAAGTGTCCATGGCGAGCCTTCAGCATTGCTGCCACAATGCCAGGTACTGTTAGGAAGGAGACTCCCACTCCTTGCACATGCTGCAGGGTGCTTCACCCCAGGAATCTGGCTGGTCTGCCATTGGCACTGCATTTTCACCCTCCCAGGTCATCAGCGGTGATGTGCTAGTCACATCACCACTGCCTCATGGCGGTTGGGCAGAGCTATACAGCTCCCTGTTGTCATCAGAGCTGGCAAACGCCATCTGCTGCCACTCTCCCTGTTCTCCTCCCAGTGGGGCTTGAACTCGCATGCTGCAGTCTGTAACGGGGAGCAGGACACCACTGTCCCCTTACATACTCACTGCAACATTGTAATACTTTATAAAAGTCAGACAGAGCCGGAAGCAACTACAGACTCATTCAAAACAGACTGAACACCGATACCACTAGGTCACCAGGGACCATACTGTATATTTATGCCAGGAATTGAATGTCGATAACATGAAATCATCAGTGATAGGATATTTCATATTAGATCAATTGGAGGTCTGTTAAAGCTAGGAGATCAGTAGACACTGAATATGTTTAATAGAAGCTGAGCGGCACTACCACTAGATTACCAGGATCAATGCATAAATGCCAAGAAAACACACAGGACTCAGCACCAAGAAAAACAGAAGGTAATCAGATACTAGACTCTGATGCCAGTAGATCACCAGGAACTGGAAAGTAATTGCACAAGATCACCAGGGAATTTGCAGTAATTTAAATATATCACTAGTTCTACAACTAGTTGAACAATAATACCACCAGCTCACCAGGGACAGCACATGTTTTATACTACTATGTGCTCTGAATGGTCACTTTATTAGAGACCCCCATCTGGAAGCGTGTTGGACTTATTTAACCTTCATAACTGCTGCAATTCATCATAGCATTCATCCACTGGTAGTAGAGGCCGCTGGGTGTGCCAAGTAAACCTTGCCCACATCAATACTCCTCTCCCACCAGTCTGACAAGAAGGGGTCATCAATCCATGCTGCTTGTGCCAAATTATGCTCTTACTAATAGCACAATGCAAAAGACATCTGGATCCATCTGACCAGGTGATGTTTTTTCACTACTCAGTTATACAGTTTCTGCTCTCTTTTGACCACCGGAATCACGTCTTTCTGTTTCCCTTAGACACAATGGCGCTGGAACGGCTCATCTGCTGTTATACCCTATCCATGCATTTGAACATGTTAGTTGGAGGCCCAGTGTTGTATTCAGCTACTATTGACTTTGCAGCGCTGGTTTGTCAGAACGATTCCTGACATCCTCCTCCGACCCCTTTTGGTGATGAATTGTTTCCGTCCACAGGATCCCCTTTCGCTGAATGTTTTCCTCGATCGCGCCATTCTCTGTATACTCTCCACACTGTTACATGAGAAAAACCCCCACGGTCGGCAGTGAGACCCTCCCTAGTCTAGCACTGATAACCGGCCTCGATGGAAGTCGCTCCGATCGCTGGATTTTCCCATCTAATGTGGATTCACACTGAAACTGATCCATAGAAAACTTGTCACGTGATTTTATGCCGCACTTCGGGGTCACGGGGAGAATTTCCATACAAGGAAGCGCCAATCTTAAAGTGGCCGGGGTCTCTAATAAAGGGGCACTCACTATATAATACATTTATATTTGGGCTACTAAGATCTCGATGCTTCACACCTGATAAAAGATGAAGGATGATAAAGGGCTCAAGGCAAGTTTCTTGCTCGACATCTCATCTGATATACGCAGTGGCACGTGTGGACCCATCTCAACCGGCTTCTGAGCTTCAAAGTGAAAAACACATGTAAGATCCCAATCTGCAGATTTAGATTCGTGTATCACCGGATATTGTTCATATTACGGAGAGCTGCAGAGAGTCATTGCAATCAGATATTCATTGTCTGTACTCCGCAGTCTTCAAAATGGAAATGTCATAAGTAATACATAAGAATTATATATGATGAGGAAGCAGAAGGAAGACTTGAGAATCTCGGCTGTTGATTATGAAATATCTAATTTTCTGAAATCTGTGCAATCTTGGAATCTTAAATTCTTCCCTCGTAAGAACTAATGCGTATTTATAGAAAAAAATGTCTATTCTGTACTGCAGACGTCTGTGTTGTCCCCGCTGTTTGCACTGCTGAGCAGCAGATGCAGACAGGGCTGATTCTAAAAGTCCTCACGCAATGCTCTCGCTTCCAGAGATGCCCAGATAAAGAAGCAAAATGCATGCAGAAAACAAAGTCAGAACAAGTAAATGAGAAGTGAAGCCATAAGCCACGGCTGCAGCAAAGACGGTAAGAGAAGCACACGCTGCAGCAAATACGGTAACGGGAGCACACGCTGCAGCAAATACGGTAACAGAAGCACACGCTGCAGCAAATACGGTAACGGGAGCACACGCTGCAACAAATACGGTAACAGAAGCACACGCTGCAGCAAATACGGTAACGGAAGCACACGCTGCAGCAAATACGGTAACAGAAGCACACGCTGCAGCAAATACGGTAACGGAAGCACACGCTGCAGCAAATACGGTAACGGAAGCACACGCTGCAGCAAATACGGTAACGGAAGCACACGCTGCAACAAAGACGGTAAGAGAAGCACGCGCTGCAACAAATACGGTAACGGAAGCACACGCTGCAACAAATACGGTAACGGAAGCACACGCTGCAACAAATACGGTAACGGGAGCACACGCTGCAGCAAATACGGTAACGGAAGCACACGCTGCAGCAAATACGGTAACGGGAGCACACGCTGCAGCAAATACGGTAACGGAAGCACACGCTGCAGCACTCCGAAGCATGTAGTAGCGGAATGACATTGCACAACTGGTACTCTAGCATTACTTGTATTAATCTATGAGACCTCGTTCACATGAGGGAATTTGGCGTTTTCACGGCCGGCTGATATACGCTTCCATCTAAGCAGTTCCCCCCTTCCCCCCCCCCCCCGCCATCACCGGCTCTCTGCCTCTCTCCTCCACTCCAGTGTTTGCAATCGGAGGTAGTGGGGAGTGGGCGAAGCTAAGCTCCCTTTTGTCCCGCCCACTCACATTGCTGGCTATAGACAAGGGGTGGGGAGTGGGTGCGAGCTTAGCTCCGCCCCATCCCACCCCTCCCATTGCAAACTGCTTGGAGGGGAGGAAAGAGGCAGAGAGTAGGTGATGGGGAGGGACTGCTCAGATGGAAGCGTTTTTACAGCCGGCCGATATACACTCCTGTAAATAAGCCCTTAGCTAAAGATTTCCATTGTTTAGCTAACACTGCTAAACAACGGCAGTGACAGGGAGGGGGAGTTTGCAAAGCAATGCCAGAGGGAGGAGGACTGAAATTAGTTTAGGGGAAGTGCTGATAAAGAATGTCAGATGGCTGTATGTAGAGAGTTGAAGGTTTTGTGCTGCCGGGGTGAAATAAAAAACTCTCTCTCAGCAACACGCCGCTCCCAATCGTGTGAATGGGCGATAGTCACGCTAATGGGGCTCGGGAATTGATTGTGGAATATCGTCCATTCACACAATTTTTCGCGCTATTTTGCCGCAAGTTTCACGCCCATGTGAACGAGCCCTAAAATGCGAGATTCTTGGCACGTAATTTAATCAAAACATATGGACTAGAGATGAGTAAGCACACTTGGTAAGGTCAGTTACTCGAGGGAGCCTCGCTCATCTCAAGTAACTGCCTTCTCCTCCGAGCGTGCTCGGGGGGGGGGGGGGGGTGAGCGGCGGGGTGTAGCGGGGGGAAGAGAGAGAGATCTCCCAACTCCGCTCCCTCTCTCACTATCCCCTGGGCCATTGCCGCCGGCTGTCCTCTCCCACCTGCAGTCCCCGCTGTAAATGTTCTTACTGGGGGCATAGGTTAATATTACTGGAGGGAGTGGTTAATGTTAGTGGGAGGGAGGTTAATATTTATATTGGGGTCGCAATAGGGGTCGCTATTACTACAGGGGCAGCACTAGGGATTGCTACTACTACTGGGGCTGCAGTAGGGAGCCGATACTACTACCGGGGCCACAATAGGGAGCTGCTACTACTACCAAGGTGCAATAGGGAGCCGCTACTACTACCGGGGCCGCTATAGGGAGTCGCTACTACTACCAGGGCCGCAATAGGGAGTCGCTACTACTACCGGGGCCGCAATAGGGAGTCGCTACTACTACCGGGGCCACAATAGGGAGCTGCTACTACTACTGGGGCCACAATAGAGAGCTGCTTCTACTACCAGGGCCGCTATAGGGAGCTGCTACTACTACCAGGGCCGCTATAGGGAGCCGCTACTACTACCGGGGCTGCAATAGGGAGCCGATACTACTACCGGGGCCGCAATAGGGAGCCGCTACTACTACCGGGGCCACAATAGGGAGCTGCTACTACTACCAGGGCGCAATAGGGAGCCGCTACTACTACCGGGGCCGCTATAGGGAGCCACTACTACTACCAGGGCCGCTATACGGAGCCGCTATTACTACCGGGGCCGCAATAGGGAGTCGCTACTACTACCGAGGCCACAATAGGGAGCTGCTACTACTACCGGGGCCACAATAGGGAGCCGCTACTACTACCGGGGCCGCAATAGGGAGTCGCTACTACTACCGGGGCCGCTATAGGGAGCCGCTACTACTACCAGGGCCGCTATACGGAGCCGCTATTACTACCGGGGCCGCAATAGGGAGTCGCTACTACTACCGGGGCCACAATAGGGAGCTGCTACTACTACTGGGGCCACAATAGGGAGCTGCTACTACTACCAGGGCCGCTATAGGGAGCTGCTACTACTACCGGGTCCGCTATAGGGAGCCGCTACTACTACCGTGGCTGCAATAGGGAGCCGATACTACTACCGGGGCCGCAATAGGGAGCCGATACTACTACTGGGGCCACAATAGGGAGCTGCTACTACTACCGGGGCGCAATAGGGAGCCGCTACTACTACCAGGGCCGCTATACGGAGCCGCTATTACTACCGGGGCCGCAATAGGGAGTCGCTACTACTACCGGGGCCACAATAGGGAGCTGCTACTACTACCGGGGCCACAATAGGGAGCCGCTACCACTACCGTAGCCGCTATAGGGAGCCACTACTACTACCGGGGCCGCAATAGGGAGCCGCTACTACTACCGGGGCCGCAATAGGGAGCCGCTTCTACTACCCGGGCCGCAATAGGGAGCCGCTACTACTACCGGGGCCACAATAGGGAGCCGCTACCACTACCGGGGCCGCTATAGGGAGCCGCTACTACTACCGGGGCCGCAATAGGGAGTCGCTACTACTACCGGGGCCACAATAGGGAGCCGCTACCACTACCGGGGCCGCTATAGGGAGCCGCTACTACTACCGGGGCCGCAATAGGGAGCCGCTACTACTACCCGGGCCGCAATAGGGAGCCGCTACTACTAACGGGGCCGCAATGAGAAGCCACTACTACTACCACTGTGGGGGGGGGGTCGCGATTACGAGTGGGGCCACCAATGTAGGGGGTCGCGATTACGAGTGGGGCCACCAATGTAGGGGGTCGCGATTATTAGAGGGGCTGCGAATGTAGGGGGTCGCGATTACGAGTGGGGCCACCAATGTAGGGGATCATGATTATGAGTCGGGCCACCAATGTAGGGGATCATGATTATGAGTGGGGCCACCAATGTAGGGGATCATGATTACGAGTGGGGCCACCAATGTAGGGGGTCGCCATTACGAGTGGGGTACTAACATGGAGGGGGGGGGCACGGATTAGTTATGGAATTTATAGTAGCTGTAGCAACAAAGTGGATGAGATTTTGAAAATCATCCACACGGTGTGGAAACAATCTGTACAAAACCCGTGTGGATGCTGACATGTGGTGCGGGATATAATTCCGCAGCATGCTAATTTTAAATATAACGTATATCAATAGCCCATCCAGCGCTCTTCCCAGTGTTTTTTTTAACCAGCCCTGTCTTTTTTTATAACGATGGAGGTAAAAATCATATGTCGTAATAAGACACACCCTAGCCGTGCCTGTGACCACACCCCTAACCCCAACCCCACCCCCTTTTGGTAGGAGTGCAGTGGCATTAAAAAAATTTCCCAGGGGTGCCGCAAGACTGAAAATGTTGGAAAACACTGCCCTATAGCTTCCTCCCTGCCCAGAACACATACTGTATATGCTGACATTATCTCACCCCATATAAGAGCAGCGTTATAGATAATAGGGCTCTGGGCCACAAGCAAAGGATTTCTCACATTTGTTATTTTTAGACAGTTTTTCTCATAAATCAGCCCAGTAATCCCTCCATCCTGATATAGCGACAAGATACCACCATATACATCCCACATAACACCATTAAACTGCTCTATGGTGCCAAGGTAATGCCATAGACAGCTCACCTAACACCATACTGTCAACTTAACACTGCCATATATGGCCTATTTAACACAAATAAACTGCCATTTAGTGCCAAAATAAAACTTCCATACACAACCCACATAATACCTCTATACGGCTATACTACCAAGTTAACACTGTCATATACATCCCATATAATACCATTAAACTGCTATTATATGGTGCCAAGATGATGCTGCCATAGACAACTTACATAATTCCGCCATATATCCAAGATACCACTGCCATATACAGCCTACATAATACTGCCATATTATCCAATTAATATATAGCATTCAAATAAAGCTCTTCTAACGCTCTCTTAAATAGTCCAAAAATTATAATACTGCCATGCTGTGCCAAGATAACACTGCCATAAACAGCCTACATAAAACCATTAAACTGCCATTTAATGCCAAGATAATGCTACCGAGCTTAGCCTAAATAAAACACCCATACTGCCATATAGTGCCAAGACAACACAACCATATACAAGTCACCTAATATGGTCATATAGTGCCAAAATAATATGTAGCATTCGAAGAACAGTCTTAAAGAGTCCAGATACTGTAATTCTGCCATACAGTGCCAAGAGAACACTGCCATATACAACCCACACAAAACCGCTATATAGTGCTCCAATAATACACAGTTTACAGATAATACTACCTTCAGGAGCCGACATAACACTTCCATGCAGTTCCCACATAATATAACAATTCAACTCCCAATTAATGCCATCCTACACAGCAAAGTGATACATTGTGGCCTTAGTTTCCTGTTGGGTTCACATTCTGAGATGACACTCAAAAAAAGGATCACTGGGCAACTAAAATCTTACTACCCCCTAAAACCAGCCCTGCAACTGGCCATTTACAAGCTGTAAGACACTGCATGCCACCTTTATTAGAGCCCCCAGCCCTCATCCCTGAGACTTTTATCATGTGTGAAGCCTTAAGATCCTAGTAGCCCAAATATATATATTGTATGACCAGTTGTTATTTACTGAATGTCCCTTTATTAGACCCCATGCCCTTTATTAAAGCCCCGGCCCCTTTACCATTGGCGCTTCCCTGTGCGGTAATTCTCCCCGTGACCCCGGAGCATAAAATCACGTGACAAGTTTTCTGTGGATCAGTTTCAGTGTGAATCCACATTAGATGGGAAGATCCAGCGATCGGAGCGACTTCCAACGAGGCCGGGTCATTAGTGCTAGACTAGCTGGGGCCTCACTGCCAACCACAGGGGAGGTTTCTCGTGTAATGGCGAGGAAAACATTCTGGGAAATGGGAATCTGTGGACGGAAACAACTAATCACTGAAAGGGGTCAGAGGAGGATGTCAGGAATCGTTCTGACCAACAGGCTGCACAGTCAGCGGAATACAACGCTGGAGCTCCAACTAACGTGTCCGAACGCACAACTCGCCGTTCCTCCGCACGGATGGTATAACAGCTGACGACTAGTTCCAGCGCCATTGTGTCTAAGAGAAACAGACTCCAGCGGGCAAAAGAGCGCAAAACTTGTATCACTGAGCAGCGGGAAAACATCTCCTGGTCAGATGGATCCAGATTTCTGTTGCTGATGGGAGTCAGAATTTGGCACAAGCAGCATGAATAGGTGACTCACTGCCTGTCGACGTGCAGTAATGGTGTGAGGAAGTTTTTTTTGGCACACGATGGCTTCTCTGATACCTGGGTTGGACGCTATGATAAATTATTGCAGTTTTCAAGGCAAAAGGGGGTCCAACGCACTACTAGATGGGAAGGGGGCTCTAATGAAGAAGCATTTAGTGTACAGTACCTGCCGGTTTCATGAGTGTACATAGATATTTCGGCTGCCTCTGTATGGAGATGACATTGGGGGTCTTGTGAAGAAGTCCTGCTGTCTGTGTGCAGCGGTCCTGGGTTTTCTAATGCCTACAGAGCTCCACACACTGTCTATGTCTCACACTGCCGCTGCGGGGGATTCTTCTGGCTGCAAACGGCTTCATACGGAAAATACCAACATCTTCAAAGATAATTCTTCCAGTCAAAGAAAATCTGGATCTGAAAGTTTTCATACGAGACCAAAAAAGATCTAATATCTACATAAAAGCATCAAAACAAGAAGAGGAAAAGCAACACAGGAAATCCCATCATCAAGGCACGATCAAAAGATCTGAGTGCCCAGAGAACAGTGACGTCTGGGCTCATTAACATGTAACGGTATCGCTCAAAAGTCGTTCAAACGAATCTGAGCGATAATCGTGCAGTGTAAAAGGATCACTCACTAATCGTTCACTTGTCGTTAGCGCTGAATATCAGTCAGTATAAAAACCATCGCTGGATCGCTGGCTTATCGTTCCGTGTAAACGCTCCCCACTCAGCAGCTCACATCGATGGTGCAGCGCTGAGCAAGAAGCCAGCGATCCAACGGTGAATTCTATCTAAACTCTCTGCACGAGCGCCAACGACCTTAGCGGTGACATCAGCCAACTGCAATCCTGTGCAAAAAGGCCATAACAATAAATGTCAACATAGCTTCTGCAAAATAGACAGATAGATAGTGTAGTAGTGCAGTACACAGAAGGGCCTGTAGAGGGCTGCAGACAGGACTTCTGCTGCTAGGGTTAACACCAAGGGGTGGAGCAGGAACCAGATAAAACCCAGTTCCTGCCAAAAGCAAGGGGGTGAGGACCAGCGCAGCAGAGCTGAGGTGCTACAGGCTGGTGGCCTAGCAAAGGCCAGAGTCTAACAGGGGTGACAACCCTGGACTCACACCCAAGTTGAGAGAGACGTTGGCTGAGAGAGAGCCAGATTCGTGGAGCTGGAAGGGCTGCTAGCCCAGGGTCTAGTGCAGACCAGAAGTTTGACAGGGAAGACGACCCTAAACTCTACACCCAGGTGGGGTGCTTATATGAACTGTGTTTGTGATTGCGGTGATGATGAATAAAGGCTGGCAGGAGCCAGATAAAGAAATCCATGTCTCTGGAGTTTCTACACATGTGGTACGCCATGTTCATGTGAGAGGTCAGGCGAGTGACCCCCAACTTGCCACAATAGATAGACAGATACGAGATATAGATAGTTCGATAGATAGATGAGATAGATAGGAGATATGAAATAAAGTTAGATATGAGATAGATAGATATGAGATAGATATGTGATAGATAGATAGATAGATAGATAGATATGATATAGACAGATAGATATGAGATAGATAGATAGATATGAGATAGATAGATAGATAGATAGATAGATAGATAGATAGATAGGAGATAGATAGATAGATATGAGATAGATAGATAGATATGAGATAGATAGATAGATAGATAGATAGATAGATAGATATGAGATAGATAGATATGAGACAGACAGATAGATAGACAGGAGATAGATAGATAGATAGATAGATAGATAGATAGATAGATATGAGATAGATAGATAGATAGATGTGAGATAGATAGATGTATAGATAGATATGAGACAGATAGATAGATAGATAGATATCAGATAGATAGATGGGAGATAGATAGATAGATATGAGATAGATAGGAGATAGATAGATAGATAGATAGATATGAGATAGATAGGAGATAGATATATAGATAGGAGATAGATAGATATGAGATAGATAGATAGATATGAGATAGATAGATAGATAGATAGATAGATAGGAGATAGATAGATAGATAGATAGATATGAGATAGATAGATAGGAGATAGATATATAGATATGAGATAGATAGATAGATAGATAGATAGATAGATAGATAGATAGATAGATAGATAGATAGATAGATATGAGATAGATAGATAGATAGATAGATATGAGATAGATAGATGGGAGATAGATAGATAGATAGATATGAGATAGATAGGAGATAGATATATAGATATGAGATAGATAGATAGATATGAGATAGATAGATAGATAGATAGATAGATAGATAGATAGATAGATAGATAGATAGATAGGAGATAGATAGATAGATAGATATGAGATAGATAGATAGGAGATAGATATATAGATATGAGATAGATAGATAGATAGATATGAGATAGATAGATAGATAGATAGATAGATAGATAGATGGATAGATAAAAAGATAGATAGGAGATAGATACCCTGTTTCCCCGAAAATAAGACGCCTCTTATATTAATTTTTGCTCCCAAACATGCACTATGTCTTATTTTCAGGGGGTGTCTTATTTCGCTGCGGCAAATCCGTCTGTGGCCGCTAATCCCTCAATTGGCCAGCTTTGTGGACGAAATTCCTCAGAAATGTCGTCCACATGGGACAGCAAATCCGTCAAGGCAAAGCTGGGAGAAGCCGGTGTTGTGGTGCGGATTCCCCGGCCACAGAAACGGAAAAGCGTGCAGCCAGGTCGCTTCAAAACAAGCGGCTGAGTGCCGTGGTTTTTGAAGCAGCACTTTCCCGGCGGAAATGTCGCAGTTTATCGCTGTGGCCAAACTGCGAGATTTCCGCTGGAAATACGCTCTGTGAGAACCCAGCCTTAAGAATCACACAGGTTGCCTGACTCACACACAGCCATAAAAAAAATAAGGGCTGTAAAGTAACGTACCTGGCTGCAGACAGAAGTTCCTTTACCACTTGTAAGCAGGGATGGTATTGCAGCTTCCGGCCACCAGGGGGAGCTCATCACAGCAGACATGTACAGCAGGAACAGAACGTACAGTATGGACTTTTCCAGCCAGCAAGGGGAGCTCACAACAGCACACTCGTACAGCACAGCAGGGACAGGATAACAGCAGACTGTCTGCAGATATACCTATACATCTGGAGGTAGGAGACAACAGGGATGGCAGCAGGAGACAGGCCTCTTGACTTGCCTGCACACTTTACTATGCCTTACTATCGGGGGGTGCCTTATATTTGGGACTTCTGCAAATTTTTAGGGGGTGCCTTATTTTTGGTGAAACACGGTAGATAGATGGATAGATAGATATGAGACAGATAGATAGTTATGAGACAGATAGATAGATAGTTACAGTCCATTTATACAGGACGAATGTCGGCCAAATGATGTCCGACACTCGTTCCTGTGTTTTCTCACTCATCGTTTATGCAGCATAAAAGATAAGCGATGAGCTCATCGTTCTGTTTAAACAGCGGCCATTCAATAGTGAACGGCCACTGTGTTACCTCAATGGAGAGGGGCGGGGGAGCGAGAAGAGAGAAATCTCCCGCACTGCCCCACCTCCCTGCTGGCCGCTCCATGAACCAGCCTGCGCTGCTAGCTCCTGTGACACAGGGATGAGTGTCGGGCATCGTTTGCCCGACATTTGTGCCGTGTAAATGGACCTATAGATAAATAGATAGATAGATAGATAGATATAGATAGATAGATAGATAGATAGATATAGATAAGGGATAGATAGAAAGAAAGATGGATAGATATGAGATAGATAGATAGATAGATAGATAGATAGATAGATAGAAGATAGATAGATAGATAGATAGATAGGAGATAGATAGATAGAGAGATAGATAGGAGATAGATAGATAGATATGAGATAGATAGATAGAGAGATAGATAGATAGATAGATAGATAGATAGATAGATAGATAGATAGATATGAGATAGATAGATAGATAGATAGATAGATAGATAGATATTAGATAGATAGATATGAGATAGATAGATAGATAGATAGATAGATATGAGATAGATAGATAGATATCTTTATCTTGCAGACTAGATTACATTGAGTATGTAACAATATGCTGGATTAGTGATGATGAGCAGCCATGTTCAGTGTTATTACGTAAGTGAACACCTTATCTTCAGCATGACTTGCTTCTTGCTATATCTGCTCTTTAATTTTTGTTGCCAAGTATTGCTCTTTGTTTTGTATTTTGATTATTGGGTCTCTTGTTATAAATGTCACGACGACCGGCTTTTCAACTATTATTGCTGCTTGGCTGTTCAATGACAAAGATTTAGGAAGCGCTTTGTGTTTCTCAATATTATTAAACGTGTAGGAAGTTTATTTATTACCGAAAATTCTACAAACACTTCAGTGATGTAAAAGTAAATCTCCAACAACAGAGTATCCTTGTTACAGCGTGAAAAGGAACTAATGAGAAGGTAACAGGATTAACTGGCAAATACTTCATGCAACCAGAGTTTATTCTAGGAGGCAGTATTACAGTAGGTATATTCTTGTACATAGGGGGCAGTATTATAGTAGTTATATTCTTGTACATAGGGGGCAGTATTATAGTAGTTATATTCTTGTACATAGGAGGCAGTATTATAGCAGTTATATTCTTGTACATAGGGGGCAGTATTATAGTAGTTATATTCTTGTACATAGGGGGCAGTATTATAGTAGTTATATTCTTGTACATAGGAGGCAGTATTACAGTAGTTATATTCTTGTACATAGGAGGCAGTATTATAGTAGTTATATTCTTGTACATAGGGGGCAGTATTATAGTAGTTATATTCTTGTACATAGGGAGCAGTATAATAGTAGTTATATTCTTGTACATAGGGGGCAGTATTATAGTAGTTATATTCTTGTACATAGGGGCAGTATTATAGTAGTTATATTCTTGTACATAGGGAGCAGTATTATAGTAGTTATATTCTTGTACATAGGGGGCAGTATTATAGTAGTTATATTCTTGTACATAGGAGCAGTATTATAGTAGTTATATTCTTGTACATAAGGGGCAGTATTATAGTAGTTATATTCTTGTACATAGGGGCAGTATTATAGTAGTTATATTCTTGTACATAGGGGTCAGTATAATAGTAGTTATATTCTTGTACATAGGAGCAGTATTATAGTAGTTATATTCTTGTACATAGGGGGCAGTATTATAGTAGTTATATTCTTGTACATAGGAGCAGTATTATAGTAGTTATATTCTTGTACATAGGGGGCAGTATTATAGTAGTTATATTCTTGTACATAGGAGGCAGTATTACAGTAGTTATATTCTTGTACATAGGAGGCAGTATTATAGTAGTTATATTCTTGTACATAGGGGGCAGTATTATAGTAGTTATATTCTTGTACATAGGGAGCAGTATTATAGTAGTTATATTCTTGTACATAGGGGGCAGTATTATAGTAGTTATATTCTTGTACATAGGGGCAGTATTATAGTAGTTATATTCTTGTACATAGGGAGCAGTATTATAGTAGTTATATTCTTGTACATAGGGGGCAGTATTATAGTAGTTATATTCTTGTACATAGGAGCAGTATTATAGTAGTTATATTCTTGTACATAAGGGGCAGTATTATAGTAGTTATATTCTTGTACATAGGGGCAGTATTATAGTAGTTATATTCTTGTACATAGGGGTCAGTATAATAGTAGTTATATTCTTGTACATAGGAGCAGTATTATAGTAGTTATATTCTTGTACATAGGGGGCAGTATTATAGTAGTTATATTCTTGTACATAGGAGCAGTATTATAGTAGTTATATTCTTGTACATAGGGGGCAGTATTATAGTAGTTATATTCTTGTACATAGGAGGCAGTATTACAGTAGTTATATTCTTGTACATAAGGGCCGTATTATACTAGTTATATTCTTGTACATAGGGGTCAGTATAATAGTAGTTATATTCTTGTACATAGGGGCAGTATTATAGTAGTTATATTCTTGTACATAGGGGGCAGTATTATAGTAGTTATATTCTTGTACATAGGGAGCAGTATTATAGTAGTTATATTCTTGTACATAGGGGGCAGTATTATAGTAGTTATATTCTTGTACATAGAGGGCAGTATTATAGTAGTTATATTCTTGTACATAGGGGGCAGTATTATAGTAGTTATATTCTTGTACATAGGGGGCAGTATTATAGTAGTTATATTCTTGTACATAGGGGGCAGTATTATAGTAGTTATATTCTTGTACATAGGAGGCATTATTATAGTAGTTATATTCTTGTACATAGGGGGCAGTATTATAGTACTTATATTCTTGTACATAGGGGGCAGTATTATAGTAGTTATATTCTTGTACATAGAGCAGTATTATAGTAGTTATATTCTTGTACATAGGAACAGTATTATAGTAGTTATATTCTTGTACATAGGGAGCAGTATTATAGTAGTTATATTCTTGTACATAGGGGGCAGTATTATAGTAGTTATATTCTTGTACATAGGAGGCAGTATTATAGTAGTTATATTATTGTACATAGGCGGCAGTATTATAGTAGTTATATTCTTGTACATAGGGGGCAGTATTATAGTAGTTATATTCTTGTACATAGGGGGCAGTATTATAGTAGTTATATTCTTGTACATAGGGGGCAGTATTATAGTAGTTATATTCTTGTACATAGAGGGCAGTATTATAGTAGTTATATTCTTGTACATAGGCGGCAGTATTATAGTAGTTATATTCTTGTACATAGGGGGCAGTATTATAGTAGTTATATTCTTGTACATAGGGGGCAGTATTATAGTAGTTATATTCTTGTACATAGGAGGCATTATTATAGTAGTTATATTCTTGTACATAGGGGGCAGTATTATAGTACTTATATTCTTGTACATAGGGGGCAGTATTATAGTAGTTATATTCTTGTACATAGAGCAGTATTATAGTAGTTATATTCTTGTACATAGGAACAGTATTATAGTAGTTATATTCTTGTACATAGGGAGCAGTATTATAGTAGTTATATTCTTGTACATAGGGGGCAGTATTATAGTAGTTATATTCTTGTACATAGGAGGCAGTATTATAGTAGTTATATTCTTGTACATAGGCGGCAGTATTATAGTAGTTATATTCTTGTACATAGGGGGCAGTATTATAGTAGTTATATTCTTGTACACAGGGGCAGTATTATAGTAGTTATATTCTTGTACATAGGAGCAGTATTATAGTAGTTATATTCTTGTACATAGGAGGCAGTAGTATAGTAGTTATATTCTTGTACATAGGGGGCAGTATTATAGTAGTTATATTCTTGTACATAGGAGGCAGTATTATAGTTGTTATATTCTTGTACATAGGGGCAGTATTATAGTAGTTATATTCTTGTACATAGGAGGCAGTATTATAGCAGTTATATTCTTGTACATAAGGGCCGGTATTATAGTAGTTATATTCTTGTACATAGGAGGCAGTAGTATTATAGTAGTTATATTCTTGTACATAGGAGGCAGTATTATAGTAGTTATATTCTTGCACATAGGAGGCAGTATTATAGTAGTTATATTCTTGTACACAGGGGCAGTATTATAGTAGTTATATTCTTGTACATGGGGGGCAGTATTATAGTAGTTATATTCTTGTACATAGGAGGCAGTATTATAGTAGTTATATTCTTGTACATAGAGGGCAGTATTATAGTAGTTATATTCTTGTACATAGGAGGCAGTATTATAGTAGTTATATTCTTGTACATATGGGGCAGTATTATAGTAGTTATATTCTTGTACATAGGAGGCAGTATTATAGTAGTTATATTCTTGTACATAGGAGGCAGTATTATAGTAGTTATATTCTTGTACATAGGGGGCAGTATTATAATAGTTATATTCTTGTACATAGGAGGCAGTATTATAGTTGTTATATTCTTGTACATAGGGGCAGTATTATAGTAGTTATATTCTTGTACATAGGAGGCAGTATTATAGTAGTTATATTCTTGTACATAGGAGGCAGTATTATAGTAGTTATATTCTTGTACACAGGGGCAGTATTATAGTAGTTATATTCTTGTACATAGGGGGCAGTATTATAGTAGTTATATTCTTGCACATAGGAGGCAGTATTATAGTAGTTCTATTCTTGTACATAGGAGCAGTATTATAGTAGTTATATTCTTTTACATAGGGAGCAGTATTATAGTAGTTATATTCTTGTACATAGGGGGCAGTATTATAGTAGTTATATTCTTGTACACAGGGGCAGTATTATAGTAGTTATATTCTTGTACATAGGAGCAGTATTATAGTAGTTATATTCTTGTACATAGGAGGCAGTATTATAGTAGTTATATTCTTGTACATAGGAGGCAGTATTATAGTAGTTATATTCTTGTACATAGGAGGCAGTATTATAGTAGTTATATTCTTGTACACAGGGGCAGTATTATAGTAGTTATATTCTTGTACATAGGGGGCAGTATTATAGTAGTTATATTCTTGCACATAGGAGGCAGTATTATAGTAGTTCTATTCTTGTACATAGGAGCAGTATTATAGTAGTTATATTCTTGTACATAGAGAGCAGTATTATAGTAGTTATATTCTTGTACATAGGGGCAGTATTATAGTAGTTATATTCTTGTACATAGGGTGCAGTATTATAGTTGTTATATTCTTGTACATAGCGGGTAGTATTACAGTAGTTATATTCTTGTACATAGGAGGCAGTATTATAGTAGTTATTTTCTTGTACATAGGGCACAGTATTATAGTAGTTATATTCTTGTACAAAGGGGGCAGTATTTTAGTACTTATATTCTTGTACATAGGGGGCAGTATTATAGTAGTTATATTCTTGTATATAGGAGGCAGTATTATAGCAGTTATATTCTTGTACATAAGGGCCGGTATTATAGTAGTTATATTCTTGTACATAGGGGGCAGTATTATAGTAGTTATATTCTTGTACATAGGAGGCAGTATTATAGTAGTTATATTCTTGCACATAGGAGGCAGTATTATAGTAGTTATATTCTTGTACATAGGGGGCAGTATTATAGTAGTTATATTCTTGTACATAGAGGGCAGTATTATAGTAGTTATATTCTTGTACATGGGGGGCAGTATTATAGTAGTTATATTCTTGTACATAGGAGGCAGTATTATAGTAGTTATATTCTTGTACATAGAGGGCAGTATTATAGTAGTTATATTCTTGTACATAGGAGGCAGTATTATAGTAGTTATATTCTTGTACATATGGGGCAGTATTATAGTAGTTATATTCTTGTACATAGGAGGCAGTATTATAGTAGTTATATTCTTGTACATAGGAGGCAGTATTATAGTAGTTATATTCTTGTACATAGGGGGCAGTATTATAATAGTTATATTCTTGTACATAGGAGGCAGTATTATAGTTGTTATATTCTTGTACATAGGGGCAGTATTATAGTAGTTATATTCTTGTACATAGGAGGCAGTATTATAGTAGTTATATTCTTGTACATAGGAGGCAGTATTATAGTAGTTATATTCTTGTACACAGGGGCAGTATTATAGTAGTTATATTCTTGTACATAGGGGGCAGTATTATAGTAGTTATATTCTTGCACATAGGAGGCAGTATTATAGTAGTTCTATTCTTGTACATAGGAGCAGTATTATAGTAGTTATATTCTTTTACATAGGGAGCAGTATTATAGTAGTTATATTCTTGTACATAGGGGGCAGTATTATAGTAGTTATATTCTTGTACACAGGGGCAGTATTATAGTAGTTATATTCTTGTACATAGGAGCAGTATTATAGTAGTTATATTCTTGTACATAGGAGGCAGTATTATAGTAGTTATATTCTTGTACATAGGAGGCAGTATTATAGTAGTTATATTCTTGTACATAGGAGGCAGTATTATAGTAGTTATATTCTTGTACACAGGGGCAGTATTATAGTAGTTATATTCTTGTACATAGGGGGCAGTATTATAGTAGTTATATTCTTGCACATAGGAGGCAGTATTATAGTAGTTCTATTCTTGTACATAGGAGCAGTATTATAGTAGTTATATTCTTGTACATAGAGAGCAGTATTATAGTAGTTATATTCTTGTACATAGGGGCAGTATTATAGTAGTTATATTCTTGTACATAGGGTGCAGTATTATAGTTGTTATATTCTTGTACATAGCGGGTAGTATTACAGTAGTTATATTCTTGTACATAGGAGGCAGTATTATAGTAGTTATTTTCTTGTACATAGGGCACAGTATTATAGTAGTTATATTCTTGTACAAAGGGGGCAGTATTTTAGTACTTATATTCTTGTACATAGGGGGCAGTATTATAGTAGTTATATTCTTGTATATAGGAGGCAGTATTATAGTAGTTATATTCTTGTACATGGGGGGCAGTAATATAGTAGTTATATTCTTGTGCATGGGGGGCAGTATTATAGTAGTTATATTCTTGTACATAGGAGGCAGTATTATAATAGTTCTATTCTTGTACATAGGGGCAGTATTATAGTAGTTATATTCTTGTACATAGGGGCAGTATTATAGTAGTTATATTCTTGTACATGGGGGGCAGTATTATAGTAGTTATATTCTTGTGCATGGGGGGCAGTATTATAGTAGTTATATTCTTGTACATAGGGGGCAGTATTATAGTAGTTATATTCTTGTACATGGGGGGCAGTATTATAGTAGTTATATTCTTGTACATAAGAGCAGTATTATAGTAGTTATATTCTTGTACATGGAGGCAGTATTATAGTAGTTATATTCTTGTACATAGGGGAGCAATATTACAGTAGTTATATTCTTGTACATAGGGGGCAGTATTATAGTAGTATGTTCTTGTACATAGGGGGCAGTATTATAGTAGTATGTTCTTGTACATAGGGGCAGTATTATAGCAGTTATATTCTTGTACGTAAGGAGCAGTATTATAGTAGTTATATTCTTGTACGTAAGGAGCAGTATTATAGTAGTTATATTCTTGTACATAGGGGGCAGTATTATAGTAGTTATATTCTTGTACATAGAGGGCAGTATTATAGTAGTTATATTCTTGTACATAGGGAGCAGTATTATAGTAGTTATATTCTTGTACATAGGGGGCAGTATTATAGTAGTTATATTCTTGTACATTGAGATCAGTATTATAGTAGTTATATTCTTGTACATAGGAGCAGTATTATAGTAGTTATATTCTTGTACATAGGGGGCAGTACTATAGTAGTTATATTCTTGTACATAGGGGGCAGTATTATAGTAGTTATATTCTTGTACATTGGGATCAGTATTATAGTAGTTGTATTCTTGTACATAGGAGCAGTATTATAGTAGTTATATTCTTGTACATAGGGGGCAGTATTATAGCAGTTATATTCTTGTACATAGAGGGCAGTATTATAGTAGTTATATTCTTGTACATAGGGGCAGTATTATAGTAGTTATATTCTTGTACATAGGAGGCAGTATTATAGTAGTTATATTCTTGTACATAGGAGGCAGTATTATAGTAGTTATATTCTTGTACATAGGAGGCAGTATTATAGTAGTTATATTCTTGTACATAGGGGGCAGTATTATTGTAGTTATATTCTTGTACATAGGGGGCAGTATTATAGTCGTTATATTCTTGTACATAGGGGCAGTATTATAGTAGTTATTTTCTTGTACATAGGGGGCAGTATTATAGTAGTTATATTCTTGTACATAGGGGACAGTATTATAGTAGTTATATTCTTGTACATAGGAGGCAGTATTATAGTAGTTATATTCTTGTACATAGGGGGCAGTATTATAGTAGTTATATTCTTGTACATAGGGGGCAGTATTATAGTAGTTATATTCTTGTACATAGGGGGCAGTATTATAGTAGTTATATTCTTGTACATAGGGGGCAGTATTATAGTAGTTATATTCTTGTACATAGGGAGCAGTATTATAGTAGTTATATTCTTGTATATAGGAGGCAGTATTATAGTAGTTATATTCTTGCACATAGGAGGCAGTATTATAGTAGTTATATTCTTGTACATAGGGGGCAGTATTATAGTAGTTATATTCTTGTACATAGGGGGCAGTATTATAGTAGTTATATTCTTGTAAATACGGGGCACTATTAGTGTAGTTATATTTTTTAGAAATATGATGCTTTTTACAATGGTGGATATACCCTTTGAGACATGCTTCCTGTATATAACACATTGGTTGTCCCGCATCTTTACACTAAGCTTACGTAACATATTGTCTTTCTATAGAAATTTGATTCTTTATTCTTTCCATAGCTAATTATGATTTGTTAAGCAGTGCCGTGTAACATGCACTTAAAAGAGAATAGTTTATCCCTGGCCCTGATTCATTAATGAGAGGGAAAAAGAATCACTTTTATGTCAGTAATGTATAAGGAATGAGAACCGTGAGTGATCTATATCACAGCGTGCGCTTAAAATTTAATCCGATAGCACAAATTCAATTTATTTAAATTTAATGGCTTTGCACATTTATTGGTGTATGATTGAAGCAGTAAGGATCTCACATAGGGCTGCTCCGCACACATGCGCCGCTCGGGTGCTGATTTATTTTTACGCAACCTGTTTAAGAAGATTTTGGAAAATACTGGCTGAAGATCCGAGCAATATACTACGGGGTGATGGGTGTATCCGCAAGTACTGATGGACGGTAGCAGAACTGAGTTTGTCCGGCAATGCAGTTCTGTCCGGATGCATTTGGTCAGTACTTGATACAGTTTTCATAAATTTACCTTTCTACACAACAAGAATGGATTTGCAACAAAGTCATCAAACTCACCAGCTTAATTCAAGGGATTTAGCAAAAGGATTTGATGAAGACACGTCCGATATTCCCTCGTGTGAAAGAGCCCTTAGGGGGGTTTCACACAGCCGAGAAAATCGTGCGCTTTTCGCCTGATGCAGATTATGCAACCAATGATTTCCTTCCCATCTGCGATGTTGAGAGAACAGAAAATCGCGGCGTTCTCTATCTTTCTGCAATGTGCGCTTCATCTCGCATGTTTCCCTATAGAGGCGTCTTTTTATCGCATTGCAAAGCAAGAAACGCGCATTGTGATGCAATGCGATTTTACCATTAGAAAGTCCTATTGACTTTTGTGTTAGAAAATGTGTCATTTTCCCCGCGCGATTTTAACGCGACTTTTTGGATTTTGACAGCTCAGCGATATGTTGAGGACATAATGCAGCCACATATGTTCCTCTCATGGTGGCTTCCAAGAGGCGTTTTTCGGCTAAGCTAAAGTTCCCAGAAACGCCTCCGCCAGGTTGGCAGACCTCCTTAGCATGCCTATTTGTCAGATTTATCAACGATCAAGCATTTGTGGGGCCCACTGGGATGCCAACTTCAGCTACGTATGAGTTAACATGATCTATAAGCTTAGTAGTAACATCTGTGGGCAAACGGGTCACAAGACAATATATGGAACCTATATGCCTTCATACCCAACTACATCTAATCATGTATCCAGGCTAGAGGTGGCCCAGCAGGGTACTTTAGCTTCTGTGCCCAACTGCACCTCACTATGTATCCAGGCTAGAGGCAGCTCAGCAGGGTACTTTATCTTCTGTACCCAACTGTATATTATCATGTATCGAGGCTAGAAGAGGCCCATCAGAGTACTAGGGCTTCTGTGCCCAACTGTATCTCACAATGTATCCAGGCTAGAGGCAGCCCAGCAGGGTACTAGAGCTTCTGTGCCCAACTGTATCACACCATGTATCCAGGCTAGAGGCAGCTCAGCAGGGTACTAGAGCCTCTGTGCCCAACTGAATCTCACCATGTATCCTGGATAGAGGTGACCCAGCAGGGTACTTTAGCTTCTGTAACCAACTGTATCTTGCCATGTATCGAGGCTAGAAGTGGCCCAGCAGGGTACTAGAGCTTCTATGCCCAACTGTTTCTCACCATGTATCCTGGCTAGAGGTGGCCCAGCAGGGTACTAGAGCTTCTGTGCCCAACTGTATCTCACAAGGTATCGTGGCTAGAGGCGGCTCAGCAGGATACGAGTGTGTCTGTGCCCTACTGTATCTCACCATGTATCCAGGCTAGAGGCGACCCAGCAGGGTACTTTATCTTCTGTACCCAACTGTATCTTATCATGTATCGAGGCTAGAAGTGGCCCAGTAGGGTACTTTAGCTACTGTTCCCAACTGTATCTCACCATGTATCCTGGCTTGAAGTGGCCCAGCAGGGTACTAGAGCTTCTGTGCCCAACTGTATCTCACCATGTATCCAGGCTATAGGCAGCCCTGCAGGGTACTTTAGATTCTGTGCCCAACTGTATTTCACAATGTATCCAGGCTAGAGGCAGCCCAGCAGGGTACTAGAGCCTCTGTGCCCAACTGTATCTCACCATGTATCCTGGATAGAGGTGACCCAGCAGGGTACTTTAGCTTCTGTAACCAACTGTATCTTGCCATGCATCGAGGCTAGAAGTGGCCCAGCAGGGTACTAGAGCTTCCATGCCCAACTGTATCTCACCATGTATCCTGGCTAGAGGTGGCCCAGCAGGGTACTAGTGCGTCTGTGCCCCACTGTATCTCACGATGTATCCAGGCTAGAGGCGGCCCAGCAGGGTACTTTAGCTTCTGTAACCAACTGTATCTCACAATGTATCCAGGCTAGAGGCAGCCCAGCAGGGTACTAGAGCTTCTGTGCCCAACTGTATCTCACCATGTATCCTGGCTAGAGGCGGCTCAGCAGGATACGAGTGCGTCTGTGCCCTACTGTATCTCACCATGTATTGAGGCTAGAAGTGGCCCAGCAGGGTACTAGAGCTTCTATGCCCAACTGTTTCTCACCATGTATCCTGGCTAGAGGTGGCCCAGCAGGGTACTAGAGCTTCTGTGCCCAACTGTATCTCACAAGGTATCGTGGCTAGAGGCGGCTCAGCAGGATACGAGTGCGTCTGTGCCCTACTGTATCTCACCATGTATCCAGGCTAGAGGCGACCCAGCAGGGTACTTTATCTTCTGTACCCAACTGTATCTTATCATGTATCGAGGCTAGAAGTGGCCCAGTAGGGTACTAGAGCTTCTGTGCCCAACTGTATCTCACCATGTATCCTGGCTAGAAGTGGCCCAGCAGGGTACTAGAGCTTCTGTGCCCAACTGTATCTCACCATGTATCCAGGCTATAGGTGGCCCTGCAGGGTACTTTAGATTCTGTGCCCAACTGTATCTCACAATGTATCCAGGCTAGAGGCAGCCCAGCAGGGTACTAGAGCCTCTGTGCCCAACTGTATCTCACCATGTATCCAGGCTAGAGGTGACCCAGCAGGGTACTTTAGCTTCTGTACCAACTGTATCTTGCCATGCATCGAGGCTAGAAGTGGCCCAGCAGGGTACTAGAGCTTCTATGCCCAACTGTATCTCACCATGTATCCTGGCTAGAGGCGACCCAACAGGGTACTAGAGCTTCTGTGTCCAACTGTATCTCACAATGTATCCTGGCTAGAGGTGACCCAGCAGGGTACTTTAGCTTCTGTGCCCAACTGTATCTCACAATGTATCCTGGCTAGAGGCGGCCCAGCAGGGTACTAGAGCTTCTGTGTCCAACTGTATCTCACAATGTATCCTGGCTAGAGGCGACCCAGCAGGGTACTAGAGCTTCTGTGCCTAACTGTATCTCACAATGTATCCTGGCTAGAGGCGGCCCCGCAGGGTACTAGAGCTTCTGTGCCCAACTGTATCTCACCATGTATCCTGGCTAGAGGCGGCCCAGCAGGGTACTTTAGCAAAAACCATGTGTGTTTTTACTGTGTTTGTAGTAAAATGTGTCAAAAAATACACGCAGTTTTGCAAATGCACTTTTTGGTGCAGTTTGTATTGCCACCGAACTGCCCCTGTGGATGGAGCCTATTCAAGAGTTTCACCTGCTTCTTGGTGAATCTTTTTTAATGTCAATGAGTCTTAACTATCAGCATTGTAAAACAGGTAGGTAGAAATTGGCATCGTTTGGACCCGGCCTGTCGGGCAGCAGTGCCAGCAGCCGGAGCCCCGCAGCTCTCACGCCACCATGTTGCTTTCCCTGAAGATTTTGCAATTTTCAAGAAAGAGAGATCTGAAGAAGCTTGGAGGCGAGCGGATTAATTTATTTCGAGCGTTTGTGCTGACTTTACAGAGAAAGTAGGCGAGCTTCAGCTCCCGGTATTGATCTTCGCCCTACAGAATAAGCTTAGACCGCGCTTTCCCAGAAGTTAAAATAAATACGTTGTAAGAACGGGAGAGATTACTGGCTTAGGTAATGGGCAGCTGAAGAGAAGCTCTCCTTGCACTTAGCTTCATTGACTGGTTTTATTAGTTAACATGCCTCAGCAGAACCAGTATTGACAGGCCGTAGTTGGCGCATAGCGGTGAGCGTTATCACACCGGCCGAGCCTGCAGTGCATTGTGGGAGGACATTGATTTATTCCCAAGAGGCAGAAGCTACTTGTGTCTTATTACGCTTAAGTCATCTGTTTCCCGGGTAATATATGTGAGTCCCAGAGACTGTAAGTGTATCAGACTGTCACTTAGAGTATCACACATGAGCGCCTTATATCCGCTCCAAACCAGACAGCCGATTCATCCCGTATTAATAGGACATGATTAGGACGGTGCGGAGTCTTCGGGGTGAGGATTGTGCGTTATCACTCAAGTGGCTGAAGGGAAGAAGGAGGGGGATATCATAGGGAGCGAAGTTTACACTCTTTGGAAATTCATGGCATATCCAAAGCTGTAGTGCATTTTTTAGGATGGCAGATATTAGTGAGCGCAGCTCTGGAGTATAATACAGGATGTAACTCAGGAGCAGTACAGGATAAGTAATGTATGTACACAGTGATTCCACCAGCAGAATAGTGAGTGCAGCTCTGGAGTATAATACAGGATGTAACTCAGGATCAGTACAGGATAAGTAATGTATGTACACAGTGATTCCACCAGCAGAATAGTGAGTGCAGCTCTGGAGTATAATACAGGATGTAACTCAGGATCAGTACGGGATAAGTAATGTATGTACACAGTGACTCCACCAGCAGAATAGTGAGTGCAGCTCTGGGGTATAATACAGGATGTAACTCAGGAGCAGTACAGGATAAGTAATGTATGTACACAGTGACTCCACCAGCAGAATAGTGAGTGCAGCTCTGGAATATAATACAGGATGTAACTCAGGATCAGTACAGGATAAGTAATGTATGTATACAGTGACTCCACCAGCAGAATAGTGAGTGCAGCTCTGGAGTATAATACAGGATGTGACTCAGGGTCAGTACAGGATAAGTAATGTATGTACACAGTGACTCCATCAGCAGAATAGTGAGCGCAGCTCTGGAGGATAATACAGGATGTAACTCAGGATCAGTACGGGATAAGTAATGTATGTACACAGTGACTCCACCAGCAGAATAGTGAGTGCAGCTCTGGGGTATAATACAGGATGTAACTCAGGAGCAGTACAGGATAAGTAATGTATGTACACAGTGACTCCACCAGCAGAATAGTGAGTGCAGCTCTGGAATATAATACAGGATGTAACTCAGGATCAGTACAGGATAAGTAATGTATGTATACAGTGACTCCACCAGCAGAATAGTGAGTGCAGCTCTGGAGTATAATACAGGATGTGACTCAGGGTCAGTACAGGATAAGTAATGTATGTACACAGTGACTCCATCAGCAGAATAGTGAGTGCAGCTCTGGAGTATAATGCTGGATGTAACTCAGGGATCAGTACAGGATAAGTAATGTATGTACACAGTGACTCCACCAGCAGAATAGTGAGTGCAGCTCTGGAGTATAATGCTGGATGTAACTCAGGGATCAGTACAGGATAAGTAATGTTTGTAACTTTTATATGTAAATTGCTGTTTGAAGGCAAATCTTCACTTTAATTCTTCTTCCTACAGTAGATTAAGCCCGTCATAAGTTTAGTTCCAGGTCTGTTTTTCCATCGCTGTTATAGACAGTCTGCATTTGTTACAAGTTACAAAACAAGAGCTGGAGAGCCATCAATAATTCAAGAATAATATGATTCTGTGCATGTATAATTTCATGCAAAAACAGCAGAATGCAATGAATGAATAAGAGACGGGCTTGCAAATGTGTCAAGGACTTTCAATGCTCCGAGAACAGAGAACTGATCTAATAAAATACGGGAGATTCAGAATACACCATTGTCTATAGAATCAGAGCGCGGTAATTTATACGAAATGTTACCTAGAATAGTGAGCCAGCGCTATTGTGTTATGTACGGCGCCTCTGGAAGAGGGAGGGGCCCGGGTTAGCGCCAGAGATCCTATAGAAACCCGACACGAGTCTTATCATGGTGTTATGATGAAATCCAGGGAGAAGGCTTAAAGGCGTCGCCTTCTCATGGATACCCAATGTGAACGCCTTGTTAAGTCGGGGCCCTTTTACACGGGACGACCTGTCGCACGCAGATGGCTGAAAAGTCGTCCCGGCGATGACGGTTTTACTCCGGTGAATGGAGGCAGAGTCAGTTGGGGATCGTGCCGGCCTTTGTACTTCCATTCATAGTAAACAGGCAGTAGTTCATAGACTAAAGACTGCCTGTTCACACGGGCCAATACGTCGTTTACTGTTCTGCATGCAGAAACTGAACGACCAACGAGAAGAGAACGAATTCTCATTCATCATTCAGTCGCGGCATGCATTTACACTGAACGACAATTGTTCCGACTCCCGCTGGATGCCGGAATTTGAACGATTTATTTGCCCTTGCAAAAGAGCCCTAAATGGGGCTCCATCAAGCTGTGAATACTTGTGGACCAGGATCTTGGTATGTACATCTACTGATACTAAAGAACACCTAGCGGCATAGGTATAGGGGTGCATAGGTAGCAGTCGCATGCAGTGTCAGCCTTAGACGGCACCTTATGCAGAATTCATTTTCATTCATTTTGAAAATGAATGAATTCATTCATTCAATTTATTGCACTCTTGGAGTGTCTGCCTGTATTGTACGTGTGCAGAAAGCAGCAAGATAGCAGCATTCGCACACCAGAACAGATCAGCGAATAAATACTGTACCAGAACCAAGTTGGTAACATAAATACAGCAGCAGAACCAAGCTCAGTACATAAATACAACAGCAGAGATAAGTGATCCCTATCTTGTATGTGTTGCACATGCGTCAGAACCACAGCAGTTCATCGTGGCGTCATCGGCAACCTTTAGGCCTCCTGTCCACGGGCGAATTTTCACTGTGGCCTCGGGGAACGCAGTGAACTCTTTCCATAGACTTACTATGGAAAACGCAGCCCCGCTGTCCACAAGCGGAGAATCATAGCGATCCTCCTCCCGCGGGATTTAAATCGCAGCATGCTGCGAATTGATGCGATTCTCCGATCTGTCAGATAGGCTCAGCGCAGAGAACCATCAGCTCTCCCCTGCTCACGGCGGCAGCTCCCGTGGCAGAGATCTGCCGCGGGATATCGCTACGCCCATGGACAGGAGCCCTTAGAAGAGCCAGGGTGCACCAAGAAAAACCTTCCCCCCCCCATTAATCCACTTCCACCAGCTGACAGGAAGCTGTCATTGATTCAGGCTGGTGCAACAAAAATCTGGATCCATCTGACCAGGAGATGTTTTTCCGCTGCTCAGTAATTCACGTTTTGTGCTCTTTTGTCCGCTGGAATCTAACTTTTCTGTTTCTCCTAGACACAATGGTGCTGGAACTGGTCGTCTGCTGTTATAGCCCATGTTGTATTCAGCTGACTGTGCAGCCTATTGGTCAGAACGATTCCTGACATCCTCCTCCGACCCCTTTCAGTGATGAGTTGTTTCCATCCATAGGATCCCCTTCTGCTGCATGTTTTCCTCAATAACGCGAATCTTGGTATTCTCTCCACGCTGTTACACAAGAAGCTCCCCCCCCCCCACGGTTGGCAGTGAAATCCCAGCCCCGACTAGTCTAGCATTGATGACCGGACCTCATTGAAAGTCACCCAGATTGTTGGATTTTCCCATCTAATGTGGATTCACACCGAAACTGATCCACGGAAAACTTGTCTTGTGATTTTACGCTGCACTCCGGGGTCACGGGAGAATTACCATACAGGGAAGCGCCAATCGTGAGAGGGCCAGGGGCTAATAAAGGGTCCATTCAGTGTCACTCCGTTCATGAATTATCTCCACCTAACCCCACCCATGAATTATTTAGTTCCACCCCTGAGGTCATCAGTAAGCATATAAATGGAGTTGTTTGACAGAAGAGAACCCCTTTAATGCCCCAAGATCATATTGTACAGCTCAGATCATTATATCATTGTGCTCCACCAGCTAGAAGTAATACAAGTACAAGTTATTTAAAAGCCGTCGTCTATGCAGAACTGTAGGTCAAAATCACCTGATGTGCTGTTAGAAAAAAGCAAAAGAAAAGAAAACGATCATAAAAATATCGACTATTCCAGCATTTACTGCCTCCAGAATGAATCCTGTCATTTCCCAGCACTGAAACCCTGATATTGTACAAATCACAGGTTACGCTCACATCCTTCGTGCTTAATTTTCGCTGCAAGAATTATACGTTGGGCGGCCTCTCGCTGCACAATATAGAGTGCAGGCAGACATTATATGAGCTGATCTATGGCCCCTTTCCGGAGGGTTACATATTATAGCAGATGAGGACGTGCTGGGACCGCACTCGGCTTCCTGCAGCTTCATTGTCTTCCATCCTATGGTTTATTTCTTCTTGTACTCTTAAGCTCGCCTCACAACGTAAATTCCTTCTGCCGGCCGTGATGAACGGGCTTACAAATCTTCTTCATAAATTGGTTACAAGTAGACATAAATAAATGCAATTACCTGGTTTTCGAGGGTAATGATTTCATTTAATTTGTTTCGATCCGTAAAACGTGCCTTCAGGGCGAGCGTTCGCTTGCGTTCGACAACACGTAGACGCAGGCGTGAGGAGGGTTTCGTGTCAATATGATTTGTGCTGCGTACTAATTATCTCCTGATTGTCTTAGCTCTGGAAGAATTCCTCCTCTGATTAATTCCTTCGAGCTTTTATGTGCTATCTCAGAGTCTTGGATTTGGACTGGCAATAAAATCGATGTAAATTCTTGAGACTCATGAGCCCTCGTGTGTTAGGAGACTGGAGTTCATATTTTACGCTTGGGTAGGTTGTACTTTGCTGTATGTCTTTCTTGGAGTCCGAAGAACGCCTGAATTTGATAGTGACCTATGTCATATTGCAATAAAATTGGCTTCTACCTCATTGGTGGTTTTTTTGCCTTCCTCTGGATCAACATTGGGGGGGTAATAGGCTGAACTGGATGGACATGTGTCTTTTTTCGGCCTTACATACTATGTTACTAGTGCTTTCTAGGTATGTAAGTAGTAACTATGCCCTTGTGAGGGTGGCCAGGGTAATGCCTGGAGACACCCCTTGTCCTCTGCAATCTCTTGGACCAGTTCGGCCTACACAGGGGATGATACAAGAAGGCTCAAATTAGTTTGTGTCTGGGTCTACACCAGCGAGGCAGCCATGGTGCTTTTGTCTTCTACGGTCACTAAACCTTCATGTCCAAGATCTGGCCAAGCTAGAGCGGAAGCGGGCAGATGAGCCATTTCTCCGTACTAACTTCTTGGCAATGGCACCCACCATATGCGTCAATGGAAACTCTCATAGTTCATGCTCATCAGACTTTTTAAACGTGGCGACAAAGAACAACCAATCCGATCAGGCTGCAGAAAGTCGAGGCAGAACAACCAATAGTAACAAATGTCTCTTAGGACCGCGGTAATATATCGAATCACAGCAAATGTCTCTTTGAAATCCCATAACCAGGTATAATGAAACACAAGCTTTCAGGCCTAATCGAGGCTTTAGATGTTTCAAGAGGCCAACAAGTTTGTGTCTCAAGTTTGAGCGATCCGAGTACAATACCGACTCCCAGTATGCAGACTAGAATCAAGGAAGGATTTCATCCATAGGGCCAACTGGTACAGCACAGCCTCTTTTGGCCCGTAGGGTGTAGCAATGTGGGTCTTTTCATGCTGTCCCAGGAGCAGATCCTTACACACCTTGGGCAGTTCCTTTTCCTCTTAGACTGCTCTCCATCCAGAAACCGGTCAGAGATTACGTTGGCGGAGTTTTCTGAGTTTCAGGATCTCCTCCCCAGGAGCCCCGTGATACCACAATTTACACAATAAAGTCTACACACTAAAAGTAGTATAATAGATAAAAATAAGGTGCACAGTAACCCCTTACACCCTAAACCAGTGTTTCTCAACTCCAGTCCTCAGGGACCCCCAACAGGTCATGTTTTCAGGATTTCCTCAGGATGGCACAGGTGATGTAATTATTGTCTGTGCCTCAGACATTACCACAGGCGTTCTTACTATAGGATATCCTGAAAACATGACCTGTTGAGGGGTCCTGAGGACTGGAGTTGAGAAACACTGCCCTAAACCATGTAGCGAGGAGTAACAGCCCTATATGCCATAATTAGTGGGAACCCAACAGTAACTACGTACAACCAGCATGCTAAGTAGAATCTGTGGTAAAGTTACATTTAAAGGTAAATTCCCACCAAAACAGGTTGTTTTTGACTGAAGAAAGAGCAGTAGACAGAGTCAAAAAGTCATGTGGAACTGCTTGTGGTAAATGTGTGACTTACGACGCCAGCTGGATGTCATGGCAGAATGTATGTCTAGTATGGAACAGATGGAAGCATAGTGAAGCAAACCGAGGTCTATAATGATGCTGCCTGGACACTAAATGGCAAAACTCAACTGTACCAACGGTATCTCCCAGTACTCAGATACCCCAGGACTTACAGTAGAGCTAAATAGCATAACAGCTGGATGTTAACAAGAAATATTGATATGAATCATGTAGGGACTCACCATTAGATGATGAGCAGAGGGTAATTTTAACTGAATAATGATGAAGATAATGAAACTGTCAGTGCAGACAGGAAAAGATGGTATGGAATTTAAATAACAACCAGATAAATGCTGATCCTAACACTGACTATGCCTCCCACTGACAGTGTTCCTCAACAACAGTCTCTATGGATGACCCTGTCTAAAACACTATCCCTGAGAACAGGAGACACTAGGCCCCAGAGAAGTGGCTGAAGAAGCAAATGCTGCAATATACCAAGGCAGACAGAAACAAAGAAAGATTAGACAAACCACAAACTCGAAAACACAGACTGGACTATAAAGCCAAAGAGCGAAACAGTGACTGGACAAGGGAGACAAGACTGGGCTAGAACTAAAAACAATAACTAAAACAAGGAATATTGGATAGAACACATGCTGTCATAGCTATCAACCACACCACACTGCAGAAACTAAAAGTATTTATAGACAGGGGAACCAATCAGACTCTCCTCTCTGTAATTAGGCTGAGCAGTGTGGTCCATTGATCTCCTCCAATGGGTTATAGCAATTGCCCCAAGAGGAGAAAGCAGAAGATAATGTTCCAGTGGGTTATACCATTAAATAATGCCTAAACAATACCTCCATTACCTATGCAAATATTACTGCCATATAAGTTTCCACATAACACTTTCATATTTTGCAAACACAGTACTGACAGTCAATGTACAAAAAAGTTCAATTCAGAGTCTACATAATTCTTGCATTCCAAGCTTAAAGGGCTTATCTGGGATTTGCTGTAGATATTGGTGACCTATCCTTCCGATAGGATAGCCCATCAATATGAGATCAGTGGGGGGTGCTGACTCCTGGCATCCCTACTGATTAGCTCTTTGAAGAGGCTGCAGTGAACAGGTGAGTACTGAGACTTCTTCCTCTGTGTGTGTAGATCACACTCATCGGTCACATAGCTTTTGAGCAGTTCAGTCCCATTCCAGTGAATGGTATTGAGCTGCAGTACCAGGCACCGCCACTGTGACATGTACGATGCTGTGCCTGGTATACAATGAAAAGATTGTGGTGCTCGCTGGAGCATTGCAGCGTCAGCAAACAGCTGATTTGCATGGGTGCCAGGAGTCAAACTCCCACCAATCTGATATTGATGACGTATACTAAGGATAGTTAAACCCCCCCCCAAAAAAAAAAACACATCAGAAAGTTGCACGCAACAAAATAAAACAAGAATAACTATTACATAGAACAGAAAAAAGGACACCAATATATTAAAACCTCTAAGAAAAAAATGAAGTGACTGATAAAGCAGATATGACTGCTAGGCAAATCCCACAATATGAGAAAAATAGGTGAAAGTTTGTAATTTCATCAATTTATGGCTGGTACTATGGGCAGTAGTGTGAGGCTGTATTTATAAGACTGGAACTAGGGCAACTTCCTTGAACTGAAGGTGAACTCTTCCTGCAATACCATCCTGGGCCATTACCAAGTCTACAGAGCTGTCTGCTTCCAGCTCTGTCCACAACAGCAGATCAGCGGGAGTCTCAAGCAGCAGCACCCCACCGATCAGCCATTGATGGCCAACCCTAAGAATAAGTCATCAGTCTTCATGGAAGTAAACAAGAATTCTCCTTGCAATACCAGACCGAGCCACAACCAAGTCAATGGCACTGTCTTCTTTCGGCTCTGAACACACAACAGCCAATCAGCAGGGGTCTCTATTGGCAGACCCCGCCGAACAGCTATTGATGGACGATCCTGAGGACAGGCCATCAAGCTTCAGATATGGAGAACTCCTTTAACTCTAAACAAGTGTGTATACATGAGAGCAATTGAATAACGAATATTTTACAGATTTGCAAAAACATTACTCAAGTTTCAAGACAAGAAACAAACACAAATTCTGAATAATTCCAAATGCTAATCCACAATTCATATGCAAATGAGGATCTTCGTTTGTCCTCCCATAGACAATAATATTCCTTAATTGCATCCTGTTTACAGTATATATTTACAGCCTTGTAAATCCACGAAGAAGAAGATATGTGAAAAGTCGACAGATCAGTATAGGCAGTGGCATCTAGGGTGGCGCGAGTGACATGGCAGAACACTTGGCATCCGATAAAAACATCTTCTTGAGGACAGCTCGCTCTTAGTTACTGATAGAGCAGACCTGACACTCTTGTACACCCTAAGGAAGGATTTTCTGCCTGTTAATTACAGCAGAGCTCAAAAAATTAAAAAACAAAAATCTTCCGGGTCTTACAGATTATAATTATGCAATCTCATGAATATTCATGAGCGATCTGCATCCAGAAAACAGCCGTACGACTATAAAACGTTGGCACAAAAAGGGATTTCAGTGTTATTTTCTGCTTATGAAAAAAAAAGAAGAGAAAAATATCTCATTTCTGAGATGCCAAGAAGCTTTTAATCCATCTCTGAGACTTTCTCCCTGCCGTGATTATAGATTTTGTTACAAAATGCTGAATACACTAAAAAATGTAACTAAGCCGCGCACAATGTTGGCGAGATATGGATACTGTCTCTGTCTGATCATAGACACATGTCTAGAGATTTTCTAATAGCTCATTGATGCTTTTGCAGGGAGTTTTTAACATTTTTAAATCTATTTTACTTATTTTCTGTACATTTATTTTGTATTGTTTTATTTCCCAGAGGCAATGAGCAATGGAAATACCCCCGTCCCTCATTTCACAGTAGCGGAAGCATGCTCTACAATAAAGCTGAGCCTGCAATTTGACATGGACAGTAACATCACTAGCACTACCTAGATTCCCCTGTGGTGCTCATCATCTCACCTCTCCAGATTACCCTGCTCTTCTATGGGACATCCCTAATCCTCTCTAGATTACCTTGCCCTTCTCTGTGACATAACAAGTCCTCTCCAGATTACACTGACCTTCTTTGTGACATCACAGTCCTGTCCAAATTACCCTGCCCATCTCTGTGACATCACCAGTCCTCTCCAGATTACCCTCCCCTTTTTTGTGACATTCAATCCTCTCCAGATTACCCTGCCCTTATCTGTGACATCACCAGTCCTCTCCAGATTACCCTGCCCTTCTCTGTGACATAACAAGTCCTCTCCAGATTACCCTGACCTTCTTTGTGACATCACCAGTCCTCTCCAAATTACCCTGCCCATATCTGTGACATCACGAGTCCTCTCCACAATACCCTTCCCTTTCTTGTGACATTACAAATCCTCTCCAGATTACTGTGCCCTTCTCCGTGACACCACAAGTCCTCACCAAAAGTCTCTGCCCTTGGTTCTGTGACATCACTACTTTTCTCAAATAACCTGGTACCTTGACTCTTTGCCATCACTAATTCTCCTCCCAAAAACTTTCTATGTTCACTCTGTGATATGACTGGTCTTCCCCAGATATCCTTTCACCTCCACTCTGTGACATCATTAGTCCTCTGTAGTACCCCAGAGTTGGGGTCCCATAGCAGTGCTATGGCCGCTTTTTAAATGTGTCTACGTATATTTGTAAATTTGTATAATTAGGTGTGTACCACTTTAAATAGTCAGCAATCTGTTAATTTGGTTAGTTAGTCTAATCCTGAAGTTAGCTGAGAGAAGACAGGCCAGAGATAGAGACCAGGGAGGAACAAGGAGACCATCTTTACTAACAGCCAGTGCGGTGGGAAACTGAAACAACAAGTGTGAGTACCAAGCCAAGTTATTCTGGAGAGTTAGCCAAGGTGAGAGACAAAGAAGAGGACAAATAGAGGCAAAAAATCAAGTCAGGTATCAGTGTGTCAGTGATACAGTCCAAAGCCAGGGAGAAAAGCTGGAAGTTTACAAATGCAATGTCTTGTAACAGTTGCCTGAGAAGAACAAGGTTTAAAAGTAATCCGAGTCTAGGAATGTGTGCTAGATTCATCAATGTCTGCAAATGTAATTTCAATTCATCATTTGCCTCAATCTAATTCAATGTAACTGAAAAGTCAAGTACTCTCTCTTCTGACAAATGAAGAGTTAAATTGCTTTTCATCTAAACTCTGTTTCTTGCAGTCTCTTCCCATCATCAACATACTGCACAAAGGTACTTCACTAATGCTCCAGGAACAAGGACTACTGCCCCCATTATTGTTCAGTTCTCCACTTTTTGTATTTTTAGTTTTTTTTCCCAGAATTTTATTGATGGACTGGTGTCACGACAGACTAACATCTTCCCCTACCCGACTCTGTGGTTAGCAGGCTATAACAGCTACCTATTTTGTTTATTTTTACCCTTACTGTCCCAGATCAGAATTTTACACATTTTAGGGGAGCAGCAGAGCCGCCGTTGACAACCATCTTGTTCCCCGCTGCTTTGCCCTTGTCGTTGGTCTGCGCTCGGTGTAGCTCATTGTACCTCCACAGATAACTCTACCCCTTCATTGTGTGACATCATCAGTTCTCCCCAGATAACACTTCCCTTTCACTTTGTAACATCACCATTCCTCCAGATAACCCTGCATCTTCACTCTGTGACATCACTGGCTCTCTAAATTAACCCTGTCTATTCACTTTGAGCCATCAACAGTGATCCCCAGATAACACTTACCTTTCACTCTGTGACATCACCAGTCCTTCACAGATTACCCTTCCCATTAAATCTGTAACATTACTACTCTCTCCCAGATAACCATGTCCTTCACTGTTTGACATCGCTAATTATTCCCTGATAAGAATAATTACCAGTCTTTACCCTTTCACTCTATGACATCATAACCTCTCATAAACCATCTAGCCTTGTCGTTTTCACTTTGTAACATCATTGGTCACCTCCACTGATAATCTTGTCTCTTCATATCCAGAAAACCCTAACCCTTCACTCCGTGACATCACTAATCATTCACAGATAACCTTCCCTTTCCCTCTGTGACATTAGCATTCCTCTCAAGATAACCCTTCCTTTGCACTCTGTGACATTACCTATCCTCTCCAGATAACCCTTCCATTTCAGTCTGTAACATCAATGGTCTTCTCCAGATAACCTTCTCCTTTCATTCTGTGACATAACTTGTCCTCTCCAGATAACCCTTCCCTTTCACTCTGTGACATCACCAGTCCTTTCCAGATAACCCTTCCCTTTCACTCTGTGACATCACCAGTCCTTTCCAGATAACCCTTCCCTTCCACTCTGTGACATCACTAGTCCTCTCCATATAACCCTTCCCATTCATTCTGTGACATCACTGGTCCTCTTCAGATAACCTTTCACTTCCACTCTGTGACATCACCAGTCCTTTCCTGATAACCCTTTCCTTCCACTCTGTGACATCACTAGTCCTCTCCAGGTAACCCTTTCACGCTGTAACATCAGCAGTCCTCTCCTGATAACCCTTCCATTTCACTCTGTGATATCACTGGTCCTCTCCAGATAACCTCTGCCTTTCATTCTTTGACATCACCTGTCCTCTCCAGATAAGGCCGCCTGCAGACGAGCGGGTCGGATCCGGCGGCGAGAATTCTCGCCGCGGGACCCGACCCGAGAGCCTGCAGGGACGAGTGCGTGCTCACCCGCGCCTGGCGGCCCCGGCTCTTTCATGTGCCGGCTGCCGCGGGATTTCCGCCACTGAAAGTTTGCATAGGAATGCATTACAATACGCACTCCTATGCAGACGGCCGCGGTTTGGCCGCGCGAAATCTCGCGCGGCAAACAAACCGCGACATGTCCTATTTTTGTGCGGGGCACGCACTCACCCGGCTGCCGGCTCCGGTCTGCGCATGCGCCGGCTGCGCCGCAGCCGGCACATGAAAGAGCTGGGGCCGCCAGGCGCGGGAGAGTACGCGCTCGTCCCTGCAGGCTCTCGGGTCGGGTCCCGCGGCGAGAATTCTCGCTGCCGGATCCGACCCGCCCGTGTGCAGGCGGCCTTAGAACAGGTCGCAGATTTTTTCAAGCGCGTGAAAAAACGCGATACAAATCTGTCCGTCTGGGGACAACTGCGGATCCTCATAGGAGTATATTGGCTGCGGTCTGGGGCAGATAATGTGCCTAAAATAACGCGCTGGAAATTCCGTTCGTGTGCAGGCATCCTAAGGCCGCCTGCAGACGAGCGGGTCGGATCCGGCGGCGAGAATTCTCGCCGCGGGACCCGACCCGAGAGCCTGCAGGGACGAGCGCGTACTCACCCGCGCCTGGCGGCCCTGGCTCTTTCATGTGCCGGCTGCCGCGCAGCCGGCGCATGTGCAGACCGTAGCTGGCGGCCGGGTGAGTGCGTGCCCCGCACAAAAATAGGACATGCCGCGGTTTGTTTGCCGCGCGAGATTTCGCGCGGCAAACAAACCGCGGCCGTCTGCATAGGAGTGCGTATTGTAATGCACTCCTATGCAGACTTTCAGCGGCGGAAATCCTGCGGGATTTCCGCCCGTGTGCAGGCGGCCTAACACTTCCATTTCACTATGTGATATCACCAGTCTTTTCCAGATAACATTTCCCTTTCACTTTGTGACATCACTAGTCCTCTCCAGATAACACTTCCATTTCACTCTGTGACATCACCAATCCTTTCTAGATAACCCTTCCCTTTCACTCTGTGACATCACCAGTCCTTTCCAGGTAACCCTTCCCTTTCACTTTGTGACATCACTGGTCCATTCTAAATAACCTGCCCCTTCAATCTGTGACATCACCAGCTATTTCCAGATAACCCTGCCCCTTCTCTTTATGACATCACCAGTCCTCTACAGATATAGAGGTTCTATGGGTAGTAGGCACACCTGGGCTCTCGTGCCCTTCTGCTACATGTATGGCGTCTGTTTCTGGAGAAGGGATGCTTTAAGTGTCTTTAATGCCTTTAATTTGCTTTTATAATATCGCCCAATGTTATATGTATTTCTAAGTGCTGATTTCTTCCTCCTTTTCCCCTCGGACACTCGTTTGTGGTGCTTCCTGCACTAGATACAGCAGTTTCCCCGGACAATTATTTCGTAGCTCAGGGCAGCAGAAATAAATGATCTCATTATAAATGAGATATGTTCTGTAAGACGCCCCCTATCTATGAGGACAACAGCGCTCCCAGGTGTCTGTAAATATTTTAACGCTGCACTTAAAGGCCATGAACTGCAAAACAGCAGGAGACAAGCTATATATTCTCTGCCCTAATCCTGCAGGAAGGGTCAGACCTGGAATAATCAACTAAGCAAAAATAACCGCACAGAGAAGACGACTGTAAATTCACTTACAAATAAATCTACTGCAGATGCGCTGAGCCGAGTTTGTCATGTGGTGCAGCTCATTGTGCAACCAACACAAGAAATCAGAGTTTTTACATAGGATTGATGAAAATCAATATTAATTCTATAGAGGACAGGAAGTAAGTGGCTATCAGCTTTCACTAGCACCGCATAGGGAAACAAGGATCAGATACTAGTTTTGTCCCGTGAGAGTCTTAGTTTAGATGGCACCCTGTGCAGAACTTTTTTTGCTGACCCCCTCATTATAAGTAAAAAAACATATATTGCACTGACAGGCAGTCTGTCTGTATTCTGCTTGTGTAGATGGCAGCATACTCACACCAGAACAGCTCAGGGAATAAATACTGTACCAGAACCAAGCTCAGTACATAAAATACAGCCTCAAAACCAAGAACAGTACATAAATACAACATCAGAACCAGTGCATAAGTACTGCAACCAACACCAAGCTCATAATATAACTAGAGGACCGGCACCAAGCTCATAACATAAATATAGCAGCAGAACCAAGCTCATAACATAAATACAATATTAGAACTGGGCTGTGTTCATACACACAGCTGCAGAATCTACCTCAACTCATAACATAAATACAGCACCAGAACCAAGCCCTGTACATAAATACAAGACCAGAACCAAGTTTTACACATGTGCAAAATACTGATGACAACCACTCACATACCTACCTTATACTGAGGGGAGCAGCTGCTTAGTATTATACTTGCACATAGATAAAGCATACAAAGGGTTCCGGGCCAAATGATACATGTAGTGCACCATGCAGGCTTACAAGCTATTAGCGACGCCACATTTCAGCCCAGCGGGTTGTCCTGCACCCCAGAAGCAAAGTTGGCACCCGTTGTAGGCTTTATGTATGTACAAATCTAATACTAACCAGCGGCTCCCCTCAGTATGAGGTGGGTATGTGAGTGGTTGTCATCAGTATGGCCTGTATAGGTAGTAAGGAGCAGCGCACCCAAATTCAAGACAAAATAGGCGGAGCTACGCTGGACTGTCGGCGCTGTGTTCCATACAGGCACCAGCGTTTGATTGTCCTGGGGAGAGCAGAGGGAGGGAGAGGCGAGCGCAACCACCGTCCATGGAGATATGCCGTGCGGTCTCAGTGTGAGCGTCAACCGCCTCACCCTCTCGCCACAACCATACGCTCTATTAGGTAGAATAAACAGAAAATTAGTTATGCTGCTGTGTACAATAATTAATACAGTGAACGTACCTGCAACTCTAAGGCTGGGGTCACACGGGGTGGATTCCCGCCAGACATCTCGCGGTTTGACCGCAGCAAAAACCGCAAGATTTCCGCCGGGAAAACCGCCGCGGAAAAACCAGCGGCGGCTTTGAAGCGGCCCGGCCGCTCGCTTTTCTGCTGCGGCCGGCGCTCCCATAGAGGAGAGCGTGGCCGCAGCGGAAATAAAAAATAAGTAGACATGCTGCATTCGGCAAAGCTGTGGCTGCGGTCGCCGCAGCCGCGGTTTCTGCCCGATTTACCGCAGCGGATTGGCCGTCCCGTGTGGACGAGATTTCTGAGAAATCTCGTCCACATGGCTGGCTAATCCCGAGATTAGCGGCCGCGGGCGGATTGGCCGCGCGGAAATTCTGTCCGTAATGTCCGCAGCAAATCCGCCCCGTGTGACCCCAGCCTAATAAGAAGTTGTTTTAAAAGGGGATTGTTCTTGTTTCAAAGAAGTTGTTTATGTTTTTAACAAATTTTTTTTTTTTTTTAAGGCGTGAAGGTACTTCTTTAAAACTTGTATGATTGTGACAACCAAAAGATATATTCGACGTACGGAACGGAGGGATATATATTGGACATGTTTTAGATGCTAATAGAAAAAAAGCTCACAATGGCTAAAATACGTGAAAACACATAAAAGTACCTTGAAAAAATAAATAAACAAATAAACCAACCATAACGGTTTTTTTTCTTAAATTCCATTCAGACCGCTTGGTATTCGAGTATTGAGACAGAATATCCAAAACATTTCTTTTTCTTTCAGGCGCGTGAAATGACCTCGTTCCACATTTTCTAGCGGCATAATTTTCATTTTTGATGCATCTTTGTTATGGCGTTGTGCCTCGATCTGCCATATTTTAGGTAACCATTGCTTACATTAGAGTGATGTTTATTTATCCTCCATCGTAAGGGCGAAGGCAGACGAGCATTTTTTTGCGTTGGCCTATGAGCGCAAAAAAAGCATGTCTGATGGAACCATTGGTTCCCTATCGTGTGTTCACATGTCCGTCTTTTACAGGCGCAAAATACTCGCACGTGCAAAAGATAGAACATCTGTGTGCCAGGAAGGTTGTGCTGCACGTAAAATATCCCCACAGGGAGTCCGCTCACCACTGAACACTGTGACAGCGCTGTCCTATGGGAGCCCATGCAGCGGCCGACATATTCCGGCCCAAAAGATAGTTCCAGGACTGTCTTTTGGGCCCGATATAAAAACGCCCGGCGCTATATTGGCCGGCCGAGCACTTTGACATCACGGCAATACGGCTATGTGATCTGATGCATTGGAATACAATTAGAGATGAGCGAGCATGCTTGTTCGAGCATTAGCATACTCGAAATACTTGGTACTCGAACCGAGCACCACGCAGTACTCGGGTGGTCGAGAAAATTTTGACCCTCCCCTCGCCACCTGTTTTCAATGGAGCTGCTGACATTGAAAACAATGGTCTGCCGGCACCCCTAATTGTTTTTCATGGAAGGGCTTTACATACAAGCCCTTCCCTGAAAAAGAATAATTTTAGTGTAAAAAAAAAAACAAAAAAAAAAAAACGTACCCTCCACCGCTGCCATGTCCTCCGCAGGGATGAAGAACACATCTGCATGCGGCAGATGTTTCCTTCATCCCGCTAGAAAAAAAAATTCCCTGCTGCTACATCTGCCACATCTGTGACAGATGCAGCAGAGGAATTCTTCAATTCCCTACCGCAGTTGTCACACATGTCAGCTGCGGTAGAAGATCCTGCTGCCGGCCCCCCAGTAATCGGACTACAGGGAAGGGCTTTAAATATAAGCCCTTACATGAAAAACCATGAAAAATTGTGTTAAAAAAAATAATCGATACTCACCTCCCTTCAGCTTCCGGGGCTCAGCCACGTCTGAGCACCTCAGCCAATCACAATCAGCTCTTTCAGCAGGCGGGGATTTTAAATCCCCCCTGCTGATAGATCAGGACTACAGAGCCAGGGAGAGCGCAGAGAAGACGCCACTGAGCCCTGGCAGCTGAAGGGAGGTGAGTATCGATTTTTTTTTCTTTTTTTACATTAATTTTCATGTTTTTTCAGGGAAGGGCTTATATTTAAAGCCCTTCCTTGAAATCCAATTACTGGGGGCCGGCAGCAGGATCCTCTACCGCAGATGTGGCAGATGTAGCAGCAGGGAATTCTTTTTACTAGCGGGGATGAAGGAAACATCTGCCGCATGCGGCAGATGTGTTCCTCATCCCTGCGGGGGACACAGCAGCGGTGGAGGGTAAGGTTTTTTTTATTTATTTTTTTTTACCCTAAAATTATTGTTTTTCAGGGAAGGGCTTATATATAAAGTCCTTCCATGAAAAACAATTAGGGGTGCCGGCAGACCATTGTTTTCAATGGAGCAGCCGGCAGCAGCCGCGGCTCCATTGAAATTAATGCAGAGCATCAGGCACCTTGAAAAATGCTCAAGTCTACCATTGACTTCAATGGGGTTCGTTACTCGAGCATTTTGGTGCTTGCTCATCGCTAAATACAATGCATCAGATCACAGTGTATATCGGCTGACCGTGAAAACGGTCTACATACACTCGTGGGAAAGAGGCCTGATGGTGCATTCACACGAGCATATGCGTATGTGTACATTGGTGCGCACAAAACTGCGCACCCACATGCTTGCACAAACATGCGTGAATGCAGGCTCGTGCAGCATTGCTTTTAACGGGGCCACGGCTGCTGCCAGCAGCCACAATAAAAGCAATAGGATGCTGACACTCCTGCAGTGATTTTCAGGGAAGGGCTTGAAATATAAGCCCTTCCCTGAAAATAAGCCATGGTTTGTGTTAAAATAAATAAATAAATATATATATATATATATATATATATATATATATATATATATATATATATATATATATACACCCAGCTCTCCACCGCTGCTGTGTAAATATTCCATGCGGGGAGTAAAGAATCCCCTGCCACAGTGTGACAGGGGATCGCAATGTTCTCCCATGACCGGCACTTCTGCAGTCCCATTGAAAGCAATGGGCTGCCAGCAAGCCCTGCAGGGATTTTCGGGGAAGAGCTTTAAATATAAGTCCTTGCCTAAAAATTATCCCTAGAATGTGTTAAAAATTTTAAAAAATTATACTCACCTCTCCTCAGCTGCCGGGGCTCAGGTGCGTCTAGCCTGTCTTCCCCCTGGACTGCTTTGAAGCTCTTTCAGCAGGTGGGGATTCAGCGCCTGCTGAAAGGGCTTTATCTGCTTGGCTGAGTGCTCAGCCAACCACAGGCAGCGCTCAGCCATTCATTCAATGACAGCTGAGTGCTGCCTGTGATTGGTCACAGCACTCAGCCAATCACAGGCAGCACTCAGCCATTCATTAAATTCAATGAATGGTCAAGAGCAGCCTGTGATTGGCTGAGTCCTGAATCCACCCTAAGGCAGACTCTCACACATGCCATCAGCAATACCCAGTGATTTCGATTGCAGAACTTTGCCACGATTTTACCACAGTTTTCCGATGTAGGTTACTGCCTCCGACAGCGGGCTTTACCGCACCCCATCATTGTGGTGGGTGATCAGGTGCGCTAAATGCGGCAAAGTAGAGCATGTCTGCGAGGTCCCATTTCAATCCATGAGAGCGTTATACCGTGATTAGCGCAGGATTCAACACACAGCGGTAATTGTGGTAAAAAACGGACGTGTGAGAGTGGCCTAGGGCTGCCTACACACAGGCTTCTCAGACGGATATCGCACTCGGCAATGGCAACCTGCATTTTACCCGCGGATGAAAGGTGATTTTTAGTCAAAATCGGCTAATGTCGCATCGATGAAATTTCGATCCTCTTACGCGAGTTTCACACGGAAGTCTTTCCCATTGATTTCAATATGAGACCTCGCGTCTCACGGTAAATGTGAGAAATCAACATAAAAAGTTAGAGCGTGCCACGATTATTTCCTTTGCCGCATCACAGTGAGGAAAAACATCGCTCATGTGTATGACTCAAAAGAATGGGGTTCATATTCACGTGAAATGTGTGCGTCTCACAGCGCACAAAGCTCGCACGAGTTTCTCAGCCATGTGAAAGCGGCCTAAGGCTACATTCACACGGGTGAGTGTAATATCAGGCCAAGAAACTTCACCAGATATATAGGCGAGGCGATCCGAGGGAACGCCCACAGGAAGAACATGCTGCGATTTTTTTAACAATTCTGCTTGAGAAAAAAAATTGCTGATGTGAAGAACTCATAAAGATTATATTCAGAGTGCAAGTTGCCTAAAGATGGTGTCTGATAAGTATCAGACAGGGGGCTGTACTGCATGGAAGTGGCTGGAATACACAGAGGAGACCTCCAGAGTGTGACAGACAATCAGGTGATGGGGACAGGCATGGAAGAATGTGTTTTCGCCGAAATGACTATTTAAAATAGTTGTACTAAGATGGCATCTCCAGATCATATGTGCTATCATAGAGCAGGTTGCCCGGCTTGGGACCCCCTTGTACGTCCCAGAACGGCGCGCTTTCTACCATTCTGGACAGCCGTTCATGTGGCTTGCCATTCCGTAATACTACATTTTCCTTACAGCAGCCTCAGCAACTGCCCGCATCCTCCACCAGAAAAATCAGCTGATTGCCGAAGCCGCTGAGGACGGATCTGGAGCGATCAGCTGTTTTCCGTGGACCCCGGATTCTGGGAGGGGTCGTACCCTTGAATTCTTAAATTATGTGTGGATTGTGATACATAACTCGGTGAGCATTTACAAGGCCGAAATATTGTTTATTGACTACCTGGGGGGCGTGAAGTTCTTTGGCGGACATTGTTTTTTTATCATTTCGACCCCTCCCCCCAATGCACGCTCATTGGTTGTGGAGTCCACTGATTGCACATAGGTACATTTGAGCGAACTTCGTTGCTGCGGTCTCTCACTGTTTCACAAGTTTATCTCGGAAGACCAAACCAGTCAGCAGCGAGCGTTCTCTCCAAGCCCAGCAGGGACTGTCCAGTTGAGGATCACTTGTGTGTTTGGGAACCAATGAGTGTGAAGTGGGAGGACAAATGTTCAAAAAAAGGCGGACTATCAGTGTCCAATGGGAGGCGCCCACCGAATGAGTGCACACCCCCCTGCAAAGTTATTGGCTACTCGTTGAAAGACAACAATGACCTATTTACACTGCATGATACTTAATCAACCAGCGACTACTTTTAGGTGAGCTGAGATGAAGCGACTAGCCAATGAATTCTTACGCATCAGCGGCTGCTGGCCGTGATTACATAGAATAACTGTTCCTTTTATTTTCTCTATTGAGCGACAGTTCAAACTATTCCGACAGCAGTTGTCCCATGTAAAGCCACCCCTGGCTGTGGTCTCCTAGATAGCACAGTGATATGACAAACTCAGCTCTGCTACATCATCATTCTGTAAATCGTTACCTTTGCAGTAATATACAGTATATAAGCTGTCAATAAACGGCCTTTCTGCAGGAGTGACAGAGGACACTACGAGGAAGATTGATGTGCTGGATTTTTCCCCCAAGCATGGACAAATTGACTCGGATAAAACCGAAATGATGCCCTGTCACAGTGTGTCACCGCAGTAGATTATACCTTACCGGATGGAAGAGGCAACAAAGCTATAATCTACTGTACAAAGCGCTGAAGGGATGACAGGAGCTGCAAAAAGAACATTTCCAAACACTGCGAGTACTTTAGTCAGTAGGAATCAGATTTGCAAGCTTGTAGAGTGACTAAAGACCAATCCTTAAAGGGTATCTCCACCCTAAGGACTGCAAAGCTCTTTATGATGTTGAATCCCTGGTTTAGCCACAAAGCCATCCCACACTCTGATCCGACATTCATGAGTTGCAAGCAGCTCACAGTCACACTGTTTCTAGTTTCAGAGCGACAACCAGCTTCTTTCTCATAGACATGAATTACAGGTAGTCACGGCTCCGCCCACATCACGGAATACAGTAGTAATGCGATTTCAAATTTGTTGCTCAGGGCAAATAACAGTCCATTAGAAATTCTAGACTTCAGATGGGATTTTACTGTTTAATCTTGGCCTATAATAATACACATATCCCTTAAAGGGACACTCCACTTTTAAAGCTCACTGACGGCCCTCCGCGGTGATCATGTCTGCATATAATAATAAATAACTATGCTAATAATGCTTTGTTTCATTTCATCTTCTAGAGACTTGGAGATCCATTATGTTTTCTTCTCCAGCCACATGTAAAGCTGAAAACAACTTGCTGTAGGTCCCATTGTCGGAGAGCAATGCATTGTGGGAGCTCAGAGGACAATTACACTGCTAGGAATATTTGTAACTATTTATTTACAAATATACAGAGCCCCCTCTGTGATGTCGTTGGCCGGCACTTTGTTATCACGGAGGACCGATGGGTTGCCATGCATATGATCCCTTGCAATACCGAAATACAAATGTACTGCAATGGATTATCATAGCAATCATACAATCACAGGTTCAAGTCCCCTACAGAGACATAAACATTGTGTAAAAATATATATTATTATTATGTGTAAAATATCTATTTTTAAAATAGTGCTTTTTTTAAAATAAAGCAAAAAACACATATTTGGTATCTTCCCGTCTCTAATGACCTGTATAATCAACTGAAAACACTATTTATTTTGCACTACAAATAAAAAAAGTTATAAGACTTGGAATGCAGGAATTTTTATTGAGGTAAAAAACTTTAAAAAAAAGATGTAATTTTGTTATTGTCACAATTGTACCAATCCGCAGAAAAATTAATCATATTATTTATGCTGCATGATTCAGGGCTTATTCAGACGGGCGTATATCGGTTGGGTTTTCACGCCCGGCGGATTTACGCTGCCCCTCTCTGCAAGGGGAGAAGACTAGGAGCTAGCTCCCGCCCCATCTCTGCCCCTTGCCACTGTCTGCAATGGGAGGGACGGAATCGGAGCTAAGTTCTACCCCGTCCCGCCCCTCCCATTGCAAACAGGGGTGAGGGACAGAGAAAGGGTGGTGAGGGAGCAGGAGCTCAGTGCATTAGCTCCCATCTCATCCCGCCTCCTCCCCTTGCAGAGAAGGGCAGTATATATCGGCCGGGCGTGAAAGCCTGATCGATATACGCCCGTCTGAATAAGCCCTCATACTGTAGAGTCAGAATTGATGGTTTTTCTCCCTGCCCTCTAAAAAATGATTAAAAGTTATACAATACATTATAAGAACCTAAAAAAAGGATACCAATAAAAACTACGCTCGCCGCGGGAAAAAAAACAACAAGCCCTCACACGGCCATGGAAAAAAATAATGTGGGTTTTGAAAATATGAGATGAAAATCCATAAAAATCACATTGCCCTTGAGCCTGAAATTGGCCGAGTTCTTGAGGGGTTAAATTAAAAAAAAGCACAAAAAGGCAAAAATTCCAGAAGTGACATATAAAGAATTGCTATAAAAATGTACTTGCATTTCCTCAGAAAACTAATGGTTGTGCTCATATTAAAGCGCTCCATCAAGGTGAATTACTCAGGGAGGTTTCTGTGAAGTCGAAAGCGTCGGCATTATTTTAATGGCATAAGCATTTTAATGCATCCTCTCAGCTCCGCCGCCAGGAGGGATCTCACCGGGGCTGTGATGGATCCATTGTTCTTCCCGATGTCTCATTCACTTAGCCAGCCTGCATCAACTTAATCTCCATCCGCTGAGACCAGATATCAGCCGACTAATGACGGAATACATTGCCTCTGGCGGCCAGGAAGCCATCGGATAATCCAAAAATGTAAATTGTGCTCATTAATTACTGCGGGAATCAAAGAACTGAGACGTTTGTCACCTTTTAGGAAGAGGAGCAGCAAGAAGTTGGGGAGAAGCTGCATATTTAAAGGGATTGTCTACTTTGAGCAATTACTGGTTTTAAAAGATCCCCCAGTGATCAGCTGCAATCAGTGGGGGGACATGGCAGCAAGTGCTCAATTATCCTGCAGTGCTACCCCTGGTCAAATGAAGTATTACATTGTTCTCATTGAAATCAGTGGGCTGCCTTTGTGATGCATAGATTTGCAGAGTCCTCCAGGGTGAAGGTATGCACACTGCAGAATAGTGAGTGCAGCTCTGGAGTGTAATACAGGATGGAACTCAGGATCAGTACAGGATAAGTAATGTATGTACACAGTGACTTCACCAGCAGAATAGTGAGTGCAGCTCTGCAGTATAATACAGGATGTAACTCAGGATAAGTACAGAATAAGTAATGTATGTACACAGTGACTCCACCAGCAGAATAGTGAGTGCAGCTCTGGAGTATAATACAGGATGGAACTCAGGAGCAGTACAGGATAAGTAATGTATGTACACAGTGACTCCACCAGCAGAATAGTGAGTGCAGCCCTGGAGTATAATACAGATGTAACTCAGGGTCAGTACAGGATAAGTAATGTATGTACACAGTGATTCCACCAGCAGAATAGTGAGTGCAGCTCTGGAGTATAATACAGGATGTAACTCAGGATCAGTACAGGATAAGTAATGTATGTACGCACTGACTCCAGCAGCAGAATAGTGAGTGCAGCTCTGAAGTATAATACAGGATGGAACTCAGGAGCAGTACAGGATAAGTAATGTATGTACACAGTGACTCCACCAGCAGAATAGTGATTGCAGCTCCGGAGTATAATACAGGATGTAACTCAGGATCAGTACAGGATAAGTAATGTATGTACACAGTGACTCCACTAGTAGAATAGTGAGTACAGCTCTGGAGTATAATACAGGATGTAACTCAAGATCAGTACAGGATAAGTAATGTATGTACACAGTGACTCCACTGGCAGAATAGTGAATACAGCTCTGGAGTATAATACAGGATGTAACTCAGGATCAGTACAGGATAAGTAATGTATGTACACAGTGACTCCACCAGCAGAATAGTGAGTGCAGCTCTAGAGTATAATACAGGATGTAATTCAGGGTCAGTACAGGATAAGTAATGTATGTACACTGTGACTCCACCAGCAGAATAGTGAGTGCAGCTCTGGAGTATAATACAGCATGTAACTCAGCATCAGTACAGGATAAGTCATGTATGTACACAGTGACTCCACTAGCAGAATAGTGAGTGCAGCTCTGGAGTATAATACAAGATGTAACTCAGGATCAGTACAGGATAAGTAATGTATGTACACAGTGACTCCACCAGTAGAATAGTGAGTGCAGCTCTGGAGTATAATACAAGATGTAACTTAGGATCAGTACAGGATAAGTAATGTATGTACACAGTGACTCCAACAGCAGAATAGTGAGTGCAGCTCTGGAGTATAATACAGATGTAACTCAGGATCAGTACAGGATAAGTAATGCATGTACACAGTGACTCCACCAGCAGAATAGTGAGTGCAGCTCTGAAGTGTAATACAGGATGTAACCCAGGATCAGTACAGGATAAGTAATGTATGTGCACAGTGACTCCACCAGCAGAATAGTGAGTGCAGCTCTGGAGTATAATACAGGATGTAACTCAGGATCAGTACAGGATAAGTAATGTATGTACACAGTGACTCCACCAGCAGAATAGTGAGTGCGGCTCTGAAGTGTAATACAGGATGTAACCCAGGATCAGTACAGGATAAGTAATGTATGTGCACAGTGACTCCACCAGCAGAATAGTGAGTGCAGCTCTGGAGTATAATACAGATGTAACTCAGGATCAGTACAGGATAAGTAATGTATGTACACAGTGACTCCACCAGCAGAATAGTGAGTGCAGCTCTGAAGTGTAATACAGGATGTAACCCAGGATCAGTACAGGATAAGTAATGTATGTGCACAGTGACTCCACCAGCAGAATAGTGAGTGCAGCTCTGGAGTATAATACAGGATGTAACTCAGGATCAGTACAGGATAAGTAATGTATGTACACAGTGACTCCACTAGCAGAATAGTGAGTGCAGCTCTGGAGTATAATACAGGATGTAACTCAGGATCAGTACAGGATAAGTAATGTATGTACACAGTGACTCCTCCAGCAGAATAGTGAGTGCAGCTCTGGAGTATAATAGAGATGTAACTCAGGATCAGTACAGGATAAGTAATATAGTTTATTTCCATATTGACTGAACGTTTTATGTGTATATTGTATTTTACTGCAATTCCATTACCGTTATCATAGCTCTGCCTTTTAAGGATCCACAGACGGATGATTTATCTGCTGCATATAAACAATGAAGATACCTATTGACAACAAACACAGATCCTGAAAACATTGAAGAATTGTATAATGTTATTACAGAAAGAAAACCTTTATTTGCTACAATAAATACGTTATATTAGGAAATAGTAAAGTCATTCTCCCGCCTCCCCAGTCCCTCCTATAGTTATCCCATCTGACAATAAACAATGCTCTGTGCTGCAGACAGACCCGCGCCGCTGACACTTATCAGATTCCTGACAGCGACCAGACAAAAACTCGTTTCCATGTTTTTATGATAAAGGTTTAGTCTGTGCGACTCTCCTGCAGCATCAATTATTCTGTCACATGAGCCGACATCTAGGCTGGTAAATACTCTCATCCGGATGTCTCATTTACCGCATCGCCTCCACAATCGGCACCATAGAAAATCATCCCAATGACAAGCAAACATGACTTAAGAAGCTCATCAGGGGATCCATGACTGCTGTCACTTGAGCTCTGCTCCTAGCGGCACTGGGGCACATTTATAACTGGGTTTGCAGCCAAAGTCTGGAGTAAGCCGCACTTTATTGGGCACAAATCAGTTTTAGACAAAGTTACTATTGATTTGTATGAAAAAGAACAGATGTTCCGCCTCTCACTCCGCTTTCCAAAAATGTCTAGAAAGGGGGCGAGGTTTGAGTGAAGTGAGGCTTTTAGACAGATTTAACAATTGCGACTTTTGGGGGCTAAAAAAAAAATCAGATCAATAAACTTTTACTAATTGTAAAAAAAAAGTAATAAAAGTTTAAATCCTCCCCTTTTGCCATATCTATAATAAAAAAATCTAAATCGTAAAACAAAAATACATATTTGGTATCGTCACGTCCTTAAAAGTCCGATCTATCAAAAAAGCACAATATTTACCACGTATGGCGAACATCATCCGAAAAAAAAATAAAGAACACCAGAAATGTACTTTTTCAGTCATCCTGTCTCCCAGAAAAAATGCATTAAAAAGCGTTTAAAAAGTTGTAAGCATTCTGATATGGTACCGAGGTAAACTACAGGACGTCCTGCAAAAAATAAGCCCTCGCACCACTTCGTCGACGGGAAAATAAAAAAGTTATTGTGCGCAGAAGATGGCGGCAGAAAATAATTTTTTAAAAATTGAATGTCTTTGAAAAAAAATAAAAGCAGTACAGCAAAAAAAAAAAACTACAAGTTTGGTATCATAGCAATCGTACCGACCCATAGATTAAAGTTATGTCGTATTTGTTGCAGCTTGTGCGTCGTAGAAACAAGAAGCACCGAAAGATGGTGGAATGTGTTTTTTTTTTCATTTTACTTCACTTAGAATTTTTTACGTTTTTCAGTACATTTTATGGTACATTTAATAACACCATTAAAAAATGCAACTCGTCCCACAAAAAACAAGCCCTCATACAGCGACGTCGATGGATAAATAAAGGAGTTATGATTTTTTAAAAGGGGGGAGAAAAAAAACGAAAATGGAAAAAAAATGGGGGACCGCGTCATTAAGGGGTTAAAAAGTCACAAAATTTGCCGCCGTCTGATTCCAGGAGGAGAGTGATGTGCGAAGTGACTCCGCCTCCACCTCTAGATGCATTGACAGATGCTACAAATTTATCATTAAACAACATTTGATACATGACAACTAATCTCACGTCACTGCTACTTGCGATTTTCTCACGCGATAATCAATAGGAGTTTCTAATGTTAAAAACGCATCACAAGTTCGTGCGTTGCGATACGATAAAACGGAGGTTCCATAGGGAAACGTGGGCGATAAAAAAAGCAAAATGCAGAAAGATGGGGCAGGCAGCGATTTCTAAATCTCGCAACATCGCATGAGAGAAAACATCACAGATGTGAATGAAACCATTGAAAAGCGCGGGCTTCGTAATTGTGCGTTTTCATTCACTGTCGCCCGTGTGAAAACGCCTTACTTAGACCCGCGTTACATAACTACAGTGGATACAAGAAGTCTACACCCCCCTGTTAGAAGACCGCAAAGATGATTCATTTCAGATTCCTTTCCGCCTTCAGTGGGATCCGTTATCTGGACAATCCCATTGGAAAGCACACGGAAATCTTTCAGTCCTCATTCACACAAGCGTATGTGCTCTCACGCCGGCCACATCGTGGCTGACAGTCGCATCAATGAAGAATAGCCACGATCGAGTCCCAAGCTTACTTCGCGTCTTCTCGTCCATTCACATGGATGTATCGCGTTAAAAATACGCTGCAGCACAGAATTCTGTCGATCGGCAGGAATCCTCAGAATGACTTCTAATAGCTTAAATAGAGCCAGCTGTCCTCTTTTCCGAGTGCCGGATGCAGGTAAACTCCCCCCCCCCCTCCCTTTTTTTTTAGCTCCCATAGGAGTCTATGGGAGCATCAAGTGTTATTCATCAAAAGATAGGCCACAGCTTTATTCTTTTAAGCATTTGATGATACAATTCTGTAAAACAAAACAACATTAATTATCAGCAGATTACAAAGATCAAACAGTATTTAACCCCGAAGCGCACTCCTTCACAGCATAGAAAGTAACATAACTTTTACTTTTAAACGTACTATCCTCAATTAGCCACTAGCCACGATCCAGCCAAGCTACGGTGACGCAAACCGACCATAAACATAGCCGGCTTCCCAGGGTCCGCCCCGTAGAGAAGTTCAACATATTATATAGCATTGTATAGATGACATATCATTTAATCTTAAAACGGCAACTATCGAGGACGCGCCACAGGTCCCTGAAGCCTTAATTCTGTGAGCCCGCTCACATCTTAAAACCAAACTCCAGAACTTTGTAAAAACCATAATTAAAATATCTAAGCCAAGATCGGTGAAATGTACCCCGTCCGGACCCAGATAGGTGCCCCCAGCCTCAAGCAAAGTGTGATGAACCACCAACCCATCATTAACCCTTTCCAATCCACTGTCTGACGTCTGAAGACATTATGATTTAAGACTGTACAGCTCTGATGTTGGAAGACGTCCGTCGGGGTTCTCTTACTGTATATTGCCAGCTTCTCTGCTGTCGGAGTCTATCCAATGTGTCACCTCATGCAGTACTGGCTTTAGCCAGCAGATAGCGCTGTTGTATAATGGCAGAAAAAGAGTAAGCCCCCTAGGAAAACCAGGATACAAATTTGATTGGAGAGGGTTAAGTCTGACAAATTTGGTCATAGCTTTATTAATTTTAATCCTGGTCCTATATATGGTCTCCACTTCTTACAGGGAATAATCTCTGACTATATTATTAACAATTTAGGGTTCATATCCCAAAGCACAGGCAATCCCTTTTTATTCTTTTAATGAGATTGCGCATAGGGTAACTGCCCAAATCATTCCCCCCCACATGCAGAACTAAAATATTAGGGGTCCCCCTCTCCTCACACTATTAGGGGGCCTCATACTCCAAACCAGCGCACTTCTGTCTGTCTGGTCAGATATGGGCCCTCCTCTCCGCCCAATGAATGTAGCAGTGGCCGCGGACCCATACAACACACTTTGACCTAAAAACATATGATGGATGACAAACTGGCAAACCAATAAACTTTTTAGACTTTGTTAACTCATTCTTAAATTTGCACCAAGTTTGGCCTGACAGAGTTTGAAACATTTGGATTCCCATCTCCCAATCCTTTTAACTGAATTATCATCTAATCCAATACCTCACCGCCTCTGTGGCGGCTCCAATCCAAACAGAGTGCGAGCAATAATCAGACGGAGACATCCAAGCTTGCCAACGCATCTCCTAAAAATGGTAATTAACTGATAGCGTGATAACGCTGAACCATCTTCATGTACTAAAAGTGCCCCTCCGGAACTTCACCAACAAAGTATAAGTGTTTGGTAACATCCCACCGGGCACGCGAAGTCATCAACCAACCCCGCTGGCCGAATGACCAAACCTTTTTGAATTAAACAACTTTATCTGTAGTACCTAGAGATGAGCGAACGTACTCGTCCGAGCTTGATGCTCGTTCGAGTATTAGCGTGTTCGAGATGCTCATTACTCGTGACGAGTACCACGCGATGTTCGAGTTACTTTCACTTTCATCTCTGAGACGTTAGCGCGCTTTTCTGGCCAATAGAAAGACAGGGAAGGCATTACAACTTCCCCCTGCGACGTTCAAGCCCTATACCACCCCCCTGCTGTGAGTGGCTGGCGAGATCAGGTGTCACCCGAGTATAAAAATCGGCCCCCCCCGCGGCTCGCCACAGATGCATTCTGACAGAGATCAGGGAAAGTGCTGCTGATGCCGGAGCTGCTATAGGGAGAGTGTTAGGAGTATTTTAGGCTTCAAGAACCCCAACGGTCCTTCTTAGGGTCACATCTAACCGTGTGCAGTACTGTGGAGGCTGCTTTTTGCAGTGTTGCACATTTTTTTTTTTTTTGTATATCGGCCGTGCAGAGCATTGCGCCCTGCAGTAATTATACATAGTCCAGGGCCAGTAGTGGTGAGGCAGGGACAGAAGACATATTTAGTGTATATAGGCAGTGGGCCTTTCCAAAAACATTTGGGAAAAAAAATCTATTTGGGCTGCCTGTGACCGTCCTCAGTGTACTGGGTCTCTACTGGGTGTAGTTGTCCTAATTCATACGCAGCCAGCTAAGTGTTACAGCAGGCTTGCGCAAAATTCTTTTCTGCCTCTGTGTTGCCTCTTACATCACCGCTGTATTCCTCTCCACAAGCGAAGTCAGCCTCCAACCACAGGCCAATAAGCGGCACATTTAATTACAGCGTTCTGTTTCTGCACTACTGGTAATACACCATGCTGAGGGGTAGGGGTAGGCCTAGAGGACGTGGACGCGGCCGAGGACGCGGAGGCCCAAGTCAGGGTGTGGGCACAGGCCGAGCTCCTGATCCAGGTGTATCGCAGCCGACTGCTGCGGGATTAGGAGAGAGGCACGTTTCTGGCGTCCCCACATTCATCCCACAATTAATGGGTCCACGCGGTAGACCTTTATTAGAAAATGAGCAGTGTGAGCAGGTCCTGTCGTGGATGGCAGAAAGTGCATCCAGCAATCTATCGAACACCCAGAGTTCTGCGCCTTCACTGCTGCAACTCTGAATCCTCTGGCTGTTGCTCCTCCTTCCTCCCAGCCTCCTCACTCTATTACAATGACACATTCTGAGGAGCAGGCAGACTCCCAGGAACTGTTGTCGGGCCCCTGCCCAGAATGGGCAGCAATGGTTCCGAATCCTCTCCCAAGAGAGGAGGAGTTTGTCGTGACCGATGCCCAACCTTTTGAAAGTTCCCGGGGTCCGGGGGATGAGGCTGGGGACTTCCGGCAACTGTCTCAAGACCTTTCAGTGGGTGAGGAGGACGATGACGATGAGACACAGTTGTCTATCAGTGAGGTAGTAATAAGGGCAGTAAGTCCGAGGGAGGAGCACACAGAGGATTCGGAGGAAGAGCAGCAGGACGATGAGGTTACTGACCCCACCTGGTTTGCTACGCCTACTGAGGACAGGTCTTCAGAGGGGGAGGCAAGGGCAGCAGCAGGGCAGGTTGGAAGAGGCAGTGCGGTGGCCAGGGGTAGAGGCAGGGCCAGACCAAATAATCCACCAACTGTTTCCCAAAGCGCCCCCTCGCGCCATGCCACCCTGCAGAGGCCGAGGTGCTCAAAGGTCTGGCAGTTTTTCACTGAGAGTGCAGATGACCGACGAACAGTGGTGTGCAACCTTTGTCGCGCCAAGATCAGCCGGGGAGCTACCACCACCAGCCTCACCACCATAAAGGAAGAAGTTTTTACTGCATCGCTGCTTGCTGCCACAAATTCTTCTCTTCTGCTAGCCTCACCACCACCAGCATGTGCAGACATATGATGGCCAAGCACCCCACAAGGTGGGACGAAGGCCGTTCACCGCCTCCGGTTTGCACCGCTGCCTCTCCCCCTGTGCCCCAACCTGCCACTGAGATCCAACACCCCTCTCAGGACACAGGCACTACCGTCTCCTGGTCTGCACCCACACCCTCACCTCCGCTGTCCTCGGCCCCATCCACCAATGTCTGTCAGCGCACCGTCCAGCCGTCGCTAGCGCAAGTGTTTGAGCGCAAGCGCAAGTACGCCGCCACGCACCCGCACGCTCAAGCGTTAAATGTGCACATAGCCAAATTTATCAGCCTGGAGATGCTGCCGTATAGGCTTGTGGAAACGGAGGCTTTCAAAAGTATGATGGCGGCGGCGGCCCCGCGCTACTCAGTTCCCAGTCGCCACTACTTTTCCCGATGTGCCGTCCCAGCCCTGCACGACCACGTCTCCCTCAACATTGTACGCGCCCTCACCAACGCGGTTACTGCCAAGGTCCACTTAACAACGGACACGTGGACAAGCACAGGCGGGCAGGGCCACTATATCTTCCTGATGGCACATTGGGTGAATTTAGTGGAGGCTGGGACAGAGTCAGAGCCTGGGACCGCTCACGTCCTACCCACCCCCAGAATTGTGGGCCCCAGCTCGGTAGTGGTATCTGCGGCGGTGTATGCTTCCTCCACTAAACCACCCTCCTCCTCCGCAACCTCTGTCTCGCAATCAAGATGTGTCAGCAGCAGCATGTCGCCAGCAGTCGGTGTCGCGCGGCGTGGCAGCACAGCGGTGGGCAAGCGTCAGCAGGCCGTGCTGAAACTACTCAGCTTAGGAGATAAGAGGCACACGGCCCACGAACTGCTGCAGGGTCTGACAGAGCAGACCGACCGCTGGCTTGCGCCGCTGAGCCTCCAACCGGGCATGGTCGTGTGTGACAACGGCCGTAACCTGGTGGCGGCTCTGCAGCTCGGCAGCCTCACGCACGTGCCATGCCTGGCCCACGTCTTTAATTTGGTGGTTCAGCGCTTTCTGAAAAGCTACCCACGCTTGTCAGACCTGCTCGGAAAGGTGCGCCGGCTCTGTGCACATTTCCGCAAGTTCCACACGGATGCTGCCACCCTGCGCACCCTGCAACATCGGTTTAATCTGCCAGTGTACCGACTGCTGTGCGACGTGCCCACACGGTGGAACTCTACGCTCCACATGTTGGCCAGGCTCTATGAGCAGCGTAGAGCTATAGTGGAATACCAACTCCAACATGGGCGGCGCAGTGGGAGTCAGCCTCCTCAATTATTTACAGAAGAGTGGGCCTGGTTGACAGACATCTGCCAGGTCCTTGGATACTTTGAGGAGTCTACCCAGATGGTGAGCGGCGATGCTGCAATCATTAGCGTCACCATTCCTCTGCTATGCCTCTTGAGAAGTTCCCTGCAAAGCATAAAGGCAGACGCTTTGCGCTCGGAAACAGAGCCGGGGGAAGACAGTATGTCGCTGGATAGTCAGAGCACCCTCCTGTCTATATCTCAGCGCGTTGAGGAGGAGGAGGAGCATGAGGAGGATGAGGAGGAGGGGGAAGAGACAGCTTGGCCCACTGCTGAGGGTACCCATGCTGCTTGCCTGTCATCCTTTCAGCGTGTATGGCCTGAGGAGGAGGAGGAGGATCCTGAAAGTGATCTACCTAGTGAGGTCAGCCATGTGTTGCGTACAGGTACCCTGGCACACATGGCGGACTTCATGTTAGGATGCCTTTCTCGTGACCCTCGCGTTACACGCATTCTGGCCACAACGGATTACTGGGTGTACACATTGCTCGACCCACGGTATAAGGAGAACTTTTCCACTCTGATACCCGAAGAGGAAAGGGGTTCAAGAGTGATGCTATACCACAGGACCCTGGCGGACAAGTTGATGGTAAAATTCCCATCCGACAGCGCTAGTGGCCGAAGGCGCAGTTCCAAGGGCCAGGTAGCAGGGGAGGCACGGACATCAGGCAGCATGTACAGCACAGGCAGGGCAACACTCTCTAAGGCCTTTGACAGCTTTCTGGCTCCCCAGCAAGACTGTGTCACTGCTCCCCAGTCAAGGCTGAGTCGGCGGGAGCACTGTAAATGGATGGTGAGGGAGTACGTAGCCGATCGCAGGACCGTCCTCCGTGATGCCTCTGCCCCCTACAACTACTGGGTGTCGAAGCTGGACACGTGGCCGGAACTCGTGCTGTATGCCCTGGAGGTGCTTGCTTGTCCTGCGGCTAGCGTCTTGTCAGAGAGGGTGTTTAGTGCGGCTGGGGGAATCATCACGGATAAGCGTACCCGCCTGTCAATCGACAGTGCCGACAGGCTTACACTCATCAAGATGAACAAAGCCTGGATTTCCCCAGACTTCTCTTCTCCACCAGCGGACAGCAGCGATACCTAAGCAATACGTAGGCTGCACCCGCGGATGGAAGCATCGTTCTCTATCACCATCAAAAACGGGGACCTTTTTGCTTCATCAATCTGTGTATAATATTCATCCTCCTCCTCCTGCTCCTCCTCCTGAAACCTCACGTAATCACGCCAAACGGGCAATTTTTCTTAGGCCCACAAGGCTCACTCATATAATTTTTCTAACAATTTTTATACGTTTCAATGCTCATTAAAGCGTTGAAACTTGCACCTGAACCAATTTTTATTTTAACTGGGCTGACTCCAGGCCTAGTTACCAATTAAGCCACATTAACCAAAGCGATTAATGGGTTTCACCTGCCCTCTTGGTTGGCCATGGGCAATTTTTCTGAGGTACATTAGTACTGTTGGTACACCAATTTTTGTGGGCCCTCGCCTACAGTGTAATCCAATTAATTTTTTGCCCACCTGCATTAAAGCTGACGTTACCTCAGCTGTGCTGGGCACTGCAATGGGATATATTTATGTACCGCCGGTGGCTTCCTGGGACCCACCCATGCTGTCGGTCCACACGGAGTTGTAACTAAATGTGTCCACTTCTAAAGAACCCCAGTCTGACTGGGGCATGCAGTGTGGGCCGAAGCCCACCTGCATTAAACATGACATTACCTCAGCTGTGATGGGCAATGCAATGGGATATATTTATGTACCGCCGGTGGGTTCCAGGGAGCCACCCATGCTGTGGGTCCACAGGGACTTCACAATAGGGAGTTGTACCTACCTGTGTCTATGAATTAAAAACCCCGGTCAGGTTGGGGCATGCAGTGTGGGCCGAAGCCCACCTGCATTTAATCTGACGTTAGCTCTGCTGTCCAACGCACTGCAATGGGATACATTTATGTACAGCGGGTGGGTTCCAGGGAGCCACCCATGCTGTGGGTGCACACGGAATTCCCATTGCAGAGTTGTACCTGCCTGTGACTATTTATAAAAAACCGCGGTCTGACTGGGGCATGCAGACACCTTGACAGAATGAATAGTGTGTGGCACATAGGTTCCCCATTGCTATGCCCACGTGTGCAGCTCCTGATGGCGGTGGCACAGGATTATATTTCTCATTGCTTCTGTACAGCATTGTGGGCTATCTCCCCACCCCTTTTAAAGAGGGTCGCTGCCTAACCGTGCCAACCCTCTGCAGTGTGTGCCTGCGGTTCCTCCTCATGGCAGACACACTTATAAATAGACATGAGGGTGGTGTGGCATGAGGGCAGCTGAAGGCTGCGCAGGGACACTTTGGTGTGCGCTGTGGACACTGCGTCGTGCGGGGGGGAGGGGGGTGGGTGGGCAGCATGTAACCCAGGAGAAGTGGCAGCGGAGTGTCATGCAGGCAGTGATTGTGCTTTGTTGGAGGTAGTGTGGTGCTTAGCTAAGGTATGCATTGCTAATGAGGGCTTTTTAGAAGTAAAAGTTGTTGGGGGGGGGGCCACTCTTGCCGCTATTGTGGCTTAATAGTGGGACCTGTGAACTTGAGATGCAGCCCAACATGTTGCCCCTCGCCTGCCCTATCCGTTGCTGTGTCGTTCCCATCACTTTCTTGAATTGCCCAGATTTTCACAAAAGGAAACCTTAGCGAGCATCGGCGATATACAAAAATGCTCGAGTCGCCCATTGACTTCAATGGGGTTCGTTACTCGAAACGAACCCTTGAGCATCGCGATAATTTCATCTCGAGTAACGAGCACCCAAGCATTTTGGTGCTCGCTCATCTCTAGTAGTTCCCCATCGTACAGCAACACATCTTTAACTAAGATGCCTCCATGTATCCCCTTACCAGGGCTCACCAACCTGAGGACCCGAAAAGCTCCATAAAAAGCCCAAGAAAAAGCCAACTTAAACAATGTACATTCATATGCTGAGCTGCAAATTACTTCAAGCGCGCAAAACAAATTATTTAGTAATAGAAAAGAAACAGGACGCCTTTGATCTAAAACCTGGTACCTTTAACAAAACCTTTTATAGCCCTTCGAATTATAAACATCTGTTCTGCCCTGTAATTTATATTAAAATAATACCGCAGCTAGTGACCTACATACAACCGAAGCAGAAAGCAGATCCTCAAACAAGGTCGATAAAAAGCAAAAAATACCGTCAACCAGAATCCAAATCCCCCCCATTGCTAACCACGGAACTTCTAGCTGACCTTCCACACCGCACATGAGCCTTCCAAGTGGAGGCTTAAAAATGTCGCACCCATGTAAACCAAACTGCTATACCTCTTTCCGCAGATGCTCTGGGTACTTCATTGGTTCCTGTTCCACTTCTGGTGCTAATTCTCTGAAACGAGTGACCTGTCGACGAGACGATGCGTCAGCAATATGATTCTTACTCCCCGGAACGTGAACCCCTTTAACTAAATATTCCACCCCAAGCGAGCTGCAACCAGTTTACACAGCAGTAATATTACTGGAGGTGAACTGGCGGTTTGATATTAACTGCACCCACCACCGTAATATCGTCACAATGAAAATTCACCACTTTGTTTGCCAATCGACTGTCCCAAATTCCCATTTACACTGCGATGGGAAACAACTCCAAAAAACATAAGTTCTTTGTCCAACCAGACGCTGCAGGCCACACACCAAAAGTCCAAGACCCTTGAAAAAAAGGCCCCAAAACCAATCTACCCGGATGCCTCCGTAAACAGGTGTAATTCCCAATTGGATTGCGCTTCAGCCATCCCCAATGTCCTACCATTAAAGTGAAAAAACAAACCTTCCCACATCCGGAGGTCCTCTCTATTATTTTTTGGTGAACGTATGAAATGTCATGGATGTCTAAATCCAGCAGTAGCTTGCGCTAATCGTCTGTAGAAAACACGGCCCATGGGTGATCTGCAGGCGAAGTTCAATTTTCCCAACAACGACTGCATGAGCCGCAGGGTTATCTCAGACTTAACCAGAGTCTCCCGCACCGTACTTAGTAAGTCATTGTACTTCGTTTGTGGCAAGTGACACTGCGTCCTCCTTGAATCAATGTCAATGCCTAGAAACCCTACCGAAGGTGTCATAGTTGGCCCTTCCGTTTTGTCCACAGCTAGTTGTTCTCCAAAAGTCCTGAAAACTTCCAAATTGGTTTGTAGCTGCAAAGGCCGAGACAAAGCGCACCAAAGTGTGGGAGACTACGAAGTTTGCAGAATGGTTGTCATGGGTGGCTCTAAGGTCTCGCCCGACAATGGCGCCAAAAGTGCTCTGCTCCGGGGTTGGGCAGCGACCCAAGGAATGTACCGTAGTACGCTCACAGGAAGGCCTGTTTTGTCACGCATGATGCCAGTACTCCAATTGGACCCTCGGGAGGGAATGCCGAAGAAATAACTGAGACAAGTCCAGTAGCTTGTGGTAGTAATCTAGGAGTACGCAGATTTACTAAGCTGATATTTTGTAACAATAGAAGATACAATCTCCACAACGCAACTTTGGAATGATACAAGCAGATGCAGCAGCAAGCAGAGGTCTGAACACCATGAAGAATACAGCAATATTGGCTGAATTAGGAACTGACTTCAACACTCTCTCCTTTACTTTTCTCTGAACTGATTTAAAAGGGAATTTTTCATCTAGTTGTTCTAACTGTGTCAGAACCGGCGGCTCTCGAGGTCTCCGTGCCCTCACCGCCGGTCCCGGCACCCGGGCTGCGGGGGTACGAGGCAGGGGACTCCAGTCTTTGTGACGTCCCCTGGCCGCAGGTATTCTGGACACCGATGGGTTGCTAGGGGCGTGGTGGGTGCCACACCGCACCGCATTCCATTGCCATGACATCTGGGCGGCGGGGCTGTTTGTTGGCTATGCTGCTACCAGGGGGCTGCTTCTCCAGGCAGCCCGTGATTGGTTCCTGTGGCTGTCAGGACTCTCCACCCCAATCAGCTTCTGGGGGGAAGTTCTGACAGCATTTAAACGCCCCTTTTACCTCCTGTTTTGCGAGTGTTCGTTTGTTCTTCTGCAGCACTCACGTTCCTTGTTTTTGACTGACTTCTGGATTGACTACTGCGTGTACCCTGACCTTGCCTTTGCCTGACCCCTTGTACTACGTACCTTCCCATTGCCGACCTGGATTTCTTGACCAGCCTTTGTGTTGTTTGTCTTAGTGTTTGTTTGCATCTGACTCCTGCCCCGCATCCCTAGAGGAGTATAGGGACCGTCGCCCAGTTGTCGCACTGGAGGTTAGCCCAGGGGGCAAGTACGTAGGGATAGGGGTTGCGGGCAGTTTCCCAGGGACTTTCCATACCCGGACCCCAGTCCTTGACAGGCTGAAGGGATGATTAAAGTTTAGTAGAGTGTAGATGAAGCAGAGTGAAAAGTGACTGTAAGACTAATCCTGGCTTTGAGTTCACCGCTGACTTTCTCCTGTACGAGTACCTCCTCCTCTCTGACACGACTGGACTACCACCTCTCTTCTCTCACTCCTGGCTGCATTTGCCTAACTGCTCACTGACCCCTCCTTTTATTAGCTCTCTTTCTTTCCCGCACTTTCTAGACTCCTCCCCCTCTTACATAGGCACTCGAGTTGTGGCTTTCCTGCCCTTGGACTCTGCACCAGTGAGATTGAAGCTGACTATCAGCCAATAGGACACCAGCTGACATCAGAGTTAAGCTCTAGGTTTAGTGGAGAGAAGGGGAGAAACAGTGTCTCTCCTACAGACGGCACCTGTCTATGTCCATGGAAGGCGCAGAGACTGGTGAGACAGGACAAGTGTTGGTGTGTGTGTTCCCTTTTTCTTTTTTGGTAATCACTCCCAGGGGGGACACCCTCAAGTGTTCAGTGGGAAGCACCGAAAGTGGATCCAACATGCGGCCTAAACCAACCTCTTTTTTTACTTATCTTTCACTACATTAGGGAAATCACGAACTGAACACTAGTTTTTTTGGCTAAAAAACATCATTCTTTTCTCAAAAAGATATTCTAAACCAGTCCCCAAAACCTTCATATAAAAACTTCGCTCTTTCAAGATCTGGGTATTTCTCTAGCCACAGGGTCATGGTGTTTAGGCTCACAGAAGTCTCCCCCTTCATCAGCTGCTTTTTGCCCTGTGCCTTTTGAGCATTTAAAGCAGCAGAAAAAGGGGTAACTGGATCCACCGCAGCGTGCCTATTACTGCCGGTAAATACATGCTGGATCCACCAGGACCCGCGTATTACTGCCGGTAGATACATGCTGGATCCACCAGGACCCGCGTATTACTGCCGGTAGATACATGCTGGATCCACCAGGACCCGCGTATTACTGCCGGTAGATACATGCTGGATCCACCAGGACCCGCGTATAACTGCCGGTAAATACATGCTGGATCCACCAGGACCCGCGTATTACTGCCGGTAGATACATGCTGGATCCACCAGGACCCGCGTATTACTGCCGGTAGATACATGCTGGATCCACCAGGACCCGCGTATTACTGCCGGTAGATACATGCTGGATCCACCAGGACCCGCGTATTACTGCCGGTAGATACATGCTGTAGCCCACTTACAGGTCCTCTCATTAAAGAGCCAGCAGACGCCTTTTTTGAATGGCCCCGACAACCCACCCTGTTTGAGACGGACAGGACAGGACCGAAGCTGTTTCGATGCAGCGATGTTACTATGAAATCCGCTCTACTTTGAGGTCTTGGAGCGATCATCAACCATCAATCCAAAGTCCGATGTCTTTGTGATCTCATTACAAGGAAAGTTGCATGGCCATTCTCTGATGAGATTGTTCATCATGTTTAGGCCAATCTGTACCTCCATAAACTCAGAAAGCTTCCTAAATTGCATCCAGTAGCTTCTAATAAACCGGGACAAAACTCAGTTTTTTCCCCCCCAATAACGCTACCCGTAATGGCAAATGCTTGTAGCCAATTGCCAAAAGTACGCTGAATTAGGCCCAAGGCTGCGTCGGATTCGGGCTGCACAATCTTGCAGTGGAATCAGACCCGGTGCCCGGGCAGTGACCCACAGGGACCTGTACTCACCTGTCCGGATCCGCAGCGAGTGTCTCGGCTGGTGAGCCGCGCGCATGCGCAGTGCAGGGCTTGGGACGCCGGTACTGGGCTAGGGCGCGGATTCCCGTGATACTTCCACAGTGCCGTGGGACGGACAGCTTCCCTTGACTGCAATAGGCGCTGTCCGTGCGATTTTCTGTACCAAATAGAACATACTACGATTCTCCCCCACATGGGCAGGGAAGAATCTTGTAACATAGCATGTCTATGGACGGACATTGCTGTAGAATTAGTAGCGGGCGTCTGGCAGTGAATTCCGCAGTGTAAATCCATCCGTGGACATTGGGTTTTAATCTGAATTGCCATCTCCTCATCTTCCTCTTTTCTATGATCCTTTTGCTTTTCTCCAGCGCTCGATGCCAAACCTCTCAAGGGGCAACAGTGTGAAAATGTCAATATTTTCATGTTTGCAAATGTTTTTTTTGACGTCGGGCTTTAAATGGGCTCCTAGCGGGCCTTCGGCGAACATATAAACTACTCTAAGCCGCATCCGACACGGCAACGACTTATTAGCTTTGTCGGTCTGAACTCCCATGTCCAAGGAAGCTCCTGTCCCGTTATTAGCCGACCCTCATGTGGACGCTGCCGATCTCCTAGTGTCTTGGTTAACCCCAGCAACCCATGCGCCTAACGGGGCTCCCTGCTGTGACCCCAATGAGGAACCACTCTGGCTGCAAATTTGTCCTAAAATATCAAAACCCCATCGTTCTGCCTGTGGACCTGGCTAAAGGCTGTGAACCGATGAGGTGAGATGTTGGATACATTGTATGCATTGTGTGATGATGTATTCTCTCCAGTAGAGCTCTCGCTGCAAGAAGAAGGCGATGCAATCAATCCAGAAGCCCGAATGGACGATCCAACCGCCTGTACGGCGGGACCTGATAAACCGCCTGATGTTATGACATTAATAGAGATGAGCGAACGTACTCGTCCGAGCTTGATACTCGTTCGAGTATTAGCGTGTTCGAGATGCTCGTTACTCGTAACGAGTACCACGCGATGTTCGGGTTACTTTCACTTTCATCTCTGAGACATTAGCGCGCTTTTCTGGCCAATAGAAAGACAGGGAAGGCATTACAACTTCCCCCTGCGACATTCCAGCCCTATACCACCCCCCTGCAGTGAGTGGCTGGCGAGATCAGGTGTCACCCGAGTATAAAAATCGGCCCCTCCCGCGGCTCGCCACAGATGCGCTCTGACATAGTTGAGGGAAAGTGCTGTCTTGGTGGAGCTGCTGTAGGGAGAGCGTTAGGAGTGATTTTAGGCTTCAAGAACCCCAACGGTCCTTCTTAGGGCCACATCTGACCGTGTGCAGTACTGTTGAGGCTGCTGTGAGCAGTGTTGCACAATTTTTTTTTTTGTATATCGGGCATGCAGAGCATTGCGTCCTCAGTCTGCAGTCATTGTACATAGTATAGGGCCAGTACTGGTGAGGCAGGGACAGTGGGAAAGGTGAAAGAGATATACTGTCTATATAGGCAGTGGGCTTTTTCAAACAAATTTAGGAAAAATACTATCTTTGGGCTGCCTGTGACCGTCTTGAGTGTACTGCGTCTTTGCTGGGGGTAGTAGTCCTAATTATTACGCAGCTAAGTGTTACAGCAGGCTTGCGCAAAATTGTTTCCTGGCTCTGCGTTGCCCATTACATCACCGCCGTCATCCCTTCCAGAGGGAAACAGTATACATATATACGCTGCCTACAGTATCTGTCTGCTGTCTCAGCTCAGCCTTTAAAAAAATAGAAGCAAAATACTTAAGGCCTACTAGTGGCCTTTGGACACTTGACTGCTTCTGCTCAGTCATACGCACCTACATCTCACTACAGGCTTGCGCAAAATTCTTTCCTGGCTCTGCTGTGCATTTCGTAAGCGAAGTCAGCCTCCAACCACAGGCCAATAAGCGGCACATTTAATTACAGCGTTCTGTTTCTGCTCTACTGGTAATACAGCATGCTGAGGGGTAGGGGTAGGCCTAGAGGACATGGACACGGGCGAGGATGCGGAGGCCCAAGTCAGGGTGTGGGCACAGGCCGAGCTCCTGATCCAGGTGTATCGCAGCCGACTGCTGCGGGATTAGGAGAGAGGCACGTTTCTGGCGTCCCCAGATTAATCTCACAATTAATGGGTCCACGCGGTGGACCTTTATTAGAAACTGAGCAGTGTGAGCAGGTCCTGTCGTGGATGGCAGAAAGTGCATCCAGCAATCTATCGACCACCCAGAGTTCTACGCCGTCCACTGCTGCAACTCTGAATCCTCTGGCGGCTGCTCCTCCTTCCTCCCAGCCTCCTCACTCCATTACAATGACACATTCTGAGGAGCAGGCAGACTCCCAGGAACTGTTCTCGGGCCCCTGCCCAGAATGGGCAGCAATGGTTCCTCTCCCACCGGAGGAGTTTGTCGTGACCGATGCCCAACCTTTGGAAAGTTCCCGGGGTCCGGGGGATGAGGCTGGGGACTTCCGGCAACTGTCTCAAGAGCTTTCAGTGGGTGAGGAGGACGACTACGATGAGACACAGTTGTCTATCACTCAGGTAGTAGTAATTGCAGTAAGTCCGAGGGAGGAGCGCACAGAGGATTCGGAGGAAGAGCAGCAGGAAGATGAGGTGACTGACCCCACCTGGTTTGCTAAGCCTACTGAGGACAGGTCTTCAGAGGGGGAGGCAAGTGCAGCAGCAGGACAGGTTGGAAGAGGCAGTGCGGTGGCCAGGGGTAGAGGCAGGGCCAGACCGAATAATCCACCAACTGTTTCCCAAAGCGCCCCCTCGCGCCATGCCACCCTGCAGAGGCTGAGGTGCTCAAAGGTGTGGCAGTTTTTCACTGAGAGTGCAGACGACCAACGAACTATGGTGTGCAAGGTTTGTCGTGCCAAGATCAGCCGTGGAGCCACCACCACCAGCCTCACAACCACTAGCATGCGCAGGCATATGATGGCCAAGCACAAGGTGGGACGAAGGCCGTTCACCGCCTCCGATTTGCACCACTGCCTCTCCCCCTGTGCCCCAACCTGCCACTGAGATCCAACCCCCCTCTCAGGACACAGGCACTACCGTCTCCTGGCCTGCACCCACACCCTCACCTCCGCTGTCCTCGGCCCCATCCAGCAATGTCTCTCAGCACACCGTCCAGCCGTCGCTAGCGCAAGTGTTTGAGCGCAAGTATGCAGCCACGCACCCGCACGCTCAAGCGTTAAACGTGCACATTGCTAAATTGATCAGCCTGGAGATGCTGCCGTATAGGCTTGTGGAAACGGAGGCTTTCAAAAACATGATGGCGGCGTCGGCCCCGCACTACTCGGTTCCCAGTCGCCACTACTTTTCCCGATGTGCCGTCCCAGCCCTGCACGACGACGTCTCCCGCAACATTGTACGTGCCCTCACCAATGCGGTTACTGCCAAGGTCCACTTAACTACGGACACGTGGACAAGCACAGGCGGGCAGGGCCACTATATCTCCCTGACGGCACATTGGGTGAATTTAGTGGAGGCTGGGACCGAGTCAGAGCCTGGGACTGCTCACGTCCTACCCACCCCCAGAATTGCAGGCCACAGCTCGGTGCTGGTATCTGCGGTGGTGTATGCTTCCTCCACTAAACCACCCTCCTCCTCCTCCTACGCAACCTCTGTCTCGCAATCAAGATGTGTCAGCAGCAGCACGTCGCCAGCAGTCGGTGTCGCGCGGCGTGGCAGCACAGCGGTGGCCAAGCGTCAGCAGGCCGTGCTGAAACTACTCAGCTTAGGAGAGAAGAGGCACACGGCCCACGAACTGCTGCAGGGTCTGACAGAGCAGACCGACCACTGGCTTTCGCCGCTGAGCCTCCAACCGGGCATGGTCGTGTGTGACAACGGCCGTAACCTGGTGGCGGCTCTGCAGCTCGGCAGCCTCACGCATGTGCCATGCCTGGCCCACGTCTTTAATTTGGTGGTTCAGCGCTTTCTGAAAAGCTACCCACGCTTGTTAGACCTGCTCGGAAAGGTGCGCCGGCTCAGCGCACATTTCCGCAAGTCCAAGACGGACGCTGTCACCCTGCGCACCTTGCAACATCGGTTTAATCTGCCAGTGCACCGACTGCTGTGCGACGTGCCCACACGGTGGAACTCTACGCTCCATATGTTGACCAGGCTCTATGAGCAGCGTAGAGCTATAGTGGAATACGAACTCCAACATGGGCGGCGTAGTGGGAGTCAGCCTCCTCAATTCTTTACAGAAGAGTGGGCCTGGTTGGCAGACATCTGCCAGGTCCTTGGAAACTTTGAGGAGTCTACCCAGATGGTGAGCGGTGATGCTGCAATCATTAGCATCACCATTCCTCTGCTATGCCTCTTGAGAAGTTCCCTGCAAAGCATAAAGGCAGACGCTTTGTGCTCGGAAACGGGGGCGGGGGAAGACAGTATGTCGCTGGATAGTCAGAGCACCCTCATGTCTATATCTCAGCGCATTGAGGAGGAGGGGGAGGAGCATGAGGAGGAGGGGGAAGAGACAGCTTGGCCCACTGCTGAGGGCACCCATGCTGCTTGCCTGTCATCCTTTCAGCGTGTATGGCCTGAGTAGGAGGAGGAGGAGGAGGAGGATCCTGAAAGTGATCTTCCGAGTGAGGACAGCCATGTGTTGCGTACAGGTACCCTGGCACACATGGCTGACTTCATGTTAGGATGCCTTTCTCGTGACCCTCGCGTTACACGCATTCTGGCCACTACGGATTACTGGGTGTACACACTGCTCGACCCACGGTATAAGGAGAACCTTTCCACTCTCATACCCGAAGAGAAAAGGTGTTCGAGAGTGATGCTATACCACAGGACCCTGGCGGACAAACTGATGGTAAAATTCCCATCCGACAGCACTAGTGGCAGAAGGCGCAGTTGCGAGGGCCAGGTAGCAGGGGAGGCGTGGAGATCAGGCAGCATGTACAGCACAGGCAGGGGAACACTATCCAAGGCCTTTGACAGCTTTATGGCTCCCCAGCAAGACTGTGTCACCGCTCCCCAGTCAAGGCTGAGTCGGCGGGAGCACTGTAAAAGGATGGTGAGGGAGTACGTAGCCGATCGCACGACCATCCTCCGTGATGCCTCTGCCCCCTACAACTACTGGGTGTCGAAGCTGGACACGTGGCCTGAACTCGTGCTGTATGCCCTGAAGGTGCTTGCTTGTCCTGCGGCTAGCGTCTTGTCAGAGAGGGTGTTTAGTGCGGCTGGGGGAATCATCACAGATAAGCGTACCCGCCTGTCAACCGACAGTGCCGACAGGCTTACAATCATAAAGATGAACAAAGCCTGGATTTCCCCAGACTTCTCTTCTCCACCAGCGGACAGCAGCGATACCTAAGCAATACGTAGGCTGCACCCGCGGATGGAAGCATCGTTCTCTATCACCATCAAAAACGGGGACCTTTTAGCTTCATCAATCTGTGTATAATATTCCTCCTCCTCCTCCTGCTCCTCCTCCTGAAACCTGACGTAATCACGCCGAACGGGTAATTTTTCTTAGGCCCACAAGGCTCAGTCATATAATTTTTGTAAACAATTTTTATACATTTCAATGCTCATTAAAGCGTTGAAACTTGCGCCTGAACCAATTTTTATTTTAACTGGGTTGCCTCCAGGCCTAGTTACCAATTATGCCACATTAACCAAAGCGATTAATGGGTTTCACCTGCCCTCTTGGTTGGGCATGGGCAATTTTTCTGAGGTACATTAGTACTGTTGGTACACCAATTTTTTGGGGCCCTCACCTACAGTGTAATCCTAGTAATTTTTAGCTCACCTGCATTAAAGCTGACGTTACCTCAGCTGTGCTGGGCACTGCAATGGGATATATTCATGTACTGCCGGTGGGTTCCAGGGAGCCACCCATGCTGTCGGTCCACACGGAGTTGTAACTCCATGTGTCCACTTCTAAAGAACCCCAGTCTGACTGGGGCATGCAGTGTGGGCCGAAGCCCACCTGCATTAAACCTGATGTTACCTCAGCTGTGATGGGCAATGCAATGGGATATATTTATGTACCGCCGGTGGGTTCCAGGGAGCCACCCATGCTGTGGGTCCACAGGGACTTCACATTAGGGATTTGTACCTGCCAGTGTCTATGTATTAAAAACCCCAGTCTGACTGGGGCATGCAGTGTGGGCCGAAGACCACCTGCATTTAATCGGACGTTACCTCAGCTGTGATGGGCACTGCAATGGGATATATTTATGTACCGCCGTGGCTTCCTGGCACCCACCCATGCTGTCGGTCCACACGGAGTTGTAACTGCATGTGTCCACTTCTAAAGAACCCCAGTCTGACTGGGGCATGCAGTGTGGGCCGAAGCCCACCTGCATTAAACCTGACGTTACCACAGCTGTGATGGGCAATGCAATGGGATACATTTATGTACAGCCGGTGGGTTCCAGGGAGCCACCCATGCTGTGGGTGCACACGGAATTCCCATTGCGGAGTTGTACCTGCCTATGACTATTTATAAAAAACCCCGGTCTGACTGGGGCATGCAGACACCTTGACAGAATGAATACTGTGTGGCACATGGGTTCCCCATTGCTATGCCCACGTTTGCAGCTCCTGATGGAGGTGGCACAGGATTGGAGTTCTCATTGCTTCTGTACAGCATTATGGGCTATCGCCCTGCCCCTTTTAAAGAGGGTCGCTGCCTGGCCCTGCCAACCCTCTGCAGTGTGTGCCTACGGTTCCTCCTCATGGCAGACACACTTATAAATAGACATGAGGGTGGTGTGGCATGAGGGCAGCTGAAGGCTGCGCCGGGACACTTTGGTGTGCGCTGTGGACACTGGGTCGTGCGGGGAGAGGGGGGTGGTTGGGCAGCATGTAACCCAGGAGAAGTGGCAGTGGAGTGTCATGCAGGCAGTGATTGTGCTTTGTTGGAGGTAGTGTGGTGCTTAGCTAAGGTATGCATTGCTAATGAGGGCTTTTCAGAAGTAAAAGTTGTTGGGAGGGGGGTGGGCCACTCTTGCCGCTATTGTGGCTTAATAGTGGGACCTGGGAACTTGAGATGCAGCCCAACATGTAGCCCCTCGCCTGCCCTATCCGTTGCTGTGTCGTTCCCATCACTTTCTTGAATTGCCCAGATTTTCACAAATGAAAAACTTAGCGAGCATCGGCGATATACAAAAATGCTCGGGTCGCCCATTGACTTCAATGGGGTTCGTTACTCGAAACGAACCCTCGAGCATCGCGAAAAGTTCGTCCCGAGTAACGAGCACCCGCACATTTTGGTGCTCGCTCATCTCTAGACATTAACCGTCCCAGGACTGAAGGCGCAGTGACATCACCGGTCACATACCAAGGCCCCGGAGCCCTGAAATGCTGCCTTGGTATGTTTTTAATAAGACCTTTAGAGGGGCTATGTCACCATATTTTATTCATTAAAACCAAAAAGATAAATATACTCCATTTTCTAATTGGTTTTTATTTTCTAATTATAGAATTTTTTATTCTGTTGTCTATATATGACTTGGGGGGGAGGGGGGGTATCTTTTCGAAGCTGCATTTAACAGCATTAGAGCGATATTTCACAGCAGCCTCGTGGGCCATTCACACATTGGACAGGAGGGACCCATTGACTTGTATGGAGACTGCTGTAGACATGATCTGTGACCTGTGTAGAAGTCATCGTGCGGGGTGGGGGTGGGGTGGAGTAGAGGGGGGCAGACGGTCACAGTTGATCGCTTATTGGGAATGGTGGATCCTGTGTTATCTCTGGATGTAGCGCCTCTCAGTGTAATCCTGCCTGTGATGAAGGCTGAGAAGTTTCCTCTACAGATCAGGAAGTGACCGACTGTAATTACGCTCTGTGCTCAGTGGGGAAAATGCAGGATTTTAGGATTGTTTTAAATTTAGATTGTTACCAAAAATTAAGAAAAAACCCCAACAATATTTAAAAATATGTTTAACACAAAATGTGATTTCCATGAACGGTTGTTTTCTGATTTCCGTTAATTACATCTTAAAGTCTAATACGTTATTTGTAATTCATAAATAGACGCTTGTGGTAAGTGATTGGCTGTAAAGGCACCTAAAGATACTGTTCTTGGACCTCAGGGCCCATTATTATGTGTGTGCATGACACCGCATGACAGGCTTAGATACACAGGCTCAGCAGGCAGCTTGATACCGCATGACAGGCTTAGATACACAGGCTCAGCAGGTAGTATGATACCGCATGACAGGCTTAGATACACAGGCTCAGCAGGCAGCCTGATACCACATGGCAGGCTTAGATACACAGGCTCAGCAGGCAGCTTGATACCCCATGACAGGCTTAGATACACAGGCTCAGCAGGTAGTATGATACCGCATGACAGGCTTAGATACACAGGCTCAGCAGGTAGTATGATACCGCATGACAGGCTTAGATACACAGGCTCAGCAGAGAGTATGATACCGCATGACAAGTTTAGATACTCAGGCTCAGCAGAGAGTATGATACCGTATGACAGGCTTAGATACACAGGCTCAGCAGGCAGCCTGATACCACATGACAGGCTTAGATACACAGGCTCAGCAGGCAGTATGATACCGCATGACAGGCTTAGATACACAGGCTCAGCAGGCAGCTTGATACCGCATGACAGGCTTAGATACACAGGCTCAGCAGGTAGTATGATACCGCATGACAGGCTTAGATACACAGGCTCAGCAGGCAGCCTGATACCACATGACAGGCTTAGATACACAGGCTCAGCAGGCAGCTTGATACCCCATGACAGGCTTAGATACACAGTCTCAGCAGGTAGTATGATACCGCATGACAGGCTTAGATACACAGGCTCAGCAGGTAGTATGATACCGCATGACAGGCTTAGATACACAGGCTCAGCAGAGAGTATGATACCGCATGACAAGTTTAGATACTCAGGCTCAGCAGAGAGTATGATACCGTATGACAGGCTTAGATACACAGGCTCAGCAGGCAGCCTGATACCACATGACAGGCTTAGATACACAGGCTCAGCAGGCAGTATGATACCGCATGACAGGCTTAGATACACAGGCTAAGCAGGCAGCTTGATACCGCATGACAGGCTTAGATACACAGGCTCAGCAGGTAGTATGATACCACATGACAGGCTTAGATACACAGGCTCAGCAGGCAGCTTGATACCCCATGACAGGCTTAGATACACAGGCTCAGCAGGTAGTATGATACCGCATGACAGGCTTAGATACACAGGCTCAGCAGGTAGTATGATAGCGCATGACAGGCTTAGATACACAGGCTCAGCAGAGAGTATGATACCGCATGACAAGTTTAGATACTCAGGCTCAGCAGAGAGTATGATACTGTATGACAGGCTTAGATACACAGGCTCAGCAGGCAGCCTGATACCACATGACAGGCTTAGATACACAGGCTCAGCAGGCAGTATGATACCGCATGACAGGCTTAGATACACAGGCTCAGCAGGTAGTATGATACCACATGACAGGCTTAGATACACAGGCTCAGCAGGTAGTATGATACCGCATGACAGGCTTAGATACACAGGCTCAGCAGGCAGCTTGATACCGCATGACAGGCTTAGATACACAGGCTCAGCAGGTAGTATGATACCACATGACAGGCTTAGATACACAGGCTCAGCAGGCAGCTTGATACCCCATGACAGGCTTAGATACACAGGCTCAGCAGGTAGTATGATACCGCATGACAGGCTTAGATACACAGGCTCAGCAGAGAGTATGATACCGTATGACAGGCTTAGATACACAGGCTCAGCAGGCAGTATGATACAGCATGACAGGCTTAGATACACAGGCTCAGCAGACAGACACCACATGACAGGCTTAGATACACAGGCTCAGCAGAGAGTATGATACCGCATGACAAGTTTAGATACTCAGGCTCAGCAGAGAGTATGATAACGTATGACAGGCTTAGATACACAGGCTCAGCAGGCAGCCTGATACCATATGGCAGGCTTAGATACACAGGCTCAGCAGGCAGCCTAATATCGTATGACAGGCTTAGATACACTGACTTAGCAGACAGACACCATATAACATGCTTCGTTACACAGGCTCAGCAGACAGACACCGCATGACAGGCTTAGATACACTGGCTTAGCAGACAGACACCACATGACAGGCTTAGATACACTGGCTTAGCAGACAGACACCACATGACAGGCTTAGATACACTGGCTTAGCAGACAGACACCACATGACAGGCTTAGATACTCAGGCTCAGCAGACAGTATGATACCGTATGACAGGCTTAGATACACAAGCTCAGTAGGCAGCCTAATACCGTATGACAGGCTTAGATACACAGGCTCAGCAGACAGTATGATACCGCATGACAGACTTAGATACACAGGCTCAGCAGCCAGTGTGATACCGCATGACAGGCTTAGATACACTGGCCTAGCAGACAGACACCACATGGCAGGCTTAGATACACAGGCTCAGCAGGCAGCCTGATACCGCATGACAAGTTTAGATACTCAGGCTCAGCAGGCAATGTGATACCGTATGGCAGGCTTAGATACACAAGCTCAGCAGGCAGTATGATACCGCATGACAAGTTTAGATACTCAGGCTCAGCAGACAGTATGATACCGTATGACAGGCTTAGATACACAAGCTCAGCAGGCAGCCTGATACCGTATAGCAGACTTAGTTACACAGGCTCAGCAGACAGCATGATACCATATAACATGCTTCGTTACACAGGCTCAGCAGACAGACACCGCATGACAGGCTTAGATACACTGGCTTAGCAGACAGACACCACATGACAGGCTTAGATACACTGGCTTAGCAGACAGACACCACATGACAGGCTTAGATACTCAGGCTCAGCAGACAGTATGATACCGTATGACAGGCTTAGATACACAAGCTCAGTAGGCAGCCTAATACCGTATGACAGGCTTAGATACACAGGCTCAGCAGACAGTATGATACCGCATGACAGACTTAGATACACAGGCTCAGCAGGCAGTGTGATACCGCATGACAGGCTTAGATACACTGGCCTAGCAGACAGACACCACATGGCAGGCTTAGATACACAGGCTCAGCAGACAGTATGATACCGCATGACAGACTTAGTTACACAGGCTCAGCAGACAGCATGATACCGTATGGCAGGCTTAGATACTCAGGCTCAGCAGACAGTATGATACCGCATGACAGGCTTAGATACTCAGGCTCAGCAGACAGTATGATACCACATGACAGGCTTAGATACACAGGCTCAGCAGTATGATAGATGATCGTCTCCAGGGGGTTTACCGGGGAAGGGCTTGCTTATGAGCACGCTCCGCCATGCTTTTTCTCCTCTGGCAGTTGTACATTTAGGCTGCTTCCACACAGGCGAGAAAATCGCGTGATTTTCTTGTTGTGACAATGTTACAGATCTCATGTATGTGAAGCGGATACTTTCCAATGGATCCTTCACATTAGCCATGGGTTTTAGGCTGCTACATTGTGAGAATACATAATCTCCGCACGCTCCATACAGCCGCGGTTTGTGGTGTTTTGCAGCCCCTGTTCCCCCATAGAGCCTTCCTGTCTATTGCATAGCATTGCAGGAACACATGGTTTTGTGTGGTACGATGCAACTTTTACAGTAGGAAATCCTTCATTGATTCATAGAATGGCTGAGATTGGTTCATCGAGCGCTGGCTCTGATGAGAAAACAAAAAAAATAGTGTAAAAAAACGTAAAAAAAAAACTTTTTTGCTCATTTCCCCCTATTTGTATAAAAAATAAAACATTTAAGAAAAACCTGACATATTTGGTATCATCGTGTCCGTAATGACCTGCACTATAATTTGAGCACACCATTTACCCTGCACACCGAAAAACGTTAGCAAACAGAAGCAAAATGCTTATTTTTTTGTTTTACCTCCCAAAACGCGCAATAAAAAAATCCATACATACCCCAAAATGGTGCAAATAAAAACTACAGCACGTGGCGCAAAAGACAAGCCCTCACAGAGCTCCGCCCATGAAAAAATAAAAGACGTTATGGGACTTTGAATGCAGCGATGTAAAAATAACTATAATTTCCCCCAAAAAGGGTTTTATTGTGCAAGAGTGGAAAAACTGTTATTTTTTATATCGTTGTAATCGTACCGACCGGCAGAAATAATGTATCGTGTCAGAATCGATGTGTTTTCTCTCCCTGCTCTCAAAAAAATAAAATAGAAGTTTTACGATACATTACTGTATATCCACCCAAAAATGCTACCAATGAAAAACGTAGTTCACCGCGCAAAATATAACCCATCATACGGCCGCGCCGGTGGAAAAATAAAAAAGTTATGGCTTTCATAAGTGGAGATGAAAATCCTCCAAAAATCATTGCATCTTTATGGCCAAAATAGGCCGTGTCCATAAGGGGTTAAGGGCAAAAACGCATGGGCGCATTCGCTAACATGCTCGCCGCTACGAAGCGTATTAACCCTTTGCAATCCAATTTTGGATTCAGGGTTTCCTAGGGGGCTTTCTCTTTCTGCCATTATACAATGGCGCCACCTGCTGGCTAGAGCCAGTACTGCGGTATGGACATGCTGGAGAGGCCCCCGACAACAGAGCGGCCAGTAATATACAGTAAGAATACCCTGCCGGACGTCTTCCGACATCGGAGCTATACAGCCTTCAATCAGAATGTGTTCAGATGTCAGACAGTGGATTGGAAAGGGTTAAACCATGAACCGGGTTTTTTTTTTTTTGACTATTCAAACTTTGAGCTAGTATGCACGAGTTTGAAAAGAAAAAGTGAGAAGGTAGGTCCTGCCCCATATTTGGCGCACCTAGTATTAACACACAAGAATCCCGAAATCAATGGTTTCGCCCCGTCCCATTATGTGGCAATGATTTTGGCAGGGAGGGGAATCCAGTAATATACCAGTAATATACCGCTCGTATAATGATGATAACGTAAGATGCAAGACGACTTCCAGATTTTAGTACGTTTAAGGCATGTGGCGCGTTCAGTAGGTAAGAACGCTTTACCTACGTTTGAAGTCGAGGCCTATAGCCATAAAGCATGATGATCATGTATGCAGCGGTTATGCCGCAGCAATGAGAAGTGCCAAAAGGCGCTGATAGTTACATGAAGAAGTGATGAAGAGTCGTGGGCCTTGCTGCTGCCAGGAGGAGCTACAGCAGGGATGTGGTTTTTGTGTTATTCCGCAACGTTAAAGTAACGCGAAGCACCCGAAAGAGAGGAATGCTGTTTATCACACCCGCTCAGTAAAGTGCCGCCTCTGCCTCTGTTTGCCATCGCTGCACCATCCTGAAACTGTGCCGCACCACCACCCGCGCGACCGGTTACACCGCTGACAGCGTAAGGCAGAGGAAAAAATCCTCATTAGTATAAATAAGCATTCAGAATGAATTTACATAAAATTCAATTAACACGATCAGTGGGAAATAAAAAGCACTGTTAAAATATGTATTAAAATAGATGGCATGTCTGCGGAAACGAAGCAACATCAACCGCGCTGAGGAGAGGATTATGGTAATTTACACTCCCCTTCTATCACATAGATACAGATCCAAATGGGAAGACGGGACGGATCGGGTGGGAGGCCGTCAACGAGGGGCCAAAGTGATTGCTGACTAACCTGACAGGCGCGTTTTTTTACGGAGTGCATAAATCCCATTGACTTGCATTGGGGTATTCAAATTTTTCATGCGCATGAAAGAAATTGCGGCTTGTCCTATTTTGGTGACTATTATGCGTGTAAAACGCCCATTCAAGTCTGCGGGTGCTTAACATTCGCAGTGAACACACGTTACGTATTCGCTGTGTATTCTACATAGATTGCTAGGAGACCTGAGTAGTCCACCCAATCATCCAGGAGGTAGGAAATTAAACAGTGGAGGTATTACTCAAAAGTCTTGTTGGTCCTTTCAGTCTGGCCATTGGACTGGGCGGAAGACAAATTGATGGTAATCCCTAAGGCAGTACAGAAGCTTCTCCAAAATCGTGAGATAAACTGATCACCCCCCTATCAGAAACCACATTACCAGGAATGCCATGCAGTCTAAATATCCCCTTGATTATCAATTCTGCAGTTTGTTCAGACGTTGGAATCTCTTTGGTGGGAATGAAATGGGTCATCTTTGTGAGTCGGTCCACCATGACAGGGATGGTAGTCATTTCTTTCGAAGAAGGCAGATCCACAATAACATCTATTGATATTGATCCCCCAAGGCCTGAATTGGAAGTGGTTGAAGAAGTCCTAATGGCGGAGATCATGGGGTCTTGTTTTGCGCACGTTACACAAAACGTGACATATTTTTCACATTGTTCTTACAATTAGGTCCCCAAAAAGAACGAAGCAGTAGTTCAAGGGTTTTTCTGACTCCAGGATGGCCTGCAAGTTTAGAATTGTGGACCAGTAAAAGTACTTCCAGTCGAACAGAATGTGGAACATACAGTCTGTTTTCCTGCATCCAAAACTGCTTCTTAAAAGAGAGGTCCACCTCCTTAGAAGGATGATTGAGAAAGGGATCATTCTGGTGCCCATCTTTTGAAACTTGTTAAGAATTCTTTTGAGTCAAGTATTCCCAAGAAATGGGGCGCACAATTATACGGTCTGTATTGGATCCCTTCTCTGGTTCAGCCAGGATCCTTGACAAGGTATCAGCCGTGCCATTTGTTGAACCGTTCCGATTAGAGATGGTCAAATTAAATCTGGAGAAGAATAAGGCCCAACATGCTCGTCTTGCCGACAGTCTTTTAGTTCCAGATTTTTGTGGTCAGTAAGGACTATTACAGGATCATTGGCAGCTTCCAAAAGATGTCTCCATTCAGAGAGGGCAACTTTAATGGCTAAGAGTTCTTTATTTCCAATGTCACAGTTTCTTTCAGCAGATGACATGATCTGAGACAGAAATGCACACGAATGCAGTTCCATCCTGTCACCGACCTGATGAGACAAGACGGCGCCCACAGCAGAATCGGAGGCGTCCACTTCCACAACAAAGGGTAATTCCAGTACTGGTGCAGAAGTGAACAGAGTATTTAGTTTTTCAAAAGTGCCCTGTGCCTCTGCAGACCAGGAATATGTTTTGGCTTTCTTTGTGAGCAAGGTGATTGGTAAGATGACTTTAGAAAAGTATTTTATAAATCGGTAGAAATTTGCAAATCCTACAAAGCGTTGAACGCCCTTTATGTTTCCCAGTGTAGGCCAATCAACTACAGCTTTAATTTTGCTTGGTTCCATAGGCAGGACATCCGGGGAGATGATATATCCAAGAAATTAATTGTTCAAGCTCACATTTTTCCAGTTTGATATAAAGTTGATTTCTTTGAAGACGTTCCAAAACCATCCGAACAAGCCTACGATGTTCCTCCAAGCTGTCAGAAAATATAAGAATATCAAGGAGGTCAGCTACAACAAAATGATCCAAAAAATCTGTAAACTCATCATAAATAAAATGCTGAAAGGTGGCAGGAGGATTGCAAAGGCCAAAAGACATAACCAGGTATTCAAAATGTCCATATCTCATTCTAAAGGCGGTCTTCCACTCATTTCCTGGCAGGATCCATATGAGGTTATAGGCCCCTTTCAGGTCTAGTTTGGTAAAGATCTTGGCAGAACGGACTCTTTCCAGTAATTCCAGGATTAAGGTGAGAGGGTAGCGATTTTTGACAGTACCTTCATTTAATACCCTATAAGCAATGCACGGCCACAAGGTTGAGTCTTTCTTCTACAAAGAACAGAGGTGCCCCAGCTGGGGATGAAGAAGACTGAATAAAGCCTTTCCTTAGATTTTCGTCTAGGTATTCTCTGAGAACCTTTAATTCTGGTTCGGAAAGATTGTAAATTCTTCCGAATGGGATGGTTGTTCCAGGGAGCAATTCAATTGGACAATCATATAACTGATGAGGGGAAAGTTGGTTGGATTTCTTCTTGCTATGGATATCATTGAATTGCTGGTACTGAGATGTCAACTTATCAGAATTCTGGTGATCATGCTCAGAGGTTTAGGTATGTTCGAGGGCAGGTAGTGACGTCTGGCATCTTTCTTTGCAATACTCAGAGGGGAAGGTAATGGTCCTTAAGTCCCAGTTGACGGAAGGATTATGGGTAGAAAACCAAAGGATCTCTAGAATAACTGGAAATTTGGGAGAAGAGATGGAAACTAATCATTTCATGGTGATCAGATTCAATAACGATTTCAAGTTCGATTGTCTCATGAGTTACAGACCCCAAAGACAAAGGTGATCCATGCATGGCTTCCATATCAATCGGTATGGTTTTGGTCGTACTTGAGATGTAGTTGTCGAGAGCGTATTTAAAGTCCATGAAGTACCCTACAGCTCCAGAGTCTAACATAGTGGAGCATTGTAATTTTCGGCCTACGGTCTTAGCACTCGTAGAAGCAATAGTCTTTTGGAACTTGTTGGGGCAGTTAATAGCATAATGTCCCGAGCCCCCACAATAGAGACATAGATTCTCCGTACGATGCCATTCCTTCTCTGCTAGGGAGAGGGGTCTGCAGATGACATAAATCTGCATTGGTTCAGGGATGGCTTCAGTCCTTTGCTGGGTGTTAAATGCTTGTTGACTGAAAGAATAGGCAGGATGGTTCCCAAATACCAGCAGCTTCTTCTTTTTGCATTCAGGAAGTCTCTGATCAATTCAAATACATAACCGAATAAAGTCCTTCAAATTCTCAGGAGTCTCCGTTCTGGCAAACTCAATGGCTCTGATAATCCTCATCAAAATTGACTCTTGTGGGCGTCTAGGTTCCATGTGGCATCAGTCAACCAGCGATGAGATTCTGTAGTATAATCAGCAACATAGTGTCGCCCTTGTCGTAGGCTATGTAACCTACCCACTGCTGAGGCAAAGGGATTCGAGTCATCAAAGAGTTGATCCATAGCAGTAGTGAAGGCATTAAGATTGTCGAGGAGGTTAATGTTTGTATCCACATACGGCAAGCGCCTAATCTGTGAGAGAGTTGATGATAAATAATACCTTCTTTCCGTCATTGGTATCAGGTTGCATCTGGAAGTAGATACGGCACTGGCTAAGGAACCCTCCTTACTGGCAATGATCCCCACTGAATTTTGCTGGCAGCGACATACAGACATCAGAACCTAAATTGCACACTTCCAGAAGTTGCCTCTGTAAACTATCTATCTCTCTTTGCAGGTCAACAACCTTTTCCTCGTAGGTGGCCTGTTTCCTCAAGGTGGCCAAACAGACTCTATTTTTGGCTATGATTCTTTTGTTATGATCTGGTTCAGGGTTGGAGTCTCTTGTTGTAACCGATGCAGATCGGTAGCGTGGTCAGGGAAAGCCAGAGTCCGGTACATGAGTAGGTATCAGTTTGTGGTACAGAGGAGCAGGATGGTAGCGTAGTCAGGAAAGCCAGAGGTCAGTACATGGGTAGGTATCAGTTTTCAATACAGAGGAGCAGACGGGTAGCGTAGTTAGGAAAAGCCACAGGTCGGTACACAGGTAGATATGTCAGGTAGTAGAATGGAGGAGGAGCAGCAGGTGAGAGACTACTGTCTGGGAGCACAGTAGTAACCATGCACTGAGGGAGGGACAAGGCCAGGTTTATATAGAGTGTGCAATTAGTGCGGGGTGTAGCTAATCAGGAGCTGGGTTGCAGGTGCCAGGAACTGGACAAGGTAAGGTTAGGGAGCTGTTCAGCAGACTGCATAGCTGACTAGGGCGGGATATCGCCTGGAGCATGGGCCCTTACACATTTATCCACCTTTACCAACCCAGTCATTCTAGCCCCCCCCCCCCCCCCCCGCACATGTCTCAGTATACAGGTAAAGCTTCCTTTTAAACTTTTAATTAACTGAGCCGAGCAAAGGATCTTCTCTCCTTTCCTAACATAGTGTTTGTAAGATTCTCTCTGCAACAGAGCTGCTCTCTAGAAGTGCTGCAATGAGGCATGCTTTGCATATTTACATACATTAACATAAATTTACATACATACTATATGAAGGAATGAGTTCACCACCTGTTCTCAGTCCAACCTTAGTTCATAAAAAGTTTACAGCGCCTTTACCATCTGCATGCTGTGCCCTGCAAATATATATGTCATTATATAGGATCCATACTTATACTGTGAAGCATAAAAAGCTATTACCGTATAGGCACTGATAGAAGGCTGGCGTAATACGGCTGGTGCTAAGGACGGGCATGAGAAGGTCTCCAGTGTAAATGGACTCTACTTCACTAAGGTCTAGGTATAATAATGTGACTAGAGGATTCTTTTTAGATATTACTGTACTTTATATGTTATGCATCTCTATTGTAAGCGCTATATACTACAGTGCATATTAAAAGTCTACACCCCTCTGATAGGCCGGCTTCACATGGGCGATAAAATCGCACAAGGTTTGTGTGTTGCGAGATGCACAAATCTCGTAAAAATATGAACCCCATTCTTTTGAATAGGGGGCATACCCATAAGCGATGTTTTCCCACATGGCACCACAATGCGGGATACAAGTGTGGCATGTTCTATCTTGTACGTGCTCTTGCATTGCAGCGCCCATTGTTCTCCATGGGGCCGGCGGAAGCATCGCACCATGTGTAAAGACAACGGGAGAAACCCTGCGGACCTCCGCCATGGCTGTCAGGCTCCCTGCATACCTGAAGTGATGTGAGACTGCAATCTTGGGGAGTTTGCATGGCGGGGAGAGCGATATGGGGGCGGGATTCACGGACGCATCTGGGACGTGTGAAGTTAACCTTTAAAATGCCAATTCTTTCATTGTGTTAAAAAATCTGTCAAAGATAAACATTTAAAATGTATTCCCACCTTCCATGTGACCCGTTATTGGGACAATTCCATCAGAAAACAAACTGAAATCATTTAGGCCTCATGTCCACGGGCAAAAGAAGAATTAAAATCCGCAGCGGATTTTAACTGTTCTCCCGCCCGCGGATCCGCACCCCATAGGGATGCATTGACCACCCGCGGGTAGATAAATACCCGCGGATGGTCAATAAAAGGGATTTTAAAAAAAATGGAGCATGAAAAAATCTGGACCATGCTCCATTTTCATTGAAGCCTATGGAAGCCGTCCGGATCCGCGGGAGACAAAAATCGGAATTTACTCACCCGCTCCGGTTCTTCCCTTCGCCGCGGCGCCATCTTCTCTCCGTCGCGGCCGGATCTTCTTTCTTCGGGCCGGCGCATGCGCGGGGCACGTCACCGACATCATCCTGCGTATCCGCCGGGCCGAAGAAAGAAGATCCGGCCGCGACGCAGAGAAGATGACCCCGCAGCGAAGGAAGGATCCGGAGCATGCGAGAGGTAAGTTAATTCTTATTAATTCTTCTTTTCAGCGCTCATGTCCGCAGGGCAGGAGGGACCCACTACGGATTCTCCATGGAGAATCCGTAGCGGGCCTGATTTTCCCCCCGTGGACATGAGGCCTTAGGGTAAGAAAAGACAAAACATTAAAGTAATGTGGTTGCAGAAGTGTTCTCACCCTCTTATATTTGGGGATGGGGTTGTGTTCAGAATCAGCCAATCACATGTAACCTCCTGATAGATAGCAGTCTGCACTCCGCTGCCATTACTTCTGGATCCCCCATATAAAGTTCGGCTTTTCCAGGAGGATTTCCTGACATTTTCTTAGTTGGTCGGTAAAGATCTTACAGAACATCAAAGGGGTCTGATTGTTGGAAGGTGTCAGTCAGGAGAAGGGGAGCAGAACATGTTCAAGACATTACATATACCACGGGGCACAGGGAAGACCATCAGCAAGAAGGGGGCCAAAGCATTTCTAAGACGTTACATATACCATGGGGCACAGGGAAGACCATCAGCAAGAAGGGGATTGCATTTGGCCAAACAGTGACATCACCAAGAACTGGACATCCCCAAAAAGTGATAAAAAGACCAGAAGAAGATTGGTTCCAAGAGGCCGAGCAACATTAAAGGAGCTGCAGGAGTTTCTGGCAAGTCCTGGTTGTGCAGTCATGTGACCCCACCTCCCGTGTTCTTCATATGTCTGGGCTGTGGGGTGGGGGAGGGGGGCAAGATGAAAGCCTTTTCTAACAAAGAGCATCCAAGCCCGGCTATGTTTTACTAAAAGCTACATCAAGTCTGCAGAAGTCTGTGGGCGAACGTGTTCTGTCTGATGACACCGAGGGGGGAGCTTGCTGGCCAGAATTCCAGGAGGTCTGTTTGGTGCAATAAATCCCATTGAAGATCTGTGGGTGACCTAAAGAGGGCGCTACACACAAGATGCCCTCACAATCTGACAGACTTGGAGCACTTTTGCAAGAAAGAGTGGGCAAAAATTACCAAGTCAAGATGTGCCAAATAGACTGAATGCTGTCATCAAGTCAAAGGGTCCATCCACAAAGTATTAGTTTTAGGGTGTGTATATTGATGGAACCACATGATTGTTTTTCATTTTACCTTAAAAGTTTCATTTTGCTTTCCGATGGCCTTGTCCAGATAACGGGTTACACTGAGGGGGGAAATAAATCTGAAATGATTCATCTCTCTCTGATTTTTTTACATGACACAAACCCGGCCTTATAACCGGGGTGTGTAGACTTCTTCTATCCACTGAGCATGAAGACTTGTAATGCTGCTGACCCTACAGATATTCAGCTCCATCAGTTTGTTCCTTTCACCCATAGGACCCCATGTTCTATAAACTTTGGTTAATCGAAGCAAACCTGTCATATCCCTAAGCCAGGTTGGTATTAGTGTACCTTGATGCCACCAGAAAGGTGGAAGTCAACAAGGGGAAGGCAGTTTGACATCCAGGTGACGCCCCCTGTGTTTGATTGGATGCAAGGCGTGCTCCCTGGCGTCTGCCTCACAGGTCCTCCCACTGACTAGCTGGCACACTGGTGCAGGGACCTGCTAATGGGACATATCATGCCGCTGTGAAAGCACCGGTGGTAACACTCACAGCGGCAGCAGCAGCAGCACAGCCGGCTCCACAGAACAGTCTTCTTGCGCCGCCAGCGGCTACACTTGCAGCGACAGCAGCATCACAGGCGCCTCTGCAGAGCATTGTTCTTTCGAGGAGAAGTCCATTGCAATGGCGCCGGTCATTATAGTGACTGTGGGCTCTGTAGCTGGTGCGCCACAGCACTTGCAACCTGTCGCCGCCCACAGTCACACCAGGGGCCAGGAGCATGGTCACCTCTGCAGAAGTTTGCTGTAGTGGACAGGGCGCCGGCGGCTACATAGAGAGGGCGACCGCTCTGTCCTCCCTGCTGTGCAGTGCAATTGTACACTTATGTGGAGGAGTGCGGACCACTTCATGGCATTGCGTCTACTGAGTAATGAGGAGGTCGCTCAGCGCTGTTACAGAGAGCGGGGTCCCAGCTTGTGTTACGATGGCAGGGAAGGCTTACTACGCTGCCGCAATCCTCCCCTGCGACCCCGCTCACCTCTTATACACGGAGCGGGGTGCTGGCTTCTGCTGCGCCGCCGGGGAAATGGGGTTTCAGATACCGCAATCCTCGGATGCAGTAGTGGAAGAACCAAAGAACCATAGCTGTAGCCCGCCGTGCCTTCAAATAGGTTTCAGTTGCAGCATTACTTTAGTGGGCTGAGAGGACCTGAGCTGTGCAGCCAATCAGTTATATGGGTGTCACCCCCCTGTCAATCTTGACTCCACCAGGGCTTCCTGGTGGCGACAAGATACACTAATACCAGCCAGGTTATGGCACTGTTAGTGAACATGACAGTATTTCTTATACTCACCTGCTCTGTCGCTCAGTGAAGGTCATGCGGCGCTGGAAAATCAACCTCTTTGCAGAGTCCCGTGTGTGCACTCTCACATAGACTTATATGGGACAGCATGCACATAAAAAGAACCAGATTCTTGTGCACCGTGCAATCTTCACCGGGTGACAGCGCTGGATTGGGGGAGTATAAAAACTAAATCACCCGCCTCCCTGTCAGGTTGCTGGTATTACACTGGTCCCTGATTTTAGTGTAAGGGCGGCTTCACAAGGCAGCGGCTCCCTATGCGCAACTTTGCTCACCACTACGAAGTGTAGTTGCACATAAATGGTTTTTTTTCCCATCTCTGACCATTCACTCTCTGCGCTATAGTGCAGGACATTAAAAAAAAAGTGAGAAGACACCCATGTGTTTAAGCCCTAAGGCTGCCTTCACACTGGTGCTAAAATCGTGAAACATTTGTGCATTGTGAGATGCCCAAATCTTGCACAATGGGGTCAGATACACAAACGTTGTTTTCCTGCATGGCACCTTGATGCGATGCAGGAAACAAATCGTGGTATGTTCTGTCTTTCTGTGTGCCCCTTGTTTTGGCGGCAGCATCGCACCACGTGCCAGGTATATACAATGCGAGGTCTCTCATTGAAAAGTATGGGAGAAATTCAGCGATCTTCCGTCGCGGCTGCCTACATTTCAAAGGACTCAACCACAACCTGAAGACAATTGTACAATGATGATAGAAAGGAAGAAAAAAATATATCAGAGAGAATATATGTATAAAAAAGAAAAAATACCTGAAATTTTTTTTTAAAAAGCAGCCCACTTGGGACGTGACTGGAAGCCGATATGAAGAACAGCCAATATAGAGAGAAGCTCATTTCAGCACCACGGACAGCGATCAGAGAGAACTTTGAATTCTGTCCCATGTTTCTTTTTTGCTTGCTGGTAGGTACCACAGGGATATGGGGGGAGAGGGGACGGGGGGGGGGGGGGGGGGGGGTATTTGCTGAAGGTAATCGCCCCTTTAATTAAAGCATAACTGAGTTTTCAGCAAGTTTTCTAAAATGCACCAGGTTCTCCTCACCCAGAAGCCTATGCGTATCGGCACGCACCAGAGTGCTGCATATTTTGTAGAATGAACTATGCTTTTTTGCGCACGCATCAGTATATTTTACTGCACTTTTGCCATGCATAAGGCACATTCATTTGCGCACTGGGTAAAAGAAAGGACCAATTAAAATGACTAATTAGTCTAATGAGTTCCAGATGTGTTCTTTTTCCTGTGCAATTACACATTGTTTCAGTAGTTTAGTAAAGGGAACTGAGCTGCAGTATCAGATGCAGCCACAAACAAATGCCCGGCGCTGTGCCTGGGAAACGATGAATGGGAAGCGTTGCTCGCTGGCTCCCTGCTCGTCTCTTATTCAGCTAATTGTAGGGGTGTCAGGAGTTGGACCCCCTGAGGAGAGACCATCAATATTACAGTCCAGAAATTTCCTTTAATGGGAAGTTGTTCACTTCTTACCGCCTCATACATACATGCTGTAAGGGCCCTCTGGGCATTGGGTGAAGTCAAGGATGCATCTCATCTTTCTGCTGCCTGAGGCGAACAGCGAAATCACCCCCCCCCCATGCAAAAAAACACTTCACTAACAACTAAGAAAAGAAATACATCTAGATCCACACAGAGAGACTTCCTGAGGAGCCGTCCGTTGTGCTTCTTCAGCCGGTCCTGGGGCAATGTTCTTTACCTCCTGCCAGCTTCTTGCTGAAGGCTTAGTGTACAAAGTAGTAAGAGATAGGGCGGGGGGGGGGGGGGGGGAGCGGTGCGCCCAGAACAAGATCTAGGGAGCGCCCGGTAGCCCCTATTCTAAGCCATGCAATGTGGCTCGTCATCCGCGGTACAGACTTTGGATCTATGGTGCTTCCTCATAAACTTGTCTGACAGCCAAAAAAGCAAAAAAAAGCAGCGAAAGCCATAAAACAAACAAAAAACTCCTTCATGCTGCTCAGTGATGCCAGTAAGTGCGGCATATTGCCAATGACGCCAGTGATTGCCTGTACACAAAGGTCGATGGCCGGCCATCAAATCACCTGCGCTGGATCAGGAGGGGGGAGGGGGGTTCAAGAGGGGGGCCATGTTTTCTGCTTTTCTTTTATTCTATTTTTTCCTTTTGTTCTCTTTTCTTGCCTTTGTTTCTATTATAAATTACTGGACACCCCTTTAACACTGGGCTTTAATGCCAGCCGATAGTATAAATATGGCGCAAGATTAAATCTCCTTCTTCTGCAATGTAGGAGAGGCAGGTCGGTTACTCAGTTTTTAACCACAGCCGAGGACCTGGAGCAGAAGGTAAAAGCATTTTTTAACTGCCCCTGCCTACTGTTTTATAAGCTACATAGCGCTCATTGAGTGCTATGAAGTGATCGCAGAAAGCAGAAGTGCTACTTCCGCTATTTGACTCGGAGATCACGTGATCACTGGATGCTCCCTGCCACGGCGGCACTGCAGGGTCTTAGCAGACCCAGAGCAGCACTCACCGAGAATACTGTCACTATAGGGGAATGTTTTTCCCTGTAACTGAGGCCCCTATGGATACCCCAGTAACAATGGAGAAGTGTGAAATAAAAAAAAAGACAATATGAATGACCCCCAAGGTTCTTATATGATGTCAGAGGGACACGGATGCTAAAAAAAAATAGTTGCCAAAGTAATTTGAAAAATTAAAGAATAAATATATATATATATATATATATATATATATATATATATATATATAAAAGAAAATGAGCCAACGCCAGCCTAAATGCAGCATTTCCATCATGTGTAAGCATAGCCTAACTCGCTTGAGGTATGCTGCCACATGCAGTGTCCTCAGTAGTAATAGTGACCCCACAGTAGCCCCAGTAATAGTGGCCCCCACAGTAGCCCTGGTAGTAATAGTGTCTGCCACAGTGTCCTCAGTAGTAATAGTGACCCCCACAGTAGCCCCAGTAATAGTGACCCCCACAGTAGCCCTGGTAGTAATAGTGCCCGCCACAGTGTCCTCAGTAGTAATAGTGACCCCCACAGTGTCCTCAGTACTAATAGTGACCCCCATAGTGTCCTCAGTAGTAATAGTGCCCCCCACAGTGGCCCTCCTGAGACCGATATACTTACCTCCACCTTCTCCTTTTTTCCTTCTCCTCTCCTCCTGTGGAACCAAGGAGGAGAGATCAGGGGAGGAGGATCCCAGGTGCACACACTGCTGTCAGCGTGTAAATCCCGCAGCAGCGCCATTGAGAGATTACCAGCCACGGCCCCCTGGCTGGTAATCACCTTCATGGTGAGCAAACATCCTGAAAGCGGGACAAAAGGTCGTCCCGCTTGGGATCCAGAGAAGACGGGACACAGGGTCTCAAAGCAGGACATTGTTCACCTCACTAAGGGTGCGTTTACACGGGCAAGAAAATCGTGCGAGTTTTGTGTGTTACCAGATGCACAAAATGTGCCCGAAAATACAACCCATTATTTGTAAAGGGTGTGTTTACACGGGCGATCCTTCTCTTGGACCAACGCTGCGGGAGAAATGAATCGCAGCATGTTCTATTTTCGCAAGTCTCGCACAAGAATAGACCATGCCGACGTGCGGTCTCCCACACCTCGCACACGATGCGAGTCACGTCTGGCGCAACTCGCTGTCGTCCGTTTGAATGCACCCTGTTGAGCAGGGAATAGCATATGGGCGATATCACTGAAGCCTCTGCTGCCACAACAACGGAGCACTGCGCAGATCTCATCGCTGAGGTAAAGTGAAAGCTGCACTGTGATTGGCTGCTGGGGACAACACAGATTAGCAAGAGGCCTGTGCATGTCCAAAGAAGAAAACTGTCGCCCCGAGCAACCAATCACAGCGCAGCTTTCATTTTACCTCAGCAGTATGAGAAGTGAAAGCTGCACTGTGATTGGTTGCCAGGGGCGACAGGGACAGGTAGACAGTTTCATAAACCTGACCCATATCTATAACGTCTCCAGTTTCTTTTACTCTGTTTAACCCCTTAAGGACCAGACACTTTTTAGGGATTTTACCCATGTGTTTTTCTTTACTGCCCTAATTTTTTGTCCTTCCGCTACCAAAAGTATTTTTGCAGCGTTTTTTTCCCTGACATATAGGGCTGTTTTTTAAATATCTTTTTCACTGACTTTTTTTTGTGTTTTTTAGTTTTATTGGGAGTAAAAAGCGAAAAAAATAAAGTATGGGAACGGGGTCCTCCTGTTGTTTTGGATGTTTTGATGTATAATATATGTGTTTTCGGATTACAGGGCAAATACGGCGACGGTTTTGTTTGGCGTCATGTAAGACGTAGTGACAATAGTCACTGGCAGAGCAGATCAGGGTCTGCTAGGAAGCTGCAGCTCTGCTGTAGCAGGGGATCCTGGCGGTCACGTGACCACCGGCTCACATAGTGGATGCTATACTTCCACTTTCACCTTTTAGTACATTGCGCTCATTGATCACTATGTGCCCAGGAAAGGAGAAGGCAGAACTGGTTAAGAACCCCTTCTCCCTTCTCCTCCGGGTTCTCAGCTATGACTAACAGCTAAGACCCCGACCTGCTTCTGCTTGATTGCAGGAGCAGAGACTTTAACCCCTCTCTGCATTTTCGTGATTCGATGGGAATAAAGCCCAGGATAAAGACTTAAAGGGGTTGTCCCGCGCCGAAACGGGTTTTTTTTTTCAACAGCCCCCCCGTTCGGCGCGAGACAAACCCGATGCAGGGACTTAAAAAAAAAACGCACAGCGCTTACCTGAATCCCCGCGCTCCGGTGACTTCTTACTTACCTGGTAAGATGGCCGCCGGGATCTTCTCCCTCGGTGGACCGCAGGGCTTCTGTGTGGTCCATTGCTGATTCCAGCCTCCTGATTGGCTGGAATCGGCACGTGACGGGGCGGAGCTACACGGAGCCGCTCTCCGGCACGAGCGGCCCCATTCAGAAAAGAAGAAGACCGGACTGCGCAAGCGCGTCTAATCCGGCGATTAGACGCTGAAAATTAGACGGCACCATGGAGACGAGGATGCCAGCAACGGAGCAGGTAAGTGAATAACTTCTGTATGGCTCATAATTAATGCACAATGTACATTACAAAGTGCATTAATATGGCCATACAGAAGTGTATAACCCCACTTGCTTTCGCGGGACAACCCCTTTAAGGGGTTAAAGCTCTTCCCCTGGTATCACACGCCCTCCACCAGCACTTGCCCCCTGTGCTGCTGAACTCTACCCCCTGATCACATGATCTCATTCCCAGCCAGCGGCACTTTGCCTTACCACAGCGCCGCCACTTCCGCCTGAGGTAGGAGGCTCATTTATAACATTATTATTACATATTATTTACACCTGAACAAAAATGACCAAAAAATGGCTGAATTCTTGCTGCAGAAAGACGCATTGTTTATCATATTTACAAGTCAAAGGTGAGGAGATGGTTGTCATGGTTACCCGGACACAGCAGCGACTCGGCCAGGTATGAGAAATGAAGGCAATGAGAAAATGTGTTTTTGACACAATTTCATTGTAAACATCAAGTCAAATCCCAGCGATTAACTCCAACTTCATGACAGCCACAAGATGTGAGCGACTGTGGGGATGTGTGGAGGAAGCGGGATCGTCAGACAGCTCAGGCCTACCGAACTATCTATCTATCCATCTCATATCTATCTATCTATCTCATATCTATCTATCTATCTCATATCTATCTATCCATCTCATATCTATCTATCTCATATCCATCTATCTATCTATCTATCTATCTCCTATCTATCTATCTATATCTCATATCTATCTCATATCTCTCTCTCTCTCTATCTATCTATCTATCTATCTATCTCATATCTATCTCATATCTATCTATCTATCCCATATCTATCTATCTATCTATCTATCCATCTTATATCTATCTAACTATCTCATATCTATCTATCTATCTATCTATCCCATATCTATCTATCTATCTATCTATCTATCTCATATCTATCCATCTCATATCTATCTATCTATCTCATATCTATCTATCTATCTCATATCTATCTATCTATCTCATATCTATATATCTGTCTATCTCATATCTATCCTGTATCTATCTATCTATCTATCTATCTATCTATCTATCTATCTATCTATCTATCTATCTATCTCCTATCTATCTATCTATCTCATATCTATCTATCTATCTATCCATCTCATATCTATCTATCTATCTATCTATCTATCTCATATCTATCTATCTATCTATCTATCTATCTCATATCTATCTATCTATCTATCTATCTATCTCCTGTCTATCTATCTATCTATCTATCTATCTATCTATCTATCTATCTATCTATCTCATATCTATCTATCTATCTATCTATCTCATATCTATCTATCTATCTATCTATCTCATATCTATCTATCTATCTATCTCCTATCTATCTATCTATCTATCTATCTAATATCTATCTATCTATCTATCTATCTATCTATCTATCTATCTATCTATCTATCTATCTATCTAATATCTATCTATCTAGCTCTGCGGAATAAGTTAGTACTACACAAATAAAGATTATTACTATTTATTATTATTAATCTGTCTATCTATCCATCTATCTTAAGACCCACTTACACTGAAAGATAATTGCTAAAAAATCACTCAAATGACAGTTTGAGTGACAGTTTTGAGCGATCAACTGCGATCATCTTATTAGCTACTTAAGGGTTAATGCAGGCGGAGCGGGATACCACGGCGATAGGTCAGAGACCAAAGCAGCTATTTTGTATATGCAAACAGCTGCATTGGTCTCGGAGCTTTCAGCTGGTGTCCCGCTGAGAACTGCCATTGGGATACCAGCTGAAAGAATACTATGAGCGCCGCCCACTGAGAAAATCAGCGTGCGTCGCTGATAACAGTCATTGGTGATTTCTAGCTTGCTAGAAATCACAGATGAACAAATAGTGCATGAAAATTTCACAATGGCAACTTGTTCAGACACAACGGTTATTGCTCAAAAGATGGCTTTTGAGTGAATTTTGAGCGATAATTGTTTTGTCTACGGCTTTAGTCAGACGGGCGTTTTTAGCCGCGCTTTGCGCATGCGCATGCGTCCGGCGATTTTATAAAACCATTGCTTTGCAATGGTATCGGACACATGAGCGCTTTTTATGCGCTCGTCCGATAAATTATAGAACAGAAATCGCAGATCGCACCTATCTGCGATCTGCGATTCCTGTTCTCTTCTCTATATGCGCTCAATGGGGCCGGCGGCAGCAGCGCCGACCCCATTGAGAACATATAGAAGACAAATCATTCTTCTCTTCCACAGCTGTAACAGCTGTGGCAGAGAAGAACGATGTTTGCCCATTGAATTCAATGGAGCCGGCAATACAGCCGCTCCATTGAAAGCAATGGGCTGCCGGCGTGCGCGGGGTGAATTGTCGGGAAGGGCTTAAATATATAAACCCTTCCCTGCAATTCATCCTAAAATGTGTTAAAATAAAAAAAAATTGTATACTCACCTTTCCGCTGCAGCCGGAGTCCAGCCGCGGCCGCTGTCAGTTCTTCTGAACTGCTTCACGGCACTATTCAGCCGGCGGGGCTTTAAAATCCCCGCCTGCTGAATGATCTGCCTCTGATTGGTCACAGCCCTGACCAATCAGAGGCAGGTTTCACTCACACACCCATTCATGAATTCATGAATGGGTGAGTGACTGCTGCCTCTCAGTGCCGGGAGAAGGTGAGTATATATATATTTTATTTTTACACATTTTAGGATGAATTGCAGGGAAGGGCTTATATATTTAAGCCCTTCCCGACAATTCATCCCGGGCTCGCCCGCAGCGCATTGCTTTAAATGGAGCCGGCTCTATTGCCGTCTCCATTGAATGCAATGCGCTGGACAGCTCCGGCCCGTTTCTAATGAAACGCGGCTAGGAGCAGATTTTCGGGCGATTTGCGGGCGATTTGCGTGCACCGGTCATGCGATTTGCGGATGCGCATCCGTCATGCGATCCGCAAATCGCGTGAAAAAACGCCCGTGTGACTAAGGCCTAAATGGGCCTTTATATCTGTCTATTATCTATTCTTTTCCTGGATGCTGCCAGCTCCTGAAAGCTGCTCGGGCAGTCCCACTGCGGCCGCTCCTGAAGATAATGGAGTTGTATAAGAGACAACTCCGCCATTACTTCCTATGGCCATCCTTCACACAAGAAATCAGGACCTAAAAGGCTGGCAGAGATCCTGCTTGTGAAAAAAGGGGTTATTGTGCTTTTAAGGCCACCTGCACACAGGCGGGTCGGAACCCACATGCAGAATTTCCACAGCGGAGTAAAATCCGGTGCTCATCCGGTGATCCCAGCTTACCTGTCCGCCAGTCTTCTGCTCTGCTGCTGATGTGCCGGCCGGCGCACATGCGCAGTACAGGGGACGCCACGCCATTGCTATGGCGAAGATGTAACTCCTGCGACCATTCTGCAATGATGATTGCAGAATGGCCGCAGGATGGACGGCTTCCATTGACTTCAATTAAAGCCGACCGTGCATAGACCGCACAAAATCACAGAATGCTGCGATTTCTTTCCCCCGAGCAGAAAATCGCACTTGATTTCTGCTCATGGGCAGGAAATCGTGTTTTCTCATAGCAAGCTATGGGCTGGATTTGCTGCAATGCAAATCCGCCCGTGTGCAGGAGGCCTTGAAGGCCCTACTCCTCTGTCATTGCTCAGTGATTTAGAACAGTGTGACAGTTCAGATTTGTCATAGGGACGCTGTAAAGGTCCAAATCACCATCCGAACCAGTGTTCACATCCTGAGGGGCTTGAATACCAGAAGATATTATGGGTACTGGTACATTATGTCTCCACCAGCAGAATGGGTGGAGAAAAACTGCACACCCAAAACTACGCCCACAATTTGGGATTGGCTGGCCAGGAGAATGGGTGGTGGCAAAGTGCACGCCCCCAGCTTTGGATTGACTGGCCAGTATCCCCTGACGCTGCACTGACTCAGCTCCCGGCCGGGCTGACTTGTCAGCTCCCAGCTGTGGTCTCCCTGACGCTCTCTGGCTGAACTGATATGTCGCTCCCGTGCAGCGCTGGCACCGCCGCCCCGGGCAACACCAAACACACTCTCAGCGTCCATGTTCCCATGCCGACACAGCAGCACTGTCATCGCTAAGGTCCTGCATCACAGGCAGTTAGTGGAGGCCGTCCGTGAGAAATCTGCCCGCTGGGCGGGGGATGGTTTATCACACGCCATGAGATGCAGCAGACCCGGAGTTAGCATTCAGTACTTCGAAGCAAGATGGAGGGCTGCCGGTAGACGTAGCTCCCGGCAAACAGCAGCTGTCAGTCCTCACCAGAGCCAGCCACCACACCACTAAAGACGGGGTGTTGATGGGGACAATACGTGGGTGTTCCCTCTCACTCTGGCCAGGCAACCTATGTCTCCCCCCCTAGTTCCAGTGGAGACATAATGCACCAGTACCGCTATTATGAGCAGCCTAAGGTACATGTGATTAGACCCTATGATAACACTAAACTAAGAGAGCAAATTTACAGTAAGTGTTGTCATTGGGTGTTCAGAGACTTATATAACTTTTATATAAAGCCATTCTGCTTTGATATCCGGTATCAGCATGCAACAAGTTCAGGATGGCGCAGCAGCCAACAGATGGAGACAGAGGACAAATTTGTTTTCTATAAAAAATAAACAGTCCACAAGGCACATCATTAATGATTCTGATCTGCTAGTGACCTTGTAGGACCTGTGACCTGGGGGCGGACTCAGCCCTGCATTATCTTTTATGGAGGAGACTGGCCTGTTTGTGATCTTGTAGGACATGTCGGCTGGGGGCGGGCTGAGCTCTGTTTTATCTCCTATGGTGGGGGCTGACTTGCTAGTAATCTTGTAGGACCTATGGACTGGGGGCGGGATCAGCTTTGCTTTATCTCCTATGGATTAGGCTGACTTGCTAGTCATCTTGTAGAACCTGTATGCTGGGGGCAGGCTCAGCCCTGCAATATCTCATATGGAAGAGGCGGACCTGCTAGTCACCTTGTAGGACCTGCAAGCTGAGGGCGGGCTCAGCCCTGCTTTATCTCCTGTGGAGGTGCCTGACCTGCTAGTGATCTTGTAGAACCTATGAGCTGGGGGTGGGCTCAGCTCCACTTTATCTTTTACGGAGGGGTCTGACCTGCTACTGATCTTGTAGGACCTGTGGGGTGGGGGTGGGCTCAGCCCTGCTTTATCGCCTACAGAGAGGGTTGACTTGCTAGTGATCTTGTAGGACATATAAACAGGGGGCGGGCTCAGCCCTGCTTTATCTGTAATGGAGGAGTCTTATATGCTAGTTACCTGCAGGACCTGAGGGCTGATCTTCCTCATCATTATGGGAATAGAACCCCTCTCTTCACTCAGCCTCACATGAGGCTTCAATATCATGTCCCCAGGCTCACTACCTTCCCTCCCCAGCCATGGCTAAGACCGGTGGAGGGGACTGCAATTCAGCGTTGGCAAGTGCTGCAACACTGGAGCTTCTCCACACCCTTGTTCTCTCTTTCCTTGCTCCCCCTCATGGCCTTAAGGCGTTAAGGCGCGGCTGCCGAGCACAGATCCTGAGTGGTTGTTCAGCTCACATCGTAAGAGAGGGTGTGGGGCACCCCCTTACATATCCATAACTCAGGCCTCTGCAGATTGTAATAACAGCCTAATAGCAAGGGGTCATTGATTCATGCTGCTTGCGCCAAATTCTGACTTTTCATTAGCACGGTGCAACAGAAATTCGGATCCATCTAACCAGGTGATGTTTTCCCGCTGCTCAGTGATACAAGTTTTGCGCTCTTTTGCCCGCTGGAGTCTTTCTGTTTCTCTTAGACACAATGGCGCTGGAACTGCTCATCGGGTGTTATAGCCCATCCGTGCTAAGGAATGGCAAGTTGTGCGTTCCTATTAGCTCAGTTAAAGGGGTTGTCTCACGCCGAAACAGTTTTTTTTTTTATTCAATAGGCCCCCCGTTCGGCGCGAGACAAACCCAAGGGATGGGTTAAAAAAAAAAAAAGTTTATTACTTACCCGAATCCCCGCGCTGCGGTGACTTCTTTCTTCCTTTACCAAGATGGCCGCCGGGATCTTCACCCACGATGCACCGCGGGTCTTCTCCCATGGTGCACCGTGGGCTCTGTGCGGTCCATTGCCGATTCCAACCTCCTGATTGGCTGGAATCGGCACACGTGACGGGGCGGAGCTACGAGGACCAGCTCTCCGGCACGAGCGGCCCCATTCACCAGGGAGAAGACCGGACTGCGCAAGCGCGTCTAAAAACGCCAGAAGACAGCGAATTTAGACGGATCCATGGCGACGGGGACGCTAGCAACGGAGCAGGTAAGTGAATAACTTCTGTATGGCTCATATTTAATGCATGATGTATATTACAAAGTGCATTAATATGGCCATACAGAAGTGTATAACCCCACATGCTTTCATGAGACAACCCCTTTAAGTCCATACAGTATCCTGTAAGCACAATACTGAGAAGGACTTCACAGACTTTTGAACGCAGCTTTGTGTGTGAATAGAGTATAAAACAGGCTGTACAGTAACATGGAAGTAAGCATAGCCTGGAGTGAGATCTTCCGCACACGGGATCAAGCTGCTTGTACCCGTACGCATCCAGCACTTTTAAAATCAAATCTTGCGGCATGCTGCGCCTTTTGTGTAGCCCGCCAGGAAGTATATGTCTACAGATATGTAAATTGGTGCATGCTACGTCTGTACTTCCAGCCGCGCTCCCCGCACCGGGAAGGATTCTAATACCGGAATCCATTAAATGTATTTGCAGCAGCCCTCCCGCAGTGTGTAGCAGACCCCGTATCACAAACTCCAGTATACAATAGAACAAGGAGGCCGGCTCTTTAAAGGGGACCTCCGCTTTCAACGTTTCCTTCCATTTTTGATCCTTTCAGAGGAAACTCTTCACAATAGATTTCTATCTTTTCAATAAAGAACTGGCACAAAGGAAGAAAAGCTAAATATCGCCATGAAGACGGTGGAATAATGGGGAGAGCGCCAACGCCGCACTGCAATATGAGCAATTTGTAATATTCAGCCATTGAATTGTCATCGTATTATTCCGCCTGACGAGAAGAGATGCTCCCGCTGATAAGAGGCGCATCAGATGCCGCTCGCTCGCCATTGTACAATGGGAACCAAAAGAGCGGGGTCTGATGTGCACTTCAAACCAAAGATGCTCTCAGAGGCTCCACAGGCTCCTTCAAGCTTCATTACCTTTCCTGCAGTTGTTTTATTAACTCTCTCCCTGCCGATGCCTCACACCTTGCTCTCAGGATCGCTCCAGACACAATCAATTCCAGGCGACAGGTCCTTAGAGTCATTTAATATGGTTTGTGCCGCCGGTGGGTTGTGCTGATGGCAAGGACAGACAGAAAGTACAGTTTTTTTAAAATACCAAAAGTAACTTTACCAAATAGAAGTAAATTTTGCATACTTTTGTACCATAGTAGGGTTCACATACTTAAACCTTGCGTCATAACTAGAGATGAGCGACTATACTTGCTAAGGCTAACTACTCGAGCAAGTAGCTGGTGGCGGGCGGGGAGCGGCGGGGGAGAGCGGGAGGAATGGAGGGGAGATCTCTCTCTCTCCCTCTCTCCCCCCCAATTCCCCCCTGCTCACCGCCGCAACTCACCTGTCACCTGCGCCGGCCCCCGAATCTTTACAGACGAGCGGGAGGATACTCAGCTAAGGCACTACTCGCTCATCTCTAGTCATAACTCTTGTCAGTAAACGACTATTTAAATAGGGCACAAAAGGGCAAAACATTGTGTACATCACTCCAAAGTGGTGGCAGCAAGGCACATGGCGATCTGGGCCTGCCCGACTAACAGAAATGCAGTGTAATCGTTAGGGCTCGTTCACACGGACATAAGTACATTTCGGGCGTGTAAATACGCTGCTCCTTTACACGAGAAATAATTTACGCCTGCGTATTTTGCCAGCTTACACCCGTGTATTGCACACATTAAAAAACCACGCAGAAGGGCTTAAGTATTTGCTTTGGAATTACGCAGGGAATACATGGGTTTCTTCGTGTTCATTCTCTTCAATGGCCTATTACGGTGTGTAAGGCCAGGCTCACATGAGCGTAAGATTACCGAGTATTATGAATGCAGGTTGTATGGTTTAGGTATGGGTACAGGTACACATGAGTGAAGGCTGTAAGGTTTAGGTATGGGTACGGATATAGATGATTGCCCGCTGTATGGTTTGGGTATGGGTACAGGTGCAGATGACCACAGGCTGTATAGTTTAGGTATGAATACAGATGACTGGCTGTCATCGTCACTCACTTTCTGCATGAGATCCCACTACCATGGGATCCCACTCACATACCTTCTGCATGCGCTGTTGCCCCGCCAATAACCTGTTTATGCAGCATCATTAAATGTTATCAAGGCATATTTATTAAAGTGACAGTGTCAGGCACAACTTTGTGTGAAACTTTAGATAAATTTGCAATAACTGTAGATAATTCCTGCAATTAATGTGATCAATGAAGGCTAAACTCGATTGGGGGGTTGATCTACCCTTGCAGACCTTACAGGTGGAAGTATCAGGGCCCTCTAGCCCTTTTCAGACAGCACAGAGTATTTCAGAAGATGAGTGCTCTGATCTTGTGGGGTCAGTGACCTGTGCAATCATGTTAGTGAGGACAGGGCTGTACGGAAGGAGGGCAGAGTCGTGATGGGAGGAGGGCAGAGTCGTGATGGGAGGAGGGCGGGGTCCTGATGGGAGGAGGGCGGGGTTGTGATGGGTGGAGGGTGGGGTCGTGATGGGCGGAGGGCGAAGTCGTGATGGGAGAAGGGCGGAGTCGTGATGGGAGGAGGGCAGAGTCGTGATGGGAGGAGGAAGGAGTCGTGATGGGAGGAGGGCGGAGTCGTGATGGGAGGAGGGCAGAGTCGTGATGGGAGGAGGGCGGAGTCGTGATGGGAGGAGGGCAGAGTCGTGATGGGAGGAGGACAGAGTCGTGATGGGAGGAGGACAGAGTCGTGATGGGAGGAGGGCAGAGTCGTGATGGGAGGAGGGCAGAGTCGTGATGGGAGGAGGGCAAAGTCGTGATGGGAGGAGGACAGAGTCGTGATGGGAGGAGGACAGAGTCGTGATGGGAGGAGGGCAGAGTCGTGATGGGAGGAGGGCAGAGTCGTGATGGGAGGAGAGCAGTGGAAAGAAGCAGGAGGTCACAATATTTATATAGTTGGGTGAGCAGGCTTTTCTCCCAGCAGCACAGAGTATTTAAAAAAAAGGAATGTGCTGATCTTATGGGTGGTCCTGTCCTTTTTATACTATAATTAATATCCTATAAAGAGGGTTTGGACAAATACAGCAGAAAAGGAAGTGCAATGAAGTTCTGTAATACAGCAGAGAAAACTTGTTTTTAACAATATTTATTTTTTTAATTATTATACATTATATAATATATTACCAGTATATAAAATACATAGAAAATATAAGGAATTATTAATATATAAATATTAAATAATACAAATACATCGTAGATAAATAAATAAATACATAAATAAATAAATAAATAAACATAATATAAATGGCTACATAGAGGTAGTGACTGTAAGCAGCAACATCTTCAAGGGTTAAAATCATTTACATTGTATCCATTTAGCCCCAGTTCTTATACATTCATCTTGACATGCAGTGCTCCATAGCTAGTTTATATCCTGTAATTCCAGATTATCAGGCAGTGCTGTGTCAGATTAAGGAATTTGCTGGTTTATTGGAAGATTATTGATGGATTCTTCATGTATTACTGGAGGTTATAAGGCTGTGATATCACCGGACCGTCTCCTGCGTGTCACGGCGCCGCTCTCCACCTCTACATCACCATGGAGTAGATTCCATCATTCCTGTATACAGAAAACAGACAGACAATGAATATAAAGACTGTGTGTCTGTGAAAAACAGAAAAACATGCTGAGTCCTGGATGCGCCAAATAGATCATAGCCTGATGACTAATATCTTACAGATTCATCATTATGTTTGTGTCAAGCAAGAAACATATTAGTGGCCATCCCCAGGTACAATGTCTGACACTTGGGGTACAGTGTGCCATCCAATTGTGTCATTATTCTGCACCCGAAGTGTTAGTTATGATGCTGTTAGTTCAGGTCAGTAGACCCGAGGTCAGGCTGGAACACCTGTCTGTATTGTGACCACAAAAGTACTCATCTGAAACTGGTTCTGGTACTGTATTTATGTTTTTAGCTTGGTGCTGGTGCGCCCAACTGTACCCTGCTAAACTATCCCCACCCGCGGAGGCCATTAGTTGCACAATTTTGGTGGTAATTTGTGCAGCCATTGACCACAGTGGGTGGGCATGACTGACTGCATGTGGCCGTACACATCATGTATTTAGAATTAGGCCAGGCCTCAGTTTATTGGCCAGTGCTGTGTACTTGCCCCAGGGTAAAATTTGTCAGCCAGCCCTTGCCTCCAAGTGTCATTGTCCTGTACCCAGAGTGTCAGTGTGTCATTGTCCTACCCCTAAGTGTCATTGTCCTGTACCCCGAGTATCAGTGTGTCATTGCCCTACCCCCAAGTGTCATTGTCCTGTACCCCAAGTGCTATTGTGTCATTGTCCTAACCCCAAGTGTCAGTGTGTCATTATCCTACCTCCAAGTGTCATTGTCCTGTACCCCAAGTGCTAGTGTGTCATTGTCTTACCCCCAAGTATCATTGTCCTGTACCCCGAGTATCAGTGTGTCATTGTCCTACCCCCAAGTGTCATTGTCCTGTACCCCAAGTGCTAGTGTGTCATTGTCTTACCCCCAAGTGTCATTGTCCTGTACCCCGAGTATCAGTGTGTCATTGTCCTACCCCCAAGTGTCAGTGTGTCATTGTCTTACCCCCAAGTGTCATTGTCCTGTACCCCGAGTATCAGTGTGTCATTGTCCTACCCCCAAGTGTCATTGCCCTGTACCCCGAGTGCTACTATGTCATTCTCCTGCACCCCTGTAATCCTGGCACCCTGCAGTCTGTAACCTCAGCGCACGGACTGCTCCCCCAGTCGATGCTCATTACAGAGACACATAACACACAGTTAATGAAGCTTCGGTGTAAATGGAATTGCATCCCTCGGATCCCTCCACACTGAGCGTCGCCCTGACATTAACGGAATGATGTACCGCGCTCATCTCCATCAGTCCCACATAATAATCCCAATACAAGACTGTAATAAGCGGGATGTTATCGCCCTGACAACGTCAGTCAGGTCCAACGGATAATGTGTTAATTCCACCCAGGTAGAGGCTGAAAGGATTGTTGATAGAAAACACAACGCCGTCGCCGCGCTGATTAACAATAAACAAGTCAGATGTTATTAGCAGAACCGTTGTCAGCCTAATTGCAGGATGTAATGGAAAGTGCGGCTCATGGCTCGCTAAACGGCAGCAGCCCGCCCACGCTCGCTCAGCGCACTGAAAGCTCTGCAGTCTATTACCACTCGATTGCTTTTCTGGGCATTTCAAGTCTGACTACTTAAGTAAAGAGCAGCCGGTGTAATGCCGGGTTATACGGTGGGCATCTCCTGTTTAAAGTAACATTAAGGATGGTCTTAAAGGGGAACAGTCAGCATTTTCTCCCCTAAGGGGACAGCGCAGATCCTCGAACCAGCAATTCTGATCATGACATATTAGGGAATTGTCATATAAGCAGTTTCTTCATACTCCTTAATGATGTGGCTTTTTTTTTCCTTTTTCTCATTTTTTGCTTTTCCTCCCCACTTTCAAATAATCATAACTGTTAGTTATCCATCAACGTCGCTGTCGGAGGGCTTGTTGTTTTTTGTGGGACGAGTTGTTTTTTTTTCCAATGGTACAATTTAATGTAGAATATAATCTACTGAAAAACCTTTAAAAAAAATTCCAAGTGGAGTGAAATGGGAAAGAAGGGAATTCTGACACTTTCTTTTTTTGTGGGGGGGAGGGGTGATCTTGTTTTTACGGCGTACACACTACACTAAAAATGACGTGATAACTTTAATCTGTGGGTCACTACGACTACGATGAAACCAAATTTATGTCGGTTTTTTTCTCCATCGGACATTTTTTGCCTCCTTCCGGCAGTTAAAGACAGTCCTATATAGTGCTGTATAAGCGCTATATGGGACCGTCTTCAGCTTTTGGAAGGAGAAAAAAACGGGGATGGAGCAAGGAGAGCTCTGAAGTGAAAGTGCAGGTAGTCTTTAAAATTTATTACATGCAGTACCTATTCCAGCCTTTAGATGTCACTGCTATTCTCTCCATAACCCTACACAGTATTAGCAACAGTGACCTCTGCTGGCTAATATAGCAGAAAAAGAAAATGCCAACAAATGTGTTTGGAAGAAAGTAGCCATTCTTTTGTAACCCTGGACAACCCCTTTAATGGTAAGAGATGCTTACCTTAATATTTGCTGGGTTCCTCAGACACACAAGAAGGTAAATAAATAATAAATATATAGAAAAAATAAATATGCATGAAAAAATAGAAGGCGTTTTTCAGAAATGTCTCCGGACTTCATCATTTGTGTATAAATTGATCTTGATTGTCGAGTAAAATAAATGTAAAAAAATTAATGAATTTCGAAAATCAGCAAAGCTATCTTCAGAAATAAAAAATCCTCATCAACTGTTGGTGCTCAGGTATAGAGAGTCAGCATCATCCACTGAGGAGGAGAACAAGGGCAACATTAGACTATAACAATCGAAACAACATGCAAAAACTTCAGAAATGTAAGATTATTTAGTCGCTAACTGAGCCATAAAAGGATAAAGCTCAGCAGTGACATCTGCAGGACACCTCCTGTAATTACATCATTAAAAGTCAGAGTTTGCACTTGAACTGTGCAGCTTATAATGAAATGATGTGAATGAAGCCACAGACCTATAAAGCTATGATAACCTAGAGATTAGACAACCACAGATACTGAACTTTGACTTAATTAAAAACTAATCACTATAATCCACTGCTCTTTACAACCGGAATTATATCTTAAAATGCAGATGACAGCAGATCAAAGAGGCCGTCACTGATGGAGGAAGAGCTTACACAAAGAACACATTAGCAGAGCCCAGAGAACGAGAGGTGTATAAACTGCACAGTTATGTATAATGGTCATTAGTCAGACTGAGACTTAATTAAGGGGTTTCCTGCCCAACAGACAAAGGGCAGAATGATGTAAATTTGCAAACCTATTTGGGCTCCAATACAGTGAATTACTTTGTCCTGAGTGCAACCAGCATATAAGGAGCAACTTGTCAGATATGAGAAGATTCAACTCAACATTTTTATACATAGGAGCAGTATTATAGAAGTTATATTCTTGTACATAGGAGGCAGTATTATAGAAGTTATATTCTTGTACATAGGGGGCAGTATTATAGAAGTTATATTCTTGTACATAGGGGGCAGTATTATAGTAGTTATATTCTTGTACATAGGAGGCAGTATTATAGAAGTTATATTCTTGTACATAGGGGGCAGTATTATAGAAGTTATATTCTTGTACATAGGGGGCAGTATTATAGTAGTTATATTCTTGTACATAGGGGGGCAGTATTATAGTAGTTATATTCCTGTACAAAGGAGGCAGTATTATAGTAGTTATATTCTTGTACATAGAGGGCAGTATTATAGTAGTTATATTCTTGTACATAGGGGGCAGTATTATAGTAGTTATATTCTTGTACATAGGGGCAGTATTATAGTAGTTATATTCTTGTACATAGGGGGCAGTATTATAGTAGTTATATTCTTGTACATAGGAGCAGTATTATAGTAGTTATATTCTTGTACATAGGGGCAGTATTATAGAAGTTATATTCTTGTACATAGGGGGCAGTATTATAGAAGTTATATTCTTGTACATAGGGGGCAGTATTATAGTAGTTATATTCTTGTACATAGGGGGGCAGTATTATAGTAGTTATATTCTTGTACAAAGGAGGCAGTATTATAGTAGTTATATTCTTGTACATAGAGGGCAGTATTATAGTAGTTATATTCTTGTACATAGGGGGCAGTATTATAGTAGTTATATTCTTGTACATAGGGGCAGTATTATAGTAGTTATATTCTTGTACATAGGGGGCAGTATTATAGTAGTTATATTCTTGTACATAGGAGCAGTATTATAGTAGTTATATTCTTGTACATAGGGACAGTATTATAATAGTTATATTCTTGTACATAGAGGGCAGTATTATAGTAGTTATATTCTTGTACATAGGGGGCAGTATTATAGTAGTTATATTCTTGTACATAGGAGCAGTATTATAGTAGTTATATTCTTGTACATAGAGGGCAGTATTATAGTAGTTATATTCTTGTACATAGGGGGCAGTATTATAGTAGTTATATTCTTGTACATAGGAGCAGTATTATAGTAGTTATATTCTTGTACATAGGGACAGTATTATAATAGTTATATTCTTGTACATAGAGGGCAGTATTATAGTAGTTATATTCTTGTACATAGAGGGCAGTATTATAGTAGTTATATTCTTGTACATAGGGGGCAGTATTATAGTTGTTATATTCTTGTACATAGGAGGCAGTATTATAGTAGTTATATTCTTGTACATGGGGGCAGTATTATAGTAGTTATATTCTTGTACATAGGGGGCAGTATTATAGTAGTTATATTCTTGTATATAGGGGGCAGTATTATAGCAGTTATATTCTTGTACATAGGGGGCAGTATTATAGTAGTTATATTCTTGTACATAGGGGGCAGTATTATAGTAGTTACATTCTTGTACATAGGGGGCAGTATTATAGTAGTTATATTCTTGTACATAGGAGCAGTATTATAGTAGTTATATTCTTGTACATAGAGGGCAGTATTATAGTAGTTATATTCTTGTACATAGGGGGCAGTATTATAGTAGTTATATTCTTGTACATAGGGGGGCAGTATTATAGTAGTTATATTCTTGTACATAGGAGGCAGTATTATAGTAGTTATATTCTTGTACATAGGGGGCAGTATTATAGTAGTTATATTCTTGTACATAGGAGCAGTATTATAGTAGTTATATTCTTGTACATAGGGGGCAGTATTATAGTAGTTATAATCTTGTACATAGGGGGCAGTATTATAGTAGTTATATTCTTGTACATAGGAGGCAGTATTATAATAGTTATATTCTTGTACATAGGGAGCAGAATTATAGTAGTTATATTCTTGTACATAGGGGCAGTATTATAGTTGTTATATTCTTGTACATAGGGGACAGTATTATAGTAGTTATATCCCTGTACATAGGAGGCAGTATTATAGTAGTTATATTCTTGTACATAGGAAGGGAAGTATTATAGTAGTTATATTCTTGTACATAGGGGGCAATATTATAGTAGTTCTATTATTTTATATAGTGGCCACTATGAGAGCAGTTGGTGATTTAGTTCGTTTTTTAGTATGGTGGCTGAATGAACTTGACAAGTAACAACCATTTATGTGAAACAGGAGCATGACATGACATGTAATTAGAGATTCTGAACTTACTTCGGCCTCATTTAAGTAGATTCCTTTTCCATCTTTACTCAGGTTCTGAAAGACTTCTGGAATGAACAGAGAGAAAAGTTCATATAAGTAAATACAGGATAATTCTGCCTCCGGCCCGGCCGCCCTCTGTCCCCATTGACAGCTCAGGTTTGCATTATACTCCCGGCACCACATAGAGGAGAGACCTGGAGCCATCACTGAACCTTAGAGCTGCACACAATGAGGTTCAGCCGAGGTCTGACAAACCGGTGGAGCCACTAGTGAGAGATCCCCACTTTACGTCACATCCAGTGACCCCCCGATAATTAGGAGGGGCGGCGGAAGATTAATGCAAACACTGCAAGAATTTTTCAATGTAGAATTTGGCATAATAACCGCAAAGCAAATCATTACAATAAACGTATGATTTGTCATCATCCAGACCATGCAGATCGATGAGCAGCTGAACATTAAGGATGGAGAACAGGAATCAATAGACAGGAAATATGTCGGTATTAAAGGGGGAGCTGAATCAGATTGGAAAGTGATTCACAGATATATTTGTAAAAGTTTCCAGACTTGACAGCATAGCAAATGTGCTACAGAACTTGAGGAAAGCTCTTGTTCGCTGTTATCAGCCATGCTAGACAAGTTAGGAGGCGGTAAAACTTTTACTTCTATATTTGTTAATATCTTTAAAGGATCTTCCGGGACAGAAAAAAAGTTATAAGGGCTTAAAATGAAGAAAAATGAAATCTGTATCCCAGCGCCCAGTGCCTGCCGCAAGAAGTCCGGAAGGATCGGCAGACGGTCATGAGCCGTTCATTCTGCACGTGACCGCTCAACCACTCACAGACTTTAGCGGCCCTGAAATAATCACCACTGTAGCCTGGCTCAGCGGTCACATGCACAATGAACGGCTCATGACCGTCTGCCGCTCCATCCGGGGTCCATGCGGCAGGCACTGGGGCCGCTGGGATATGTATTTCATTTTTCTTCATTTTAAGCCCCTATAACTTTTTTCATGTCCTGGAAAACACCTTTAAGCTAATTTATTTAAAATGAGAAATTTGTATTTTTGGTAAACATGAACATATATGTATACATATATACATGTATGCATGTGTATAAATATATATATATATATATATATATATATATATATATATATATCACACAGATATCAGATGTAGCAGAGCTGAGTTAATGTTCCTTTACATGGGGCAACTATCGGGCATATAAGTAGTCCTAACGCCTATGGATTCTGTGCTTTCACACAAGAGCGATGGTCGTTCTGTGAATGGAGGTGGAGCGTAGAGGGAGTTTCTTCTGGCCTCCTGCTTGTATACGGGCAACTATCACCTGAATTCACTATTTCTAGTGATTATTTGGGCGATGTCCAACATAAGCCTAGTGCATATGAAATGTAGAGTAAAACAACACATTCAGCTCTGCTGCATCGGAATGCTACAACTAGTTGCCCCCAAGTGCCTATACATAGCATGCACTAACTGTACTGTGAACATCCCTTCCCCACATCCTACCTGTACCGCTGACAGGCGGTGACCATGGTATAACATGGGGAAGGGACGGGTTGAACTAGGACCAGAGGAGGTTCGTGGAACTGGTGGTAGTGACATTGTACGGCGGAGCCTAAGAACTGCAGCTAGAGGGAGGAGGAGCAGAGCGGGCATTAGTGGACAATGCAGGACTGCGAGGAAGAGGAAGCACTCGCACTCCCAACATCCGGTACCAGCCTGCAGAAGGATGCACACCGTGGAGCAAACGCCCATTGGGTCATCAATCATTCATATTAACCTAGGTGACCCTTTTTCTTCCAGGGGTGCACTAAGTTTTTATGCTGCCTCCCCTTAGTGCTTCCAATAGTAATAGTAACCCCCCTAAATGGCTCTAGTAGTATTAGTGACCCAGTTAGTGATCCCAGAATTAATAGTAACCCCCTTATTAATAGTGCCCCCAGTAATAATAGCGACCCCCTTAGTGGTTCCAACAGTAATAGTAACCCTCTAAATGGCTCCATTAGTAATAGTGATCCCATTAATGATCACAGAATATTAACCCCCCCATATTAATAGTGGCCCCAGTAAAAACAGTGACCCCCATACTGGACCTCCAGCTGGACAGCATCCCCACAAGCAGTACACTTACTTTGTCCACAGCTCTGGTTGGGCAGCCGCCACGCTGTCATTAGGACTGTGATCCCTGCCCCCCCCCGAGTCTGTGTGCAAGAACACGGATGCCTGGAGGCGAGGTCGGGGGTCACAGCCTCTAACGACAGCGCAGCGGCTGCCCAACTGCGGACAAAGTGAGTGCACCGGTTGCTGACCGGCTGGCTTGCAGGTGGCAGTTATTTTTTACCAGCCATTAATATGCCCAGTGAATATAAATACCAGCCGGTTGGTGATCCGCCGCCCCTTGGAGGTCCTGCAGCCTGAGGCAGCAGGTTTAGGTCACCTCATGGGAGGTACACCCGTTTGCTTTGGACTGTCAGTCCACATTTATAGTCCCACTGATTTCACAGAGGTAGAACTGAACACTGGGAAGAGATTTTATTAGGCAGCTGTCGCTTTAAGGGGATAGTAAATCGGTTAAGAGGGTCAACGACATATAAATAGTACCTGTGCCAAAATAAGTAAAGAGATTTAATACATCATTCATACCTATACATTAAAACATCAGAAGTGATTATAATTCATTCAGTTCGTCTTATCGTCTCCAGCAAAGCTGGGTGACAACCAATATGGCAGCCAATACGGATCACATGGCAGCTATCGTCACTCAGCTTTATAAGGTCCTGAAATCCAAATAATGCAGCAGAGGCTGTGACATTACAGAACCAGGCAGGAGCTGAGGGAAGCAGTGTATATAGTATATACACAGCATACATATCATGAGAGGCTGCCATACACAATCAATGCAACCGCTGTGATGTTCGCCATTGACATTTGGCGCTGTGACGTACCTCCATTGATCTCCATTCTCAGCATGAGGCAGACGAAATTTTCAAAATTGATTTTCAGAGATGAGTTGCCATATCGCCGCGCCATTAGGGTGTAGAACTGACGTCCCAATGTGATTCCTTCAGGCATCGAATAGTAAGAAAGAGAGAGGGGGAAGGAAAGAGAGAGCGATGGGAGGACAGAGTGTTAGGGAGAGAAGGGAGAGAGGGGCAGAAGGAGAGAGATAGAGAGGTGATGAGAGAGGGGGAAGGAAAGAGAGAGCGATAGGAGGGCAGAGTGTCAGGGAGAGAAGGGAGAGAGGGGCAGAAGGAGAGAGATAGAGAGGTGAAGAGACAGAGGGCAGACAGAAACAAGGTAGAGACAGTGAAGAGGAGAGGATGTGGGAGGACAGCATAAAGGGGAGAAAGGAAAAAAGGAGAGCAAGATGGGAAGAGGGAGTCAAGAGGAGAGTCAATGAGAGATAGTCAAAAGGGGAGAGAGGACAAGTAGAGAGAAAGTCGAAAAGATAGAGCGGCAATGGAAGATAAAAAATCAAGAGGGAAGAGAGTCAAGAGAAGAAAAAGTTGAGGGGAGAGTTAACAAAAGGAGGAGAGCCAAGGAAAGAGAGAAAAGAGACAAAAAGAGAGAATCAAAAAGGAAGACAGTCAATGACAGAGAGTCAATGTAGAAGTGGAAGTCAAGGGGAAAAAAATAAGAGTCAAGAGGAGAGAAAAATAGACAAGAAGCAAAAAGGGTCAAAAAAGAAGAGTCAAGGGTGGGGAGCGTGTGAGGAGGCAGGTTGGAGAGAGTCAAGAGGAAAGCATGGGAGAGAGGATGGATGGAGAGAGTAGAGGAAGAGAAGGAAGGTGCAAGAAAGGGAGTGTGAGAGGCACAGGGAGAGAGAGGGGTGAGAGAAATAGACCAAGACAAGAGTTTGAGACAGAGGAAGAAAGGGAGAGTCAAAGAGAGAAAGAGAGTGCAAGAAGGAGAAAAGGGCCAATAATAGAGAGATGCGAGAGAGAGGGAGAGCGGCAATGGGAGAGAGAGAAAGAGAGGACATGGTGAGTACACATATTAGAGGGTCTCTGTCTCTCTGTGCTGCTCTTATCTGAACAAGGCAAAGACCTGATTGATGATGTGTGGCTTCTGCTGGGGAGATAGCAGAGCCAGCGCATCACTTAGACACAGCGTATACATGTATATACCCAGTACCCCCAACTCACAGCCTGCAGATACAGATGTGTGCCATATAGCCCATACTATGGTGATAGCACACAGTGTTATCTGTGGGTTTACATAGGACTGCAGGTAAACCAATTATTATCACACTGCTCAAAGGATGCAGTCAAATAAGTAAAATTACAAACTGGGCTCTGCTACATCATGTCAGGCTCACAGATGAGGCCATTTTCCTTTCCTATGCAAAAACAACCATTATGCGAGCAATTCCCTTACTAATATTTTGACATATGACTGCATTTAAGGATGTAGAATATTCAGAAAGAATAAGGAATACTGCATTAAGCAGTTAAACAACAAATTCAGCTCTGCTGCATCACTATAATTGCAAGATGAGAAGTCAATTTACATAGCCATCATGCAAGTAACTCTCCCTCACTATTTACATAGGACTGCAGGTAAACTTTTGCAATGTGCATCGAACTCAAGTTCCTAAATGACAAAGTCAGCTCTGCTACATCAGATATGGGCACTTCCCCCATCCCTATTCTAGCAGGCTGGTCCCCGACCCTCTGGCTGGTGAAGGGCAGATCTTCCGTACTTTACCTTTCTCCTGTACTGCGGCCTGCAGGTCATTGAGCTTCAGGTGTCCCGATTTATCAATGTCTTTGCTCTGGAAGATCTCCTATGGAGACAATGAGATCACAAGGTGAGATTCTTTCCGTGGTTTGAGAACAGAAATGCTTCAGTCCGGGCGCCTCTCGCATAAATCTCAATTTCAGTCCAAGCAAACAGAACATTATATAATGTGTCTGGGAAGATTAGCGGAATTGACCTTTCCATGGTTGTGTGTAGAACAAGGGTAAATCCTGTGTGTGGAGAGCGCGGGCCAACAAGGACAATTATATGCAGGGCACACGAGGCGCCAGTCATCTATTATCATGTGCCAGGGCCTATCTGTTATGTAATAACATTATATTAGTCAGGGATGCCAATACTCTATAGTTCTAGTCACTGCGCTCTGACTGCAATTAAAGGGGAACGCAGCAGAGATGTGTAGATAGAGATTAACGACCCAAATATACCAAGATGATCCAAGTCCTGAGTCGTCCTCTTCTACCAAGTTCGTAAAAATTCTCATCAGAAGTTACTTTTATCTGTTTCTTGGAAAGTTGGGCGACAACCAACAGGGTCCCCGTTAGAGATCCTGGTTAGGGCTGTAGTGCTATTGGGGTTTTAGCCTCACAGGAGTGGGGTGGGATGGAACAGTCAGCAGGCGCCATTATAGTAGCGCCACTAGTGCTGTTTATTGAGCAAGAGCAAAACATACGGCGGATTATAATAGGGACAGTTTGGACAGCCGTGGGCCCCCCTTGAGCCTCGGACCCGGGGTGCTGCCCCTACCACCCCCATTGCCTATGAGCACTGCTTACCTGGAAAGAAAGAAGCCGCTGCCATAGACTGTAGAACTCGATCATGTTCAGAGTCCCCGATGATCTGACCTGCGCTGTGAGTTAAGGCTTACAACAATTCATATAACAGCAAATTAATCGATATGATATCAGGTCCCATTCTGTACTTTAGTCATATCCAGAGCTTTAGAGGCGCCATGTCTTTGCCCCTATGGCACTTTGACAAGGAGTGTATTAAATACATGGATATATCAAAATGACAAAGACAATCCTGCCTCTAGAAGACATTATCGTTCTGCTGCAGACCCCGTCCTGCAGTTCCATCTCAGGCAGATCTGTGGATGATGGGAGTTGTGGTGATTAGATGGACGGTCTTGTCACCGGAGGCCCTAAAAGTGGTTCCCCCCTTGACCTATAAGAGGCTCTCGGAGGCTCCTTGTGTGCAGTGACCTCTTCTTCTGCTTGTAGAGCTTGTTGGTCACTAGACGCCTCTACGACGCAGAGAAGAGATTTCACCCCGTTACCAGAGGGGGCGCATTATTGGGATGTGAGAAGCTGGATGGTCATATGGATGAATTGTCCCCCATCTAGGCCGTTCTGACATCGGGGACACTAATTTCGACAGCCTATGCGTTCGCACAATCTAGAGGCTCAGTTACAGTAAATATGGAGCGATATGCGGCAGGATACCATACAAAATCTGTATGCCTGCCTGTATCACATCTTGTATCCAAGCAAGAGGTTGTACAGCAGGGTACTAGAGCCTCCATGCCCGCCCGTATCACATCTTGTATCCAAGCTAGAGGTGGCACAACAGGGTACTAGAGCCTCCATGCCCACCATGTCACATCTTGTATCCAAGCTAGAGGTGGCACAACAGGGTACTAGAGCCTCCATGCCCGTCCGTATCACATCTTGTATCCAAGCTAGAGGTGGTACAACAGGGTACTAGAGCCTCCATGCCCGCCTGTATCACATCTTGTATCCAAGCTAGAGGTGATACAACAGGATACTAGAGCCTCCATGCCCCCCGTATCACATCTTGTATCCAAGCTAGAGGCGGTACAACAGGGTACTAGAGCCTCCATGCCCACCTGTATCACATCTTGTATCCAAGCTAGAGGCGGTACAACAGGGTACTAGAGCCTCCATGCCCGCCCATATCACATCTTGTATCCAAGCTAGAGGTGGTACAACAGGGTACTAGAGCCTCCATGCCTGCCCGTATAACATCTTGTATCCAAGCTAGAGGCGGTACAACAGGGTACTAGAGCCTCCATGCCCAGCCGTGTCACATCCTGTATCCAAGCTAGAGATGGTATAACAGGGTACTAGCGCCTCCCTACAAGGGGTCGGCTCTCCATAATAAATGACCCTTTTGCCCTGATATTGTGATCACTTACTTATACCAACATTACAATCACACAGAGGGAGTTTCATCCGACTCCACAACTTCTAGGTGCTTGATTTGTTTGACTATGCATGTAAAATTGTAAATGAGCCGAACAAACCAACCGCTGAGCCCGCAATTTACGTCCTGCACCAGGGTGCAGGTCGAATAATCAGCCTCATGGGCCCTCGGCTATTTAGAATGCTGTTGCAGCTCCTTATGGGTTAATATAGAGAAACTTTTATGGGTCTCAGCTGAGATGAATGACCTGAAGCCGATACCCGACTGTAATGAAAATCTGCGTGCAAGTTTGTGGAAATAAAAGCGCCGGTGATTCAGGGTAATGGCAGAGCGGGCCCTCGGGTATTAGAAGAAGTTCACAAATCAAAGTATTTTTGCAACAAGGAAAGGATACGTCCAACTGAGCCATAATGACTTTGCAGGCATCCAAGCTGAACTTTACTGGAGCGAGCCGCGCACCTGCAAGAGAGCCGGAGACGAAGAGCGTTATCATACAGTGAGACCAATCACATCCAAAGAAAGATCTGAGCATTCCCTTCTGGGCTTCATTGGTAGTCAGAACTTCCAGAATGATCTGTCACCCCAAGGGTTAATACAAGTAATTGTAAGGGTGCTTTCACACATATGAATGGCGCTTACTATTATGTGGTAAAACCCTGTGTGATTTATAGAACATGTTCCTGTTTTTTGTGATGCGACTTCTAAAGGGTAAAAAAGTTGTATAGTCGAAAACCACAATGAATTCTTGGCATGTATTGCAAAAGAACCCTAACAAAGTCATATCAACTCAAGAAACCTCAACTTAAGGGATAGGGGTTCAGTGTCTGATCGGACCCCCATTCTCCTGATTAATGGGGGTCTTTTGTCCCCATATGAATGGAACAGTGGTTGACCATGTGCGCTGCTGCTTCAGTCATATCTGTGTGATCGTTCTCAGCAAGAGAAACCAAGTAATCTTGTAGATATGATAGCTTTTAATGGTAACAAAAATACATGATGTTACAGCAAACGTTCAAATTCTTCTATTGACCCTTCATCAGGTTTGGATGGGCCACAACTATAGCATACAAATGCAGAGGGGAGGGGGGACACCCCTCTTGATCTAAATAATTGTTCACACACAGAAATGTGAGACTTAAAATAACAACAGACAATCGGAGCAAAGAGATAAATACTTAATCAGTCCACTGAGCCGAGGAATGTGACAGTTTTCTGATGTATCTTATCTCTCCTTTAAAAACTGCACATAGAAGGAGATGGAAACACTACCTCTACAGCCCCACCTACTGGATGGCAACATTCTTACAAATCAATTTGGGAATTTTTATGAAATTTAAAAACAAAATGATTGGGAAGAGGACACCCCTCTTGGCCTCGTTTAGACCTTTCATGTTCTCCACTTATGCGAGAATACATTTATATCTGTGAGACTGCCAAAGATTGCCATATGCTTTAATCAGCTTCTCTTTGACAGCTCCATAGAGATGAATGGAGTGACAGCGCGCATGCCCAACCAGCTCCTGTCATGTTGGTGGACACCAGACCCCTATTCTCATGATCATTGGTGGTCACAACCAGTGAAAACCACACTAATCAGGCACTTAAAATCTTGGGATAACCCCTTGGGGAAGGGTTGAATTTATACTCAGGTCCTCTGGTGACATCTACAGTTAAGATATTAGGCAGAAAAATAAATACAGGGTCCTTTTCTTGGTCCCGCAGGCCACTATCACCCTCAATACAACCCTTCTCAGGACTCCCCTCACCCGTGACTTTAAAGGGAACCTAACACCTCCCTACAGCACCATAAACTAAGTTACGTAATAGTGGAACTCTCCCCTCCCCTTTAAGCCAGTGTTGTGCACATGGGCATCATCAGGACATGTCACTTACTTGACCAGGATCCTTTATTCAGCAAGATCTGCAGCTCGGAGACATTGATTTCTTGGTGCTGCAAGATAATATACAGAATAAGTACATTCGGTGAAGTATACATGGTGGTGTACATAGTAGATGGGGACCTATAACAAGGCTATAATACACTCTGGTGACTTTCATGAGCGACTTGACACTTTTACACTTCTAACCACCCTGGAGAAGTAATCATGGTAATCTCATTTCAATTCCATTACATTTAGTACATCTCAATGGAAGTTCTCACCACCCAATAAAATGAGAACAAGACACACCTGTCCTGCGCCCCATATTAGATGTAAGGCACCTAAACCCCTGAAACCAGGGTGCATTGGTGGCAAATCAATGCTCTAATGGGTCAGTTGCTCAAATGGTTAGCCAGCCCCCTGTGATGCTGTTACCAACCCCAAGGATGGGGGATCTAGAATACATGACAGTGTTGGAGATGTGAACACTGCTAGACATACATTGGAATCCGGTGAAGATGCTTCTCCAGAAAACGCCTTTATTAATTGATGGGCTTACCTTTTCAAAATATTTAATGATGAAATTTTGCAGATCGTCCTGTTTATCAGCAACTTTCTGATGGAAAAAAGGATATAATTATAACATTTATATAAAATTTATACAATAACGCTCTTATATCCCTTCTTCTGCTCCATTGTGGAACAGAACAAAAAAAAACAGCGTGTCAGAAACTAGCAGAGCTTGACAGAACCTGGTGACAGTAATGCGTTCTGTCTGGTTTCCCTCTAGGTTTCTGGGATTTTACCATAAAAAATAGTGCATTAAGCTGTGCTGCATAGCCTGGCATTTACGATAAACATGTGAGCAAAACCTATCACTGCCCCCTATGTACAAGAATATAACTACTATAATACTGCCCCCTATGTACAAGAATATAACTACTATAATACTGCCCCCTATGTACAAGAATATAACTACTATAATACTGCCCCTATGTACAAGAATACAACTACTATAATACTGCCTCCTATGTACAAGAATATAACTACTATAATACTGCCCCCTATGTACAAGAATACAACTACTATAATACTGCCCCCTATGTACAAGAATACAACTACTATAATAATGCCCCCTATGTACAAGAATATAACTACTATAATACTGCCCCCTATGTACAAGAATATAACTACTATAATACTGCCCCCTATGTACAAGAATATAACTACTATAATACTGCCTCCTATGTACAAGAATATAACTACTATAATACTGCCCCCTATGTACAAGAATACAACTACTATAATACTGCTCCCTATGTACAAGAATATAACTACTATAATACTGCTCCCCTATGTACAAGAATATAACTATTATAATACGGCTCCCTATGTACATGAATATAACTACTATAATACGGCTCCCTATGTACAAGAATATAACTAGTATAATACTGCTCCCTATGTACAAGAATATAACTACTATAATACTGCTCCTATGTACAAGAATATAACTAGTATAATACTGCCCCTATGTACAAGAATATAACTACTATAATACTACCCCCTATGTACAAGAATATAACTGCTATAATACTGCCTCCTATGTACAAGAATATAACTACTATAATACTGCTCCTATGTACAAGAATATAACTACTATAATACTGCCCCCTATGTACAAGAATATAACTACTATAATACTACCCCCTATGTACAAGAATATAACTGCTATAATACTGCCTCCTATGTACAAGAATATAACTACTATAATACTGCTCCTATGTACAAGAATATAACTACTATAATACTGCCCCCTATGTACAAGAATATAACTACTATAATACTGCCCCCTATGTACAAGAATATAACTGCTATAATACTGCTCCCTATGTACAAGAATATAACTACTATAATACTGCCCCCTATGTACAAGAATGTAACTACTATAATACTGCCCCTATGTACAAGTATATAACTACTATAATACTGCCCCCTATGTACAAGAATATAACTACTATAATACTGCCCCTATGTACAAGAATATAACTACTATAATACTGCCCCCTATGTACAAGTATATAACTACTATAATACTGCCCCCTATGTACAAGTATATAACTACTATAATACTGCTCCCTATGTACAAGAATATAACTACTATAATACTGCCCCCATGTACAAGAACATAACTACTATAATACTGTCCCCTATGTACAAGAATATAACTACTATAATACTGCCCCCTATGTACAATAAAATAACTACTATAATACTGCCCCTATGTACAAGAATATAACTACTATAATACTGCTCCCTATGTACAATATAACTACTTTAATACTGCCTCCTATGTACAAGAATATAACTACTATAATACTGCTCCTATGTACAAGAATATAACTACTATAATACTGCCCCCTATGTACAAGAATATAACTACTATAATACTGCTCCTATGTACAAGAATATAACTACTATAATACTACCCCCTATATACAAGAATATAACTACTATAATACTGACCCTATGTACAAGAATATAACTGCTATAATACTGCCCCTATGTACAAGAATATAACTACTATAATACTGCCTCCTATGTACAAGAATATAACTACTATAATACTACCCCCTATATACAAGAATATAACTACTATAATACTGCCCCCTATGTACAAGAATATAACTACTATAATACTGCCCCCTATGTACAAGAATATAACTACTATAATACTGCCCCCTATGTACAAGAATATAACTACTATAATACTGCCCCCTATATACAAGAATATAACTACTATAATACTGCCCCCTATGTACAAGAATATAACTACTATAATACTGCCTCCTATGTACAAGAATATAACTTCTATAATACTGTCCCCTATGTACAAGAATATAACTACTATAATACTGCCCCCTATGTACAAGAATATAACTACTATAATACTGCCCCCTATGTACAAGAATATAACTGCTATAATACTGCCCCCTATGTACAAGAATATAACTACTATAATACTGCCCCCTATGTACAAGAATATAACTACTATAATACTGCCCCCTATGTACAAGAATAAACAAGTCTTCTGTTCGGCTTTTCTTACCTTGCAGCACAGAATTGTATTTGCTTTCTCTCCTTGGACCCTGAAATGAGTAAATATAGATGATATTAGTATTTAGCCGCTGAACGCTCTGGCAGAGGTACATATGAAGTATCAGAAAAAGAGATGGAAGATTAGTAAGTGAGAGTAGGTAGGAGTGATGTTGGCCCTTACTCTAGAAGGTGTTTTCTAGAGAAGACACGAAGGATGAACTCGCATTCTTGTCCAGGTTCGGCGGTGGAAGGGACGATGACGTAGGAGCCGGGCTGCAGGTGGAAGTCTTGGGTCACCTCCCGTTCATTGATAAAAATGCACCTGTTGTTGACGGGCCGGTTGGTCAGGAAGAATTCCTGTGGCAGCCGACTGCCCGATGCCTGGTACTGTGTAGGGACAGAGATAGACGTACAATGTAGCAAATCTATCAGAACAAATCTGTCTGTCTAATCTGATGTCTGTTCATCACAATATTCGGATTGTGAGCCGCCCCAACATTTCTTGGTCTATACTTGGTTTTCCCTGGAAGTCTCGATGCCACCGGCTTGGAAGATAAATGGATGGCTGTAGATTCCAGTCAATATCAGGATTTATTATCCTTCTGGGCCCTGGAAGCTGCGGCGGCTCTACAACCTGCAGCATTAATCTTCCCATTCAATAAAACCTACATGTGACCTCCCGGCTTCCAGTGATTGCTATTGTTCTGCTCATCAGGGACTGCCCCCCCCTGCCCTCCCCCCTGCCCCCCCCCCCCCCTGCCCTCCCCCATTCTCCACTTTTAGCCGAGCGTGCAATTACAGATAATAATATTCTTATTATTCAATTATGACAAAGCTTTCAATCCGTCATCTATTACCGGCTGCTTTCTACCAACCTTCGCGCCCAGAATTACTTTAGAGCGGTGGCTCATCGCCTTCAATTTTTGGCATTTTAAATTTATGATTTTGATATTAGACTTAAAGGGGCGGCGTATTAATAAGGAGCAGAATTTACTGCCCGTTGTCAACCTATCGTCAGCATACTGCACCGTCTTATTGTGCTACATTGTATCAACGAACAGTTCCAACTGAAACACTGTTGCAACTCACTTCAGGTGGCACCTAGAAGACAGAAAAAAAGAATGTCATCAGATAGCAAACACTACTTTTCCAAGACTGCATTGCAACTAGACATTCTACAGGCCTTTATGCTGCCTGAGGCAAAATGTGAAATGGTACGATCCAAAAAAACCCACTCATTTTACAGGCATTGAAGGCGCCAATACACAAGATACCGAACACCTATGTGAACCACTGAGACTAAAGGCCCATTTACATGAAACCATTATCGCTCAAAATTCGTTAAAACAATGGCTTTTGAGCGATAATTGTTGTGTGCGAATGCTGCCATCGTGAACTTTCTGTTTGAACAATGACTTTTAGGCAAGCTTAAAATCCGCTGTTCAAACAGCATGCTGTGATCTCCCTGGGAGCAGGAGTTACCATTGTATTCTCTCAGCAGCCCCTGGCTGAACAATAGAGCTAATTGCACAGCTCAGACCACCGGCTAAGTTCTGCAATCTGCTCCTCGAGGCTTATTTGCATGCAAATGAAGCTGATAAAGTACTAATGGGCATTAGTGCCCATTAGTACTTTATGCAAAACAGTCACTAATCTTTCAATCGTTTGAAAGATTATTTTTGCATGTAAATGGGCCTTTACAGTATGTGAAGTGACAGAGTAATAGTACCCCCAGTTGTGGCTCCAATAGTAAATGTCTCCCTTAATTGCCCCACTAGTAATGCTTACCTCATTAGTGGCCCTACTAGTTTTAGTGACTTTGTTAGTGGCTTCAGTAGCAATCTTACCCATATAGTGAAATGAGTATTAGTGTCCTCCATATTGGCTTCAGTAGTAATAGTGGCCCCAGAAATGAGAGTACTGATAGTGTACCCCACGGTGGACCTACAGCCAGGCAGCAAACTGTCTGCAGCTCCAGTCTGATGGTGGCCACTGTTGCTGTAATCAGTGTGTGACCCCTGACCTGTCTCCGCTGCCTATAGTCCAATGTCTATGTGCAGGAAGGCAAATGCTGGGGGAAGAGGTCAGTGGAGCTGCAGGCAGGGTGAGTTACATGCTTGTCGGTTTGCCACCCCACCAGCTGGCAGCTGGCAATTATTCTTTACCAGCCATTAATATGGCCAATAAAAAATAAACACTGACTAGATGGCAACCCTGGCATCACCCCTATGAGGTCCTGCAGACTGCCGTCAGAGGCAGCAGGCTGAGGTTGCCTTATGGTTGGGGTGCCCCTGAAGACGACACAGTGATATGGAAGCTATGGATAGTGTTAATGGATGTGGCTAGCACAATTACCCCCAAAGGCTGTACGAATACATAGCAGCTCTTTGTATCTGGCTGATAATGATGTCATACCGCACTCCAATCACACCCTAATCTACATACTCAATTCTGAAGCCTTCCTGTGAGTTAGATCTGAGTCTCTGTATAAAGGGTCCTTGTAGGGAATGTAATGTTTGCACTAGGCACTGAGCACTAATCTGATGCAGAAAACTACATCTCCCAGAATGCAATTCAACAGAGTGAATTACATTGAGGAAGAATCTTAAATAGTAGCTTTAGATGTTACTGGAGTACGAGACCCAATATGCACAACATGATGAAACGACTGTCAGGTCCTCACCATGAAGATGGAGATCCCGATGTAGAGCGGAGGGGACTTGTTCCTGTGCTTATGGTTCTGCTTTTGAAGAAGTGACACCAGAACATTGCAGGTATTTGCGTATTTCTCCATGTTGTCTCCCAGTAGGATCTTCAGCCGGTACTGCGGATTCTTCCAGTAGGACTCTGTGTGCATATAAGGATACAATGTATCAATGAATGGTGACAGATGAACTTTCCCAATGACGGATTAGTGCTCCCGGGGATGATGACGGACAATACCTGTATAGTTTATCCTGCCGCCTGCCGTGCTGCCGGATATCCATTTCCCTATTTGCATCGATAGCGTCCATTCCTTGCCATTCTCATGGCTCATCAGATCGGGGGTCAGCTTGCAGATAACCAGCTCTATGAACTGAGCCTCAAAGTCTTCAATGGACATCCTGTGCCAATAAGAAAAAAATACTGAATACAATGCATATATTGAACTCCACAGACCTGTATACACTAAGCTCCTGAGCTCCCCCTAGTGTTGGTCGCAGGTTGACAGAATTTTATCATGTAAGTCTACAATGAATTTAGTTCTCCTTGAGAATTGCAGCAATTCGTTGTAGATTCCACTGTCAACTAAATTGTTCTGCAGGAATCTCGGCCCCTGCGGACAGGAAACTTCTTGTAGTTGCTGCAGATTAGATGGAGGTGCTGACATGTTCTCACTAGCTGACAGGAAGGGGTCATTGATTCATGCTGCCTGCACCAAATCCTGCCCTCCCATCAGCAACAGAAATCTGGATCCCTCTGACCAGGAGATGTTTTACCGCCACTAAGGGATACAAGTTTTGCGCTCTTTTGCCCGCTGGAGTCTCGTGTCTGGTTCCTCCCCTGAGGTTGTAAATAAGCATATAGACTAAGAATAGAATCCCTTTAACGTCCCAGTACTTTTACATTGCATTGTGCTATTCAGGTCAGCTAGAAGGAATATCTAGTTTCCATACAGGGACGCGCCAATCATGAAAGCGTCGCCCTCGCTAACCGAGTGAATGCCTATGCAGGGGATTTGGAGCTCTATTTCAGAAAATATGGTCTATGACAAAAACGTGGACATTCCCTTTAAATATTTTTACATTTTTCCTACCAGAATTCGCCGTCCTCCCGGGTCTTATGCAGCAAGAGTCTTTCTTTGACGCTGAGTTGCTCCCATTTAGAGGAACTGATTAAGAAAAAAATCAAGTAAATACACAGAATAAGAACACAGGTCAATCACACAGATAACAGCGGGAATCAGCGGGAGGAATGGATCCCGCGCTTCGCTCGCCTCAAATTATTTTCATGCTGTGATTTTGTTTTAGAGGCACACAAAAAATTAGGAGACGGTTTTTGAATTTTAGCTGCAGAATGTGCTGGAATAAATCTGGGTCGTGCGGTGCTATTCACACAACTATATATACACTATTGTATATATATCTACACTATCGTATATATATATCTGCACTATCATATATATATATATATATATATCTACACTATCGTATATATATCTGCACTATCATATATATATATATATATATATATATATATATATATATATCTACACTGTCGTATATATATCTATACTATTGATATATTGTCTAAAAACTATCCCCCCTGGAAGTGGTCGGATGAAACTTTCTTTGTCTGATTGTGACTTTGATATAAATAACTGATTTTAATATCAGAACAAAAGGACCATAAAATAATATTTTTCCGAATTTTTTTAAATTTAAAAAAATTGACAGTTTTGAATTTTGGCAATTTTTTTGTTTTTTTCCGTTCGGTCAGAAGTCTATAATATTGCTGCACTACAGAAGTAGCTTAAGTATAGTTAACTGAATTTTCTTTCCTTCTGCAGTGTTACATCTGCCCAGTAGAGGGCAGCACAGAACTGTAATGAAGACAGTATTTTTTAACGCACCTGTCACTCCAGTCTCCTTTCCACTCAATCTTCCCCCATGGGTTTCTCAGTCGGACTAAATTTGCGGTTCCCGATTTGCAGGTCACCTGGAGAGAAGGGATGGGAGAATTTACTCATTTATGCAACACAAACAGAGAAAGTCGCTTTATAGAGACGATAGAGCGCTCAGTCAGAGGAGCGAATCTTTCACGCATTATAGGCATGGGGAAAAAAAAAAAAAATCGCACATCGCGTGTAGTAATAAAATCGTGTGGTCGGGTGCGTTTGCACTCACATGTCCTATGTTTTGCAGGTGTGAATTTTAAGCGCTTCTGAAAAAACGGACGTGACCGCCGTCATTGGGAAGCATCGGTTCTAATAGCGCCTATACATGCGTGATAAATGTGCTCGTCTGACTGAGCCAGAGACAGGGAGAAGCTTGTAATAGCGCCTCCTACCGGTCTGATTCCCGTCACGGTGTACGCGTGTCCAGACACTAATCCGTTCTCCAGGACTCTTTCAGGCTGAAATATAACATAAGTTTAGGGATAATTAGAAGCATGAAATATCCAATATCAAAAAAGGTTCTAAACTGGACATTTTGGACAAAGTTGCACAACCTCATGAATATTAATTAGACACCGGGCATATAAATTCTTTTGATTGGTCGGGCCCTGAGATTATTGGTTAGGCCTCACGAATATTAAGCATCCATCATTAATAGTAGTTAGGCGCCATGACTATTGCCCAGCTATTATGAATATTGGTCAGATCTCATGAATATTAATCCAGCCTCATAAACACTGGTCAGACTTTGTGAATATTGATCAAGAATCATGAATATTAATGAGGGCACACTATTGGTTAGGTATGATGATTACTGGACCAACCTCATATATATTGATCAGGTCTTATGTGATCCAGTAGAACAGGTTGGACTTACCCCTGACCGGGTCTGACATCCCATCAGACAGCCGCTGTATGCCGCTCTTAGCATGATCTGCCATAGATCAGGAGGCGCCTGCCGTAATCTGATGGTCATGTTGACCCCGCCGGTGAAATCGACCAGAGCTTCAGACACTTGGCCAATCTGTAAGTCTTCATAAGAACCGCAAAGCCTGAGAGAGAGGAACATCATGAGTTAATACAACTACCAGGGGTCATCCGAGAACTTCTACAGACAGACTGGACTGTCCAGCGGATGCGCACATAATGGGACCGAATGGAGTGAGAACTGAATAACGGAGTAGATTCATAGCGGTCGCTGCGCCTGAGTTTCCAGATTGCACCTCCATTTTTTCCAGCAAGGCTCCTAATTGGAATATAGTAAAATGCCAATATCTGCCTACTGATGCCAGGGGTAATTTATGCCAATGGTAACAGAGCAGTGTAGACCAATGGTTGGATGCCAGACAATTTCCCTCTTGTATTGAGCTTTAGCATCAGACTAATGATCATACAGAGGGGTAAAAAACACCAGTTAACCCTTCGGAGACAGCTTTCTTTAGACTTGGGCATATGAAAGCAATGTAGATGAAGCCTTTACACTGCTGCCCTCTGCTGGACAAATACAGAACCTGCCACTAATTTGTTATTAACCTATAAAATCCACATTTTCTTCTTGAAATCCTAACATAACTCACGTAATTCTCACTTAATAACGTCTCTGGCTCCTTAAAATGACTTTGACAGAAATGCATACTTGCATTCTGCTTCATATCTTAATGTCTATGGCCAGCTTAAGACTAAAGAGGTCTCCATTGTAGGGCCCATGAGGGTTCTCAACCTGCTTTTTAAAGACCTGAAGGGCATTTACATTGATATGTTCCAACTTTCTATTTCCTACTGCACAGCCTGTGTCGGTGTCAGTCTTTACTGTCATTTTGGAATTCAATTCATGAAGCGGAACACAGTGGATGAACAGTAAACTAGGCTGCAGTCATGGAATTGTGGGAGGACATACCTCCAGCTCTTGTAGATCATGATCGGGTGACAACACGTCTACATAAAAAAATGTCTGAAAAATTGCATCGTGTAGAACTTGTTCTCTGGTTTATGAAGCCTCAAAGGCACAACAGGAATTCATGTACCTACATGTTATTACTAGAAATGGGAAGACGAGTTATCAAGTCTCTCTCAGCCTGACTGCTCCTCAGTTCAATGGAGTAATGAAAATTTAATGGAAAGTCTATAACTAGTCTTATGATGACGTATAGATATAGCAGAGCAGAATACGTCATTTAAAGCAGAGGCGTAGCTGATGGGGGGGAGAGGGGGCATGTGCCCCGGGTGCAGTCAACACTGAGGGGGAGGGGGCATGTGCCCTGGGTGCAGTCAACACTGAGGGGGAGGGGGCATGTGCCCCGGGTGCAGTCAACACTGAGGTGGAGGGGGCATGTGCCCCGGGTGCAGTCAACACTGAGGTGGAGGGGGCACCAGACTAGCCATTGAACGGAAAGTAATTTTTAAGTAAAAATTTTATTCGCTTTTTAACGATAGAAAAACAGTTAAAAACGATACAACTTTGGTTCCACTGTGATCGTACGGAGCCGCAGAGCAAAATTCATGTCATTTTTACTGCATGGTAAACGCTGTAAAAACTAAACTCACCAAAAATGGTGCAATTGCATTTTTTTTTATTTCCCCCCACTTAAAATGTTTATGTTTCTCCTTACACTACACAATAGAATACATGGTATCATTAGAAAATACATCTCTGGTCCTGAAGTGGTTAAATAGTTCTGTCTGCAATTCTACATAGAAGAAAACCCCAATGACACACTCAGCTCTGCTACATCATAACAATACAATACTCACTTGGCGTAGGCTTTCTCCAGAAGAGCCCCCCAAAACAGATTCTTCCTTGCGGATGAGACAAACAGGAGCTTCCCATCTTTATCCACGGGGAGGCGATCGTCCACGACTACATCCACCCACTCTCCGAAGCGCCAGAACTGGAGGAGAGAACCGCGCACATTGTCACAACGATCAGATATAACAAGCGCCACCTATGGGGCATCCAGCGCCTCATTCCAGGAAAACCAGTGTATTTGTATAACTCTAAAGAGCCTGAAATATTCACCTGCACCCCAGATAACAAATGCTGCTCCATCAGCGGCGTCACGGGTGGTGGAATCTGATCTGATCGCCCTCTATAGGATCTGATCATCCTCTATAGGTTCTGATCATCCTCTATAGGCTCTGATCATCCTCTGTAGGATCTGATCGCCCTCTATAGGCTCTGATCATCCTCTGTAGGATCTGATCGTCCTCTATAGGATCTGATCGTCCTCTATAGGCTCTGATCATCCTCTGTAGGATCTGATCGTCCTCTATAGGATCTGATCGCCTTCTATAGGATCTGATCGTCCTCTATATGATCTGATCGTGCTCTATAGGCTCTGATTGTCCTCTATAGGTTCTGATCATCCTCTATAGGATCTGATCGTCCTCCATAGGATCTGATTGTCCTCTATGGGATCTGATCGCCCTCTATAGGATCTGATCGCCCTCTATAGGTTCTGATCGTCCTCTATAGGATCTGATCGTCCGCTATGGGATCTGATCATCCTCTATAGGATCTGATCGTCCTCTATAGGATCTGATTGTCCTCTATAGGATCTAATCGTCCTCTATAGGTTCTGATTGTCCTCTATAGGTTCTGATCATCCTCTATAGGATCTGATCGTCCTCTATAGGATCTGATCATCCTCTATAGGTTCTGATCGTCCCCTATAGGATCTGATCATCCTCTATAGGTTCTGATCGTCCTCTATAGGATCTGATCGTCCTCTATAGGTTCTGATCGTCCTCTATAGGATCTAAATGTCCTCTATGGGATCTGATCATCCTCTATAGGATCTGATCGTCCTCTATAGGATCTAAATGTCCTCTATAGGTTCTGATCGTCCTCTATAGGATCTGATTGTCCTCTATAGGATCTGATCGTCCCCTATAGGATCTGATCGTCCTCTATAGGTTCTGATCATCCTCTATAGGATCTGATCGTCCTCTATAGGATCTGATCGTCCTCTATAGGATCTGATCGTCCTCTATAGGATCTGATCATTCCCTATAGGCTCGTGTTATATATGTGAGACTTGTATCACTACAGCTGGGAGTACGTGGAGCCGAGCTGCAGACGAGGCTCGCACCTCCACAGAGCACCATTAGGCCCGCGCACATCTCTGATAATGAACGCTTATTAGAGTTTATAGACCGTCTGGTTGTGGCTGTTAACAGGTAGCGGCTCAGGCTGAGTAATGCCCGCAGTAATGAGGGGCAGTAAATAAATATTAACATTACTGCACGCCAAGAGATGGTGCGGAGAGAAGAGGGAGCTGACAGGACCATAAAGCAGAGCTTTACAGGGAGAGGATGATGATTTCTGCGCGGTCACTGGTAGAACGTAGAAAAAGGCCTCATAAAACACATAATAAACAGCAGCCACAAAACAGGGGATTGTTATAGCAATTAGATGTCATACAGTAGACTGCCTCTCCACTTCACACAGACTTGTTTTATGGCCGTGAAGCTGGGGTGTATGGTGGTTCGATCTGGAGCGATGCTCCGTCACCGGCTCCAGCTGGTCATATACGCTGGAGGTATATGGGCCACGTCTTGGCAGTGGAAGCTCTGAGGCAGTAGCCACTGATGGAATAAGGCCAGGTCAGGACACTGGTGGGTTACCTCTGCCCAGACCTGGCACCCCAGGAGGGGGTGGTATAGCTTGTTCTAGCTCCTTACTACTAAGGCATTATAAACACTAATCTTAGGAGTTACAAATGTAAGGTTATAGCTAAGGGGGGAACCTAAAGCAATAATTCAATAATTCTACCGTGTTTCCCCCAAAATAAGACAGTGTCTTATATTAATTTTTGTTCAAAAAGGTTTAACTTTTTTATATGTATAGCTGCCTGGACACTATTTAAATTGACTTTTTTAATTAACTGTTAACAGGGCTTAATTTTGGAGTAGGGCTTATATTTCAAGCATCTTCAAAAAGCCTGAAAAATCATTTTGCATCCTCAAAAATTCTGGAAAATCATGCTATGTCTTATTTTCAGGGTATGTCTTATTTTCAGGGAAACAGGGTAGTATTATTTGTGTTTTTTATATCTGCTATATAATGTACTGCCTCTGTATGCTACATGGGCTTGTTCTAGGTTCTTATTACTCAGGCAATAGAAAACACAACTGAGGGGTTAAAAAATATCAAAGCAAGATAACTGGGGAAAGGTGCAGATAAAAGATTGTTATACAATGTACTGCCTCTCCATGCTACACAGGCTTGTTCTATGTCTGTATTAGTCAAGCAATAGAGGACATGGAACGCAGGGGCCAAAACATAACTAACACAATAAGAGGGGGAGACACGCAGATATGAGAGAGGTTGTATGTTACAATATTGCTGTACAATCTCTTGTCTCTGTGTGCTACACAGGCTTGTTCTTACATATTCATCAGGGTGTTTGAGAAATCCCGTCGCCTTGGGGTTTAAAAAGGAACTAAAGAAAAAGATTCAAAGCAGAAAATAGGCAAGAAAATCTTATACTGTGGTGTTGCTTTTGTCTTAGCCCTTGCTGCACATATGACTGCCTCATTACGCTGCACAGACTTGTTTCAGTATCCTGCTTCTTAAGCAATAGAACGCTTAAAGGAACACTTCTGGAAAAAACGTATTCATTGTGTAATGCAGGGCCTGAGGGGGAGGGGCATGACTGTCTATCAGAGAAGCCCTGAGTCATGCCCCGCCCCCTCCGGCCTTGATCAGTGCGATCAGTGTGATACTCACTCGGAAGTGGAAGATTCCCGCATAGTTCTTGTCAAAACTCTGGTTACGAGGAATCACAACGGACAGTAAGTTTCTGTGGAAAGTGACGGAGGCGAGCGCGGCCAAGAACCAGCAATTCTCTAGAAGAGAGAGACAATGATAAGATGACCAACAGCTCTGTTACATTTTGATCAGCCATTGATTGCACGGTCACAACCAAAACAGGCTCTATAGGCGATTTTGCCGAAAAAGAAAATCTCAAATTTTTTCAAATCTTATGGTGATCCTCGATTTCAATCTCTTTTTTATTTCCTAACACCCTGAAAATTAGCACATGGGACCTGCTTTTTGTGGGCTGACTTGTCATTTTTGATGGCAGCACTTTGGGATACAAATAATGTATTGTTTAATTGTATCAAATTTGTTTTTTTTTAGCGTGATGAAAAAAAAACAAAAAACATTCCACCGTTGTTCTTTTTATAGCTTTCACAGTATAAATGAGGTTCCCTTTATTCTGTGGATCACTATGATTACGGTGCTGCCACATTTATGGTTTTTCGTGTGTGACTACCGTTCCACAACAAACACTTTCCAGACCCGTAAGGTTTGTATTCTCTGACCAGCGGAGCTCTTGTGAGGTCTTGTTTTTGTGGGAGGAGTTGTAGTTTCCATTGGTACCATTTTGGGGGATTTATGACTTTTGATCACTTTTTATTGTGCTTTTTGGAGGTAGATGAATGAAAAATAGCAATTCTGGCATTTCTTTTTTTTTCTGTTACACTCACTGTGCAGCATAAATAATACGTTCATACAATATCGGCCATGAGAAATTTATAATTTTTTTATTTTCTACTACTTTTGCACAATAAAAATTTTAAAAAAATGTTATTAGGATCATTGTGTTCCACGAATCATGACATTTCTATATTCTTGCTGAGTGAAGTCTGTGTAGTTTCCATTGGTGACTTTTAGGGGTACTTGCAACTTTTTGATTGCTTTTATTCCGTTTTTGGGGGGGAGGAGACAGATGAATAAAAAACACAATTCTGGGATTTGTTTTTATTTAACTATTTTTTACACCCTTCATTGTGTGGCATAACAGACACAATATGTTTATATGTTAGGTTGCTACACTTAATGTTTCTATTTTTTACATAAAATGGTATTTTGTAGGGAAAGATGTTGTGTTGTTTTATTTTATTTACTTTTTTAACACATTATTTTTTTAGGCCCGTTGCCTAAACTGATGACATATCATAGCCCCACCCCTGCATGTCACAGCCCCACCCCTGCATGTCACAGCCCCACCCCCGCAGAACAGTAGTATGCTTTGGTGGTAAGTTGAGTACAACCCATAAAGCAATAGTTAATGACTCTTCATAATTCTTTTATCTGGATAACACATAGGATTATTGTCTCTGTACCTGTGAGTCCCTGGTGCAAATCAAAGCGGCTGGCATTTTCAGCGATGAGCTGCGGGTTCTTCACCAGCTCCTGCGAATAGGAGGATAATACAGCTCAGTGTTTCATGTTTCTCATTATCTTTCGCCTTGTGTAGATGCATACCGCACAGTTTTACAGTCTGACATACTTGCAGCAATAATTACAACCAGTCCCATCCCTTAATTAAGCAAAGAGGTGAACGGTGCAAGAAAAAATTAAAGCCGTAAATATTCCACAATGTGTTGCCTTCGCTGCCGCCGACGTGTTCACAGCGGGTCTCTGCAGCCGAACCATTCATTGCCAGAATATTTACTTAGAAGTGGAGAAAAAAGTTGTTTGAACTCTAAAATGTACAAAAATACAGGACAATCGCTGAAGTAACAATTCCCCGATTTCTCCCTGTTATGAGAGTTGCTCCATTTGGCGTTGGTGAACCTAGTGGGAATTGCTTAAATAAGAATTATACACTGCTATTGTCAGGGGCGTAACTATAGAGGGTGCAGGGGATGCGGTTGCACCCGGGCCCAAGAGCCTTAGGGGGCCCATAAGGCCTCTCTTCTCCATATAGGGAGCCCAGTACTATGAATAAAGCATTATAGTTGGGGGCCGTTTTACAGGTTTTGCATCGGGGCCCAGGAGCTTCAAGTTACGCCTCTGGCTATTGTATTATCAGGACCGTTTCCTGTAAATTTGTTTAATCTATAAAGCAATTGCTTAACTAACAATTCCTCCAAATACTTGTATTATAACAATTGCTATCTTTACAAATGGGAAACATCTAATATTTCAGGGAAATACTATTGAAGATCTATCCACTAGATAGGTCATCAATACTTGATTGTCTGGAGTCCGCCACTGGGGACCCTGGCTGATCAGTTGATGGGGCGCCCACTGTCAATGCTGCTATACATAGAGATACGGAGCGGAAGCTGCTGCTCCGACTCCTGTGTAGAGGTCGTCGTTTGTAACTGCAGGTGCAGCTCATATTGATTTTAATGAGATCCCAGCTTGCAGTTACAAGCACCGGCCACTACACAGAAATCGGAGCTGTAGCTTTTACTGTGTACCGCTATGTGTCGCATCACTGACAGTGGGTGCCTGATCAACCTATTAGCTGGGTAAAAATTAAAGGTAAACCCCTTCAAGGATAAGGTCCCGATGATGGGTGATGATGAATGAGATCAGTGCTCATCTACTGGGTCTTTGCATAGGCCAATTCAGACTATGGGGGACAAATGATTGTCGCCACGTAGAGTTCCATCATCATCAGTAGCACATCCTCAGCTTACATGGGGCAGTGTGCTGCAGACCACAGTATTTGCTCATTTGTCAAGTGATTGGCGGCACCTGCACAAAGTCCGATGACCGGGCAACCAAACATCTCGAGGAAAGTTTACATTCAGTGGCTGAAAACTTACAGAACTTCTCCTTACAGCTGAGGCTTTGTTACAATCCTATATAGTCTAAACAATCCTCTGTGTGGTAAACATATCACTAGTGTCCTGATAGCTTGTTACAATGTATCAATCTTAGAAGAGTTTCCAGAATGGATACAATTGTAATAAATATAGAGGTGTGACTGTAATAGAATATGTCACTCACCTGCGGTCTCTTCCATTCCACGCATGACGGCAGTTTTCGTAAAAGGTCTCCGCAGCCGATGGAGCTGATCTCGGCCGGGAAGGTCTCATCCACAAACAGCTTCTTGCTCCTCAGACACGTCTCTAGTATGGTCTGGTAGTCCTGGCTCTGCATCCTCCGAGGCTTCCTTAACGTTCCTGTACGTATCATCTGCTTGAGCTTCTTCTTCCCCCCGGTGATAAAGGAAAGACCAGGCATTGTGAGGAGGTTGGTCGAGGTCTTGGGCCTCGCTGACCAGTATAGAATGAGGGTTTATCAATAACAATGGTTTAGGAGATCCCTCAAGTTGAGTCTCAAGATGTTAGTGTATCCCCAGGCTTGTTCTGCAAATACAGACATACAGTATACATTATGAGATGGCCAAATTATTTTCGAAAGACTGAAAAAGTTCTATGGCACAGGATCGGAGCTGTCATGGCGGCCATATTTGTTGTCACACAGCTTTTGTAAAATAAGGAGCAAGTGAATAAAATATTGAGCAACATAACAGATGTTGTTACCCAGCTTTATCAAGTTCCTGAATGTCAAATCTGCCTACTTCAATGGGTTTTTCTGGGACTAAACTATTCAGGACTTATCCTGAGGAGAGGTCATCAATAGTTGATAGGTAGGGGTTCCCCACTTGGGATCCCCACTGATCACCTGATTGAAGAGGCCACAGCACTTCAGTGAATGCCATGGTCTCTTTTGAGTCTTATAAATAAATAAATCCATTAATGTGAATTATTGGACCACACTGATATGTAAATATGCTTGAAAAATCAGACTTTACAGGAGCAGGAAACAGAAAAGCATTATGGGAGTTTCCAAGCTGGAGAGACCATGCTGTGATATCTTGCTCTGAGACAGGCAGAGAGAGCTGCTCCACTCAAAAGTTCGGACAAAGAGCTGTTCACATGGTTACTGCAAAGAACACAATGAGGAAATGCTGGAAGTGAATCCCAAACACACTCCATGTGGAGAATATTTTATTTTCTGAGGAGGGGGTGCTTACACCTCTTTAAACCCATTATACATTGCTATAGTCCCTAAGGGGGAAGGGACCACAGCTGATGTTGGCTCCATCCCCTTTTTGAATAGATGGTATAAACCATGCTCAGGGAAAACCCTGCCAGAGGCAGCAATGTCTGCGAATCAGGGAGACTTCTAATATGGGGTTGGAGAAATAAGGAAGGAGCTAAAATCAGCTTATATAAGAAGCTGATAAGAAATCCTTGGATTTTACAGCAGAGCAGCCAGGAAAGCAGAGTGCAGATGCTCCATGGATGAATCAGGACCCAAGGCACAGACAACAGATTCCAACGCTGTTAGTCACCAGTCTACCTAATACAGAACGTTCACCGCACGTGTACCAGGCAGCTACATTAGTGCCCGTGCAGTCACATGAGATGGCACAACAGTTCCATATTACCAAACACCTCGATGTGACGTCACCAACTAATCCAGCAGAAAGTAGGTACAGCAAAATAAATGACTAATCATGTGACTTGCCAAGGTGAGAGAGGGCACATATTTATGTCATGCTGTACAGTGCAGAATGACTTGTACTGTACAATGTGTTTATTTTGCCCAGTGACTGACAGTAGATTCACTACTGTATATACTATTCCTTATATAGGAAATATATTACCATGCAGCATAACGGTCACGTGCCCTGTTATATTGCATCACACTGATACTGAATCTTCCTATCTGCTGCAAAGCTACAACTCTCAACATGCAGTATCAGCTGGAGGTGTATATTCAAGATTATAACTACTATAATACTACCCCCTCTGTACAAGAATATACAGTAACTACTATAATACTGCCCCCTATGTACAAGAATATAACTACTATAATACTGCTCCCTATATACAAGATTATAACTACTATAATACTGCCCCCTCTGTACAAGAATATAACTACTATAATACTGCCCCCTATGTACAAGAATATAACTACTATAATACTGCCCTCTCTGTACAAGAATATAACTATTATAATACTGCTCCCTATATACAAGATTATAACTACTATAATACTGCCCCCTCTGTACAAGAATATAACTACTATAATACTGCCCCCTATGTACAAGAATATAACTACTATAATACTGCCCCCTCTGTACAAGAATATAACTATTATAATACTGCTCCCTATATACAAGATTATAACTACTATAATACTGCCCCCTATGTACAAGAATATAACTACTATAATACTGCCCCCTCTGTACAAGAATATACCTACTATAATACTGCTCCTATGTACAAGAATATAACTACTATAATACTGCCCCCTATGTACAAGAATATAACTACTATAATACTGCCCCCTATGTACAAGAATATAACTACTATAATACTGCCCCCTATGTACAAGAATATAACTACTATAATACTGCCCCCTATGTACAAGAATACAACTACTATAATACTGCCCCCTATGTACAAGAATATAACTACTATAATACTGCTCCATATGTACAAGAATATAACTACTATAATACTGCCCCCTATGTACAAGAATATAACTACTATAATACTGCCCCTATGTACAAGAATATAACTACTATAATACTGCCCCCTATGTACAAGAATATAACTACTATAATACTGCTCCTATGTACAAGAATATAACTACTATAATACTGCTCCCTATGTACAAGAATATAACTACTATAATACTGCCCCCTATGTACAAGAATATAACTACTATAATACTGCCTCCCATGTACAAGAATATAACTACTATAATACTTCCCCCTCTGTACAAGAATATAACTACTATAATACTGCTCCCTATATACAAGAATATAACTACTATAATACTGCCCCCTCTGTACAAGAATATAACTACTATAATACTGTGCAATTTCTTTTTACCATCTGTGACCCCCATGACGTGATAGAAGAACTCTGGGGGTCATTCACATTGTCACTTTCTTTTTATTTCTACACTTTTCCACTCTATTTGGGGCATCCGTACTAGGCTGAGTTACAGGGGAAAACAATCACTAACAAAGCTGATCAGGGTCTGATAGGGCCCTGCAGCTCTGCTGCAACAGGGCAACCCAGTGGTCACATGACCGCCGGGTCGCATAGTGGAAATCATACTTCCACTTTTACTTTACAGTAAATTTACATATATTTACTGCACTTGTTCCTTAAGGGGTAAAGCATATGGGTATTCATAAGCCAACCTACTCTCCAGATTCACATAAGCCGTAGTTACAATGTAACAAAATCTGTCAGCAGCTTGCTTCTTGAGAATTTCCAATTAGCAACAGATTTTTTTTTCTATGTGCCGCATATAGTAAAAAAAAAAGCAACAACTAGCGGAGCCTAAAAGTGTTAAGCAACTTTCTAACCAGAGTAACACGAAGCATCTGGGCTCCAATGCAAAATCAGTGACAAGACCGTCTAGTACCATGTGACGTTTATACTGCTGGCATCTTCTTATGTGATGGAGGGGTGTTTGAGCCTGTTTAGGTCCAAGGGCCTAGGTGCCGCTGCTATCTCTGCAATTCAGTTTTATGCTTTCTTACAGGGGCCACAATACAAAATTGAAATCCATGTTCCGGGGCCCATGCGCCGTATCATCCTGTAGCGCATACATGTCTTTCTGTTCAAATACACTATTGTTATTTCAATATAGGACACCAGTATTGAGATATAGCGCTGGGCCCAATCTTTAGACCACATCATAGTAACATAGTATCTAAGGACGAAAAAAACGCATGTCCACATCCAGTTCAGCCAATTACCCCCCAGTGTTAATCCAGAGGAAGGCAAAAAAAAACCCAATGAGATAGAAGCCAATTTCCCCCGTATATACAATGTACAGAATGATACATTGTAACAATAGATAATAAATAATATAAACTGTGATAAATAAAACCTATACTAAGTAACAGAGTAGTAGAAAAAAGACAAAAATATAAAAAAGGGCTAAATGAGAACATATTACTAAGCAATACGGCTAGAAAAAACAATTGTAGTAAAACTAATTGTTTAGAATCCTCATAAGATGTGATATAAACAATACTTGATACATTGTAAATAGTTAAAAGAAATATAAAATCCTAAATATATATAAAAATAAACAAATAATATAAGAAGTTATACAACAGATAGGATACAATAACATTACTCGTATCCTCCGCTCTGTATTATGGGCCTCTGCTAGTACAGACCTGTCGGATGAAGCAGCTGTAGTCCTCTCGCTCCTTGAGTCTCGTGCAGTGAATTGCTCCCCAATTCCTGAATCACAGTTTATAAGCTCTGTGACGGCTCCGCCTCTGCTGTCAGTCAGCGCCTTAGAATGCTGCTTCCTTCCTGGCAGCACACAGGTATGACACCTGAAGTTTGCTGCTCACAGAGCGCCCTGTTCTACCGCTTGCTACAACTTGCATGACACACAGTACAGCCATCACGGGATCACTTTCATTGAACATACCAGATACATGATTGATAATGTCACACTTCAGCTTGTAGTATTCAAGCCGGATGGCTACTGATCTGACTCCAAAGTGAGAAAGAACTTCGTCCGAACTTATCCTGTTCGGTTCAGGTCCAACATCTTGTGCTGATTTCTATCATATCTTTATACATTAGGAGTCGGAGTTCTGTTTCCCTGATACAAAGCTCCAAACCCCCTGCATAAACATTAAGTGATGTGATAAAATTCTGCCTGTCTGCAGCCAGTGCAAGAGGAACCTCACCATATACTTTGTTATAGATTGGGTTTAATGTATTCTAGTATGCAGGAGCCTCCTGAGCTCCCCCTAGTGGTGATTGAAGGCGGACAGAAGTTTATCTTGTAACTCTATGCCTATGCAGGGGATTAGCAGCTCTGTATCAAAAATGAATCAAAGCAGAATGAGGAATCTATTTAGTTTTAAGAAACACAATGATGTTCAAGGGTAGATATTCACTTTAACCCTTTCATGACCAAGGGTCAGTGATGCTCCTGTGTCCAGGTCACATTCTGCAGTTCTGGTATTCTCACTTGCAAGAAAAATAAAAATCACCCTCGTAACTTTTTTATTTTTCTGTTCATGCGGCTGTGTAGGGGGCTCATTTTTTTCAGGGTGACCAGTAGTTTGTATTGGTGTAGGGAACAATTCTATTTTATGGAACATACAACTTTTTGATAGTTTTTGTATTCAATTTTTTCTTGGAGACGGAGAGACCAAAAAAATAGGCGCAATTCTAACATTGTGTTTTTTTTTCTCTGACGGAGTTAATCATGCAGGATTATCAATGTGATATTGTTATAAACTGGACCTTTATGGATGTAGTGATACCAATTTTGGGATTTTTGAAAAACAGAACAAATTTGTAGATTCAATTACTGGAAAAACGTTTTTTCTGCTTTTAATATTTTTTATTTTTATAATAATTTTAAAAATCTTTATTTTATCCTTATTTTTGTTAGTTCCCACAGGGGACTTGAACTTGCGATCATTTGATTGCTTATAAAGTATAATGCTATACTATGGTATTGTACTATACTGCATTTTAACAGATTGTCTGTTAATAAAGTGCCACAGGCAAACAATCATGACAGCTCTGGGGCCTTCAGTAGCCCCCTAGCTGCCATGACACCCGGACATTTAAATCCCTACAGGAGAGTGTTGTGGTGATGTTCTAGGACTCTAATGTTCTGTTGAGGAGGCGAGCTGTGATCATCACATAAAGGCTACTATGGTACAGTGTTATGGGCATGCTCTGTGACCTGTGCAGGGAGGAGGAGGTAAGCTGTGACATCACATAAAGACCACTATGGAAGAGTGTTGTGGGCATGCTCTGTGACTTGTGCAGAGAGGAGGAGGTAAGCTGTGACATCACCTATTGTAAACTGTGAATCCTGTAATATTATTTTTTATTAATATAAATTGTGACAAATTAAAAATAAAACCACAAAAATTCTTAAAAACTCTGTTTAACATAAAAACATTAATTGATACAATAGTTCATTTTCTGATGACATATCCCTTTAAGAATTACTCACTGTTCTACGAAGACCAGCGGCATATATAGGTTACTTATTTTTATAGGATTTGAGTAATACAATCTGGCTTCAGTCGTTTACTCCGTGCTGTCATTTTATAGGACAATTAGAAAAATATTTTCTTACTCTACATCATAGGCAAAGCAGGCTTTCTCTGGGTTGCTATTATGACATATCCCCACTAGAGGGCAGCATCATTCAATATGTATGGTCAATAGGATATTTTAACATTTTGTGTGATAGGTCTTGTTACTCAGAGTCACATCTGACCACATATGGCCAAAAGTATGTGCACCCCTTCTAATTAATAAATGTGGCTATTTTAGTTTTACAGAGACTTTAATGCAATCTCCTAATACCGGCATTAGTGGTAGGATGGGTCGTACAGAAGCACAGAGGGGGAGGCCTACTAGTTACCTTGCCTTGGTTGTAGTTCTCAGTACTGAGTTCCAAGCAGGAGCACCGATGCCTCTAATATATGCAGCTCACATGATAGACATTCAGAAAAACAACAGATTGGGAAAGCATCTTCCTGGTTCCTGCGAATCCATGCCCGGGGCACAAAGTGAGTCATAAGAAATGGTAGATGAGAGATAGATAGATAGATAGATAGATAGATAGATAGATAGATAGGAGATATATAGATAGGTAGATAGATAGATAGATAGGAGATAGATAGATAGATAGATAGATAGATAGATAGATAGATAGATAGGAGATAGATAGATAGATAGATAGATAGATAGATAGATAGATAGATAGATAGATAGATAGGAGATATATAGATAGGTAGATAGATAGGAGATATATATATAGATAGATAGATAGATAGATAGATAGATAGATAGATAGATAAATAGATATGAGATAGATAGATATTAGATAGATAGATATGAGATAGATAGGAGATGGATAGATAGATATGAGATAGATAGATAGATAGATAGATAGATAGATAGATAGATAGATAGATAGATAGATAGGAGATAGATAGATATGAGATAGATAGATAGATAGATAGATAGATAGATAGATAGATAGAAAGATAGGAGATAGATAGATATGAGATAGATAGATAGATAGATAGATAGATAGATAGATAGATAGATAGATAGATAGATAGGAGATAGATAGATAGATATGAGATAGATAGGAGATACATAGATAGATAGATAGATAGATAGATAGATAGATAGATAGATAGATAGATAGATAGGAGATAGATAGGAGATAGATAGATAGATATGAGATAGATAGATATGAGATAGATAGATAGATAGATAGATAGATAGATAGATAGATAGATAGATAGATAGATAGATAGATAGATGGATGGATGGATGGATGGATGGATGGATGGATGGATAGATAGATAGATAGATAGATAGATGGATGGATGGATGGATGGATAGATAGATAGATAGATAGATAGATAGATAGATAGATAGATAGATAGATAGATAGATAGATAGATATGAGATAGATAGATATTAGATAGATAGATAGGAGATAGATAGGAGATAGATAGGAGATAGATAGATAGATATGAGATAGATAGACAGATATGAGATAGATAGATAGATAGATATAAGATAGATAGATATGAGATAGATAGGAGATAGATAGATAGATAGATAGATAGATAGATAGATAGATAGATATGAGATAGATAGGAGATAGATATGAGATAGATAGATGTGAGATAGATAGATAGATAGATAGATAGATAGATAGATAGATAGATAGGAGATAGATAGGAGATAGATAGATATGAGATAGATAGATAGATAGATAGATAGATAGATAGATAGATAGATGTGAAACTAAAGGCTCAGGGGCCCGGGTGCAAATGTTCAGCTTGGGTAACGGCGATCACGTAAAAGTAAAAAACAATCACGGATCTGATTCATGAGAGGAGGTTAAAAGTACTTACCTAATGCCTCTGGCGATGTCCCTCGATGGGGTCTTTATCCACTGACCTTTCCCCAACTTCAGCGCATGCGCCTATTGTCAGAATGGCGGACACAAGCGCAGAAGCTGGGGAGGGCCCGGAAAATTTAAAATCTCCCTGCTCCTGGCTACTAAAGGTAGCCAAGAGCCTGGAGCAGTGACTGAGGGCTGCGGTGAGTAGTCTCCGTTAACGTGATCGCCGTTATCCAATGGAGATCCAATGAAGATACCCAGGTTATACCAGCATGCCCCATATCACTATATAAAGGGGATGTATAACTTATACCAGCTGTACATATATAATTATATACAGGAGATGCCCAGGTTATATCAGCATGCTCCATATCACTATATACAGGAGGTGTATAACTTATACCAGCTGTACATACATAATTATATACAGGAGATACCCAGGTTATATCAGCATGCTCCATATCACTATATACAGGGGATGTATAACTTATACCAGCTGCACATATATAATTATATACAGGAGATACCCAGGTTATACCAGAATGCTCCATATCCCTATATACAGGAGATGTATAGATTATACCAGCTGTACATATATAATTATATACAGGAGATACCCAGGTTATACCAGCATGCTCCACATCACTATATACAGCAGATGTATAACTTATACCAGCTGTACATATATAATTATATACAGGAGATACCCAGGTTATACCAGCATGCTCCATATCACTATATACAGGGGATGTATAACTTATACCAGCTGCACATATATAATTATATACAGGAGATACCCAGGTTATACCAGTATGCTCCATATCACTATATACAGGAGATGTATAACTTATACCAGCTGTACATATATAATTATATACAGGAGATACCCAGGTTATACCAGCATGCTCCATATCACTATATACAGGGGATGTGTAACTTATACCAGCTGTACATATATAATTATATACAGGAGATGCCCAGGTTATATCAGCATGCTCCGTATCACTATATACAGGAGGTGTATAACTTATACCAGCTGTACATATATAATTATATACAGGAGATACCCAGGTTATACCAGCATGCTTCATATCACTATATACACGGACATGTATAACTTATACCAGCTGTACATATATAATTATATACAGGAGATACCCAGGTTATACCAGCATGCTCCATATCACCATATGCAGGAGATGTATAACTTATACCAGCTGTACATATATAATTATATACAGGGGATACCCAGGTTATACCAGCATTCTCCATATCACTATATACACGGATATGTATAACGGATACCAGCTGTACATATATAATTATATCTAGAAAACAACCAGGTTATACCAGTATGCTCCACATCACTATATACACGGACATGTGTAACTTATACCAGCTGTACATATATAATTATATACAGGAGATACCCAGGTTATACCAGCATGCTCCATATCACTGTATACAGTAGATGTATAACTTATACCAGCTGTACATATATAATTATATACAGGAGATACCCAGGTTATACCAGCATGCTCCATATCACTATATACAGGATGTATAACTTATACCAGCTGTACATATATAATTATATACAGGAGATACCCAGGTTATACCAGCATGCTCCATATCACTATACATAGGAGATGTATAACTTATACCAGCTGTACATATATAATTATATACATGAGATACCCAGGTTATACCAGCATGGTCCATATCAGTATATACAGGAGATGTATAACTTATACCAGCTGCACATATATAATTATATACAGGAGATACCCAGGTTATACCAGCATGCTCCATATCACTATATACAGGAGATGTATAACTTATACCAGCTGCACATAAGTAATTATATACAGGAGATACCCAGGTTATACCAGCATGCTCCATATCCCTATATACAGGAGATGTATAGATTATACCAGCTGTACATATATAATTATATACAGGAGATACCCAGGTTATACCAGCATGCTCCATATCACTATATACAGCAGATGTGTAACTTATGCCAGCTGTACATATATAATTATATACAGGAGATACCCAGGTTATACCAGCATGCTCCATATCACTATATACAGTAGATGTATAACTTATACCAGCTGTACATATATAATTATATACAGGAGATACCCAGTTTATACCAGCATGCTCCATATCACTATATACAGGATGTATAACTTATACCAGCTGTACATATATAATTATATACAGGAGATACCCAGGTTATACCAGCATGCTCCATATCACTGTATACAGTAGATGTATAACTTATACCAGCTGTACATATATAATTATATACAGGAGATACCCAGGTTATACCAGCATGCTCCATATCACTATATACAGGAGATGTATAACTTATACCAGCTGTACATATATAATTGTATACAGGAGATACCCAGGTTATACCAGCATGCTCCATATCACTATATACAGGAGATGTATAACTTATACCAGCTGTACATATATAATTATATACAGGAGATACCCAGGTTATACCACATGCTCCATATCACTATATACAGGATGTATAACTTATACCAGCTGTACATATATAATTATATACAGGAGATACCCAGGTTATACCAGCATGCTCCATATCACTATATACAAGAAGATGTATAACTTATACCAGCTGTACATATATAATTATATACAGGAGATACCCAGGTACTACCAGCATGCTCCATATCACTATATACAGGAGATGTATAACTTATACCAGCTGTACATATATAATTATATACAGGAGATACCCAGGTTATACCAGCATGCTCCATATCACTATATACACGGACATGTATAACTTATACCAGCTGTACATATATAATTATATACAGGAGATACCCAGGTTATACCAGCATGCTCCATATCACCATATACAGGAGATGTATAACTTATACCAGCTGTACATATATAATTATATACAGGAGATACCCAGATTATACCAGCATGCTCCATATCACTATATACACGGACATGTATAACGGATACCAGCTGTACATATATAATTATATCTAGAAGATAATCAGGTTATACCAGTATGCTCCATATCACTATATACACGGACATGTGTAACTTATACCAGCTGTACATATATAATTATATACAGGAGATACCCAGGTTATACCAGCATGCTCCATATCACTGTATACAGTAGATGTATAACTTATACCAGCTGTACATATATAATTATATAAAGGAGATACCGAGGTTATACCAGCATGCTCCATATCACTATATACAGGATGTATAACTTATACCAGCTGTACATATATAATTATATACAGGAGATACCCAGGTTATACCAGCATGGTCCATATCAGTATATACAGGAGATGTATAACTTATACCAGCTGTACATATATAATTATATACCGGAGATACCCAGGTTATACCAGCATGCTCCATAGCACTATATACAGGAGATGTATAACTTATACCAGCTGCACATATATAATTATATACAGGAGATACCCAGGTTATATCAGCATGCTCCATATCCCTATATACAGGAGATGTATAGATTATACCAGCTGTACATATATAATTATATACAGGAGATACCCCGGTTATACCAGCTTGCTCTATATCACTATATACAGGAGATGTATAACTTATACCAGCTGTACATATATAATTATATACAGGAGATACCCAGGTTATACCAGCATGCTCCATATCACTATACATAGGAGATGTATAACTTATACCAGCTGTACATATATAATTATATACAGGAGATACCCAGGTTATACCAGCATGGTCCATATCACTATATACAGGAGATGTATAGCTTATACCAGCTGCACATATATAATTATATACAGGAGATACCCAGGTTATACCAGCATGCTCCATATCACTATATACACAGACATGTATAACTTATACCAGCTGTACATATATAATTATATACAGGAGATACCCAGGTTATACCAGCATGCTCCATATCACCATATACAGGAGATGTATAACTTATACCAGCTGTACATATATAATTATATACAGGAGATACCCAGATTATACCAGCATGCTCCATATCACTATATACACGGACATGTATAACGGATACCAGCTGTACATATATAATAATATCTAGAAGATAACCAGGTTATACAAGTATGCTCCATATCACTATATACACGGACATGTGTAACTTATACCAGCTGTACATATATAATTATATACAGGAGATACCCAGGTTATACCAGCATGCTCCATATCACTGTATACAGTAGATGTATAACTTACACCAGCTGTACATATATAATTATATACAGGAGATACCCAGGTTATACCAGCATGCTCCATATCACTATATACAGGATGTATAACTTATACCAGCTGTACATATATAATTATATACAGGAGATACCCAGGTTATACCAGCATGCTCCATATCACTATATATAGGAGATGTATAACTTATACCAGCTGTACATATATAATTATATACATGAGATACCCAGGTTATACCAGCATGGTCCATATCACTATATACAGGAGATGTATAACTTATACCAGCTGCACATATATAATTATATACAGGAGATACCCAGGTTATACCAGCATGCTCCATATCACTATATACACGGACATGTATAACGGATACCAGCTGTACATATATAATTATATCTAGAAGATAACCAGGTTATACCAGTATGCTCCATATCACTATATACAGGGAGATGTGTAACTTATACCAGCTGTACATATATAATTATATACAGGAGATACCCAGGTTATACCAGCATGCTCCATATCACTGTATACAGTAGATGTATAAATTATACTAGCTGTACATATATAATTATATACAGGAGATCCCCAGGTTATACCAGCATGCTCCATATCACTATATGCAGGATGTATAACTTATACCAGCTGTACATATATAATTATATACAGGAGATACCCAGGTTATACCAGCATGCTTCATATCACTATATACACGGACATGTATAACTTATACCAGCTGTACATATATAATTATATACAGGAGATACCCAGGTTATACCAGCATGCTCCATATCACCATATGCAGGAGATGTATAACTTATACCAGCTGTACATATATAATTATATACAGGAGATACCCAGATTATACCAGCATTCTCCATATCACTATATACACGGATATGTATAACGGATACCAGCTGTACATATATAATTATATCTAGAAGACAACCAGGTTATACCAGTATGCTCCACATCACTATATACACGGACATGTGTAACTTATACCAGCTGTACATATATAATTATATACAGGAGATACCCAGGTTATACCAGCATGCTCCATATCACTGTATACAGTAGATGTATAACTTATACCAGCTGTACATATATAATTATATACAGGAGATACCCAGGTTATACCAGCATGCTCCATATCACTATATACAGGATGTATAACTTATGCCAGCTGTACATATATAATTATATACAGGAGATACCCAGGTTATACCAGCATGCTCCATATCACTATACATAGGAGATGTATAACTTATACCAGCTGTACATATATAATTATATACAGGAGATACCCAGGTTATACCAGCATGCTCCATATCACTATATACAGGAGATGTATAACTTATACCAGCTGCACATATGTAATTATATACAGGAGATACCCAGGTTATACCAGCATGCTCCATATCACTATATACAGCAGATGTGTAACTTATGCCAGCTGTACATATATAATTATATACAGGAGATACCCAGGTTATACCAGCATGCTCCATATCACTGTATACAGTAGATGTATAACTTATACCAGCTGTACATATATAATTATATACAGGAGATACCCAGGTTATACCAGCATGCTCCATATCACTATATACAGGATGTATAACTTATACCAGCTGTACATATATAATTATATACAGGAGATACCCAGGTTATACCAGCATGCTCCATATCACTGTATACAGTAGATGTATAACTTATACCAGCTGTACATATATAATTATATACAGGAGATATCCAGGTTATACCAGCATGCTCCATAGCACTATATACAGGAGATGTATAACTTATACCAGCTGCACATATATAATTATATACAGGAGATACCCAGGTTATATCAGCATGCTCCATATCCCTATATACAGGAGATGTATAGATTATACCAGCTGTACATATATAATTATATACAGGAGATACCCCGGTTATACCAGCATGCTCTATATCACTATATACAGGAGATGTATAACTTATACCAGCTGTACATATATAATTATATACAGGAGATACCCAGGTTATACCAGCATGCTCCATATCACTATACATAGGAGATGTATAACTTATACCAGCTGTACATATATAATTATATACATGAGATACCCAGGTTATACCAGCATGGTCCATATCACTATATACAGGAGATGTATAGCTTATACCAGCTGCACATATATAATTATATACAGGAGATACCCAGGTTATACCAGCATGCTCCATATCACTATATACACAGACATGTATAACTTATACCAGCTGTACATATATAATTATATACAGGAGATACCCAGATTATACCAGCATGCTCCATATCACCATATACAGGAGATGTATAACTTATACCAGCTGTACATATATAATTATATACAGGAGATACCCAGATTATACCAGCATGCTCCATATCACTATATACACGGACATGTATAACGGATACCAGCTGTACATATATAATAATATCTAGAAGATAACCAGGTTATACAAGTATGCTCCATATCACTATATACACGGACATGTGTAACTTATACCAGCTGTACATATATAATTATATACAGGAGATACCCAGGTTATACCAGCATGCTCCATATCACTGTATACAGTAGATGTATAACTTATACCAGCTGTACATATATAATTATATACAGGAGATACCCAGGTTATACCAGCATGCTCCATATCACTATATACATGATGTATAACTTATACCAGCTGTACATATATAATTATATACAGGAGATACCCAGGTTATACCAGCATGCTCCATATCACTATGTATAGGAGATGTATAACTTATACCAGCTGTACATATATAATTATATACATGAGATACCCAGGTTATACCAGCATGGTCCATATCACTATATACAGGAGATGTATAACTTATACCAGCTGCACATATATAATTATATACAGGAGATACCCAGGTTATACCAGCATGCTCCATATCACTATATACACGGACATGTATAACGGATACCAGCTGTACATATATAATTATATCTAGAAGATAACCAGGTTATACCAGTATGCTCCATATCACTATATACAGGGAGATGTGTAACTTATACCAGGTGTACATATATAATTATATACAGGAGATACCCAGGTTATACCAGCATGCTCCATATCACTGTATACAGTAGATGTATAACTTATACTAGCTGTACATATATAATTATATACAGGAGATCCCCAGGTTATACCAGCATGCTCCATATCACTATATGCAGGATGTATAACTTATACCAGCTGTACATATATAATTATATACAGGAGATACCCAGGTTATACCAGCATGCTTCATATCACTATATACACGGACATGTATAACTTATACCAGCTGTACATATATAATTATATACAGGAGATACCCAGGTTATACCAGCATGCTCCATATCACCATATGCAGGAGATGTATAACTTATACCAGCTGTACATATATCATTATATACAGGAGATACCCAGATTATACCAGCATTCTCCATATCACTATATACACGGATATGTATAACGGATACCAGCTGTACATATATAATTATATCTAGAAGACAACCAGGTTATACCAGTATGCTCCACATCACTATATACACGGACATGTGTAACTTATACCAGGTGTACATATATAATTATATACAGGAGATACCCAGGTTATACCAGCATGCTCCATATCACTGTATACAGTAGATGTATAACTTATACTAGCTGTACATATATAATTATATACAGGAGATCCCCAGGTTATACCAGCATGCTCCATATCACTATATGCAGGATGTATAACTTATACCAGCTGTACATATATAATTATATACAGGAGATACCCAGGTTATACCAGCATGCTTCATATCACTATATACACGGACATGTATAACTTATACCAGCTGTACATATATAATTATATACAGGAGATACCCAGGTTATACCAGCATGGTCCATATCAGTATATACAGGAGATGTATAACTTATACCAGCTGCACATATATAATTATATACAGGAGATACCCAGGTTATACCAGCATGCTCCATATCACTATATACAGGAGATGTATAACTTATACCAGCTGCACATATGTAATTATATACAGGAGATACCCAGGTTATACCAGCATGCTCCATATCACTATATACAGCAGATGTGTAACTTATGCCAGCTGTACATATATAATTATATACAGGAGATACCCAGGTTATACCAGCATGCTCCATATCACTGTATACAGTAGATGTATAACTTATACCAGCTGTACATATATAATTATATACAGGAGATACCCAGGTTATACCAGCATGCTCCATATCACTATATACAGGATGTATAACTTATACCAGCTGTACATATATAATTATATACAGGAGATACCCAGGTTATACCAGCATGCTCCATATCACTGTATACAGTAGATGTATAACTTATACCAGCTGTACATATATAATTATATACAGGAGATATACAGGTTATACCAGCATGCTCCATATCACTATATACAGGAGATGTATAACTTATACCAGCTGTACATATATAATTATATACAGGAGATACCCAGGTTATACCAGCATGCTCCATATCACTATATACAGGATGTATAACTTATACCAGCTGTACATATATAATTATATACAGGAGATACCCAGGTTATACCAGCATGCTCCATATCACTGTATACAGTAGATGTATAACTTATACCAGCTGTACATATATAATTATATACAGGAGATACCCAGGTTATACCAGCATGCTCCATATCACTATATACAGGATGTATAACTTATACCAGCTGTACATATATAATTATATACAGGAGATACCCAGGTTATACCAGCATGGTCCATATCAGTATATACAGGAGATGTATAACTTATACCAGCTGTACATATATAATTATATACCGGAGATACCCAGGTTATACCAGCATGCTCCATAGCACTATATACAGGAGATGTATAACTTATACCAGCTGTACATATATAATTATATACAGGAGATACCCAGGTTATATCAGCATGCTCCATATCCCTATATACAGGAGTTGTATAGATTATACCAGCTGTACATATATAATTATATACAGGAGATACCCCGGTTATACCAGCATGCTCTATATCACTATATACAGGAGATGTATAACTTATACCAGCTGTACATATATAATTATATACAGGAGATACCCAGGTTATACCAGCATGCTCCATATCACTATACATAGGAGATGTATAACTTATACCAGCTGTACATATATAATTATATACATGAGATACCCAGGTTATACCAGCATGGTCCATATCACTATATACAGGAGATGTATAGCTTATACCAGCTGCACATATATAATTATATACAGGAGATACCCAGGTTATACCAGCATGCTCCATATCACTATATACACAGACATGTATAACTTATACCAGCTGTACATATATAATTATATACAGGAGATACCCAGGTTATACCAGCATGCTCCATATCACCATATACAGGAGATGTATAACTTATACCAGCTGTACATATATAATTATATACAGGAGATACCCAGATTATACCAGCATGCTCCATATCACTATATACACGGACATGTATAACGGATACCAGCTGTACATATATAATAATATCTAGAAGATAACCAGGTTATACAAGTATGCTCCATATCACTATATACACGGACATGTGTAACTTATACCAGCTGTACATATATAATTATATACAGGAGATACCCAGGTTATACCAGCATGCTCCATATCACTGTATACAGTAGATGTATAACTTATACCAGCTGTACATATATAATTATATACAGGAGATACCCAGGTTATACCAGCATGCTCCATATCACTATATACATGATGTATAACTTATACCAGCTGTACATATATAATTATATACAGGAGATACCCAGGTTATACCAGCATGCTCCATATCACTATGTATAGGAGATGTATAACTTATACCAGCTGTACATATATAATTATATACATGAGATACCCAGGTTATACCAGCATGGTCCATATCACTATATACAGGAGATGTATAACTTATACCAGCTGCACATATATAATTATATACAGGAGATACCCAGGTTATACCAGCATGCTCCATATCACTATATACACGGACATGTATAACGGATACCAGCTGTACATATATAATTATATCTAGAAGATAACCAGGTTATACCAGTATGCTCCATATCACTATATACAGGGAGATGTGTAACTTATACCAGGTGTACATATATAATTATATACAGGAGATCCCCAGGTTATACCAGCATGCTCCATATCACTATATGCAGGATGTATAACTTATACCAGCTGTACATATATAATTATATACAGGAGATACCCAGGTTATACCAGCATGCTTCATATCACTATATACACGGACATGTATAACTTATACCAGCTGTACATATATAATTATATACAGGAGATACCCAGGTTATACCAGCATGGTCCATATCAGTATATACAGGAGATGTATAACTTATACCAGCTGCACATATATAATTATATACAGGAGATACCCAGGTTATACCAGCATGCTCCATATCACTATATACAGGAGATGTATAACTTATACCAGCTGCACATATGTAATTATATACAGGAGATACCCAGGTTATACCAGCATGCTCCATATCACTATATACAGCAGATGTGTAACTTATGCCAGCTGTACATATATAATTATATACAGGAGATACCCAGGTTATACCAGCATGCTCCATATCACTGTATACAGTAGATGTATAACTTATACCAGCTGTACATATATAATTATATACAGGAGATACCCAGGTTATACCAGCATGCTCCATATCACTATATACAGGATGTATAACTTATACCAGCTGTACATATATAATTATATACAGGAGATACCCAGGTTATACCAGCATGCTCCATATCACTGTATACAGTAGATGTATAACTTATACCAGCTGTACATATATAATTATATACAGGAGATATCCAGGTTATACCAGCATGCTCCATATCACTATATACAGGAGATGTATAACTTATACCAGCTGTACATATATAATTATATACAGGAGATACCCAGGTTATACCAGCATGCTCCATATCACTATATACAGGATGTATAACTTATACCAGCTGTACATATATAATTATATACAGGAGATACCCAGGTTATACCAGCATGCTCCATATCACTGTATACAGTAGATGTATAACTTATACCAGCTGTACATATATAATTATATACAGGAGATACCCAGGTTATACCAGCATGCTCCATATCACTATATACAGGATGTATAACTTATACCAGCTGTACATATATAATTATATACAGGAGATACCCAGGTTATACCAGCATGGTCCATATCAGTATATACAGGAGATGTATAACTTATACCAGCTGTACATATATAATTATATACCGGAGATACCCAGGTTATACCAGCATGCTCCATAGCACTATATACAGGAGATGTATAACTTATACCAGCTGTACATATATAATTATATACAGGAGATACCCAGGTTATATCAGCATGCTCCATATCCCTATATACAGGAGTTGTATAGATTATACCAGCTGTACATATATAATTATATACAGGAGATACCCCGGTTATACCAGCATGCTCTATATCACTATATACAGGAGATGTATAACTTATACCAGCTGTACATATATAATTATATACAGGAGATACCCAGGTTATACCAGCATGCTCCATATCACTATACATAGGAGATGTATAACTTATACCAGCTGTACATATATAATTATATACATGAGATACCCAGGTTATACCAGCATGGTCCATATCACTATATACAGGAGATGTATAGCTTATACCAGCTGCACATATATAATTATATACAGGAGATACCCAGGTTATACCAGCATGCTCCATATCACTATATACACAGACATGTATAACTTATACCAGCTGTACATATATAATTATATACAGGAGATACCCAGGTTATACCAGCATGCTCCATATCACCATATACAGGAGATGTATAACTTATACCAGCTGTACATATATAATTATATACAGGAGATACCCAGATTATACCAGCATGCTCCATATCACTATATACACGGACATGTATAACGGATACCAGCTGTACATATATAATAATATCTAGAAGATAACCAGGTTATACAAGTATGCTCCATATCACTATATACACGGACATGTGTAACTTATACCAGCTGTACATATATAATTATATACAGGAGATACCCAGGTTATACCAGCATGCTCCATATCACTGTATACAGTAGATGTATAACTTATACCAGCTGTACATATATAATTATATACAGGAGATACCCAGGTTATACCAGCATGCTCCATATCACTATATACATGATGTATAACTTATACCAGCTGTACATATATAATTATATACAGGAGATACCCAGGTTATACCAGCATGCTCCATATCACTATGTATAGGAGATGTATAACTTATACCAGCTGTACATATATAATTATATACATGAGATACCCAGGTTATACCAGCATGGTCCATATCACTATATACAGGAGATGTATAACTTATACCAGCTGCACATATATAATTATATACAGGAGATACCCAGGTTATACCAGCATGCTCCATATCACTATATACACGGACATGTATAACGGATACCAGCTGTACATATATAATTATATCTAGAAGATAACCAGGTTATACCAGTATGCTCCATATCACTATATACAGGGAGATGTGTAACTTATACCAGGTGTACATATATAATTATATACAGGAGATACCCAGGTTATACCAGCATGCTCCATATCACTGTATACAGTAGATGTATAACTTATACTAGCTGTACATATATAATTATATACAGGAGATCCCCAGGTTATACCAGCATGCTCCATATCACTATATACAGGATGTATAACTTATACCAGCTGTACATATATAATTATATACAGGAGATACCCAGGTTATACCAGCATGCTCCATATCACTATATTGAGGATGTATACCTTAAACCAGCTGTACATATATAATTATATACAGGAGATACCCAGGTTATACCAGCATGCTCCATATACAAAGGATGTATAAAAGCCTAGCCTTTGTCCCAAAGAATCAGTTTAAGGTAGTTGACTGGATTAAGGATACTTATTTGTTTGGTAGGAAGCTAAAGTGGAAACAGATTTTCTCATTGAATGACTCAAGAAAGTCTGCAGAAATTGGGATTTCGAGGGAGGATGGGACAAATTGTAAAACATTATCTAGTTTGCTGTCTGAAAATAAATGGGATCCCAGGAAGGGTCTTTTAGTACTTGTCATTAGAGGAATACTAAAATGCCACCGATCGGGGGCTCTGATTGTATTGATTGGTTGGTAAGGGTTGTAGGTGGGGAGCTGGAGACATTACCGATTCACACATCCAACCTTACTAAAGAAGAATTAAGGACACTTCATGAATTAGAAAAAGATCAAAATATTATACTGAAACCAGCAGATAAAGAGGGGAACTGAGTGATAATGGATCAAGAACACTATGGAGATGTGTGTCTTATAATCCTTAGGCCTTAGTCAGACGGGCGTTTTTTCGCGCGATTTGCGGATCGCATGACGGATGTGTATCCGCAAATCGCGTGACCGGTGCGCACAAGTCGCCCGCAAATCGCCCGAAAATCTGCTCCTAGCCGCGTTTCATTAGAAACGGGCCGGAGCTGTCCAGCACATTGCATTCAATGGAGACGGCAATACAGCCGCCTCTATTTAAAGCAATGCGCTGCGGGCGAGCCCGGGATGAATTGTCGGGAAGGGCTTAAATATATAAGCCCTTCCCTGCAATTCATCCTAAAATGTGTTAAAATAAAAAAAAAATGTATACTCACCTTCTCCCGGCAGCCGGAGCTCTGCGCGGCCGTCCTGCAGTGGGTGTGAAGGGGGTGTGAGTCAGACCTGCCCCCTGATTGGCTCAGCGCTGAGCCAATCAGAGGCATGCCTCACTCACACCCATTCATGAATTCATTAATGGATGTGAGTCAGACCTGCCCCTGATTGGCTCAGCGCTGAGAGGCAGCAGTCACTCACCCATTCATGAATTCATGAATGGGTGTGTGAGTGAAACCGGCCTCTGATTGGTCAGGGCTGTGACCAATCAGAGGCAGATCATTCAGCAGGCGGGGATTTTAAAGCCCCGCCGGCTGAATAGTGCCGAGAAGCAGTTCAGGAGAACTGACAGCGGCCGCGGCTGGACTCCGGCTGCAGCGGAAAGGTGAGTATACAATTTTTTTTTATTTTAACACATTTTAGGATGAATTGCAGGGAAGGGCTTATATATTTAACCCCTTCCCGACAATTCACCCCGCGCACGCCGGCAGCCCATTGCTTTCAATGGAGCGGCTGTATTGCCGCTCCATTGAATTCAATGGGCAAACATCATTCTTCTCTGCCACAGCTGTTACAGCTGTGGCAGAGAAGAATGATTTGTCTTCTATATGTTCTCAATGGGGTCGGCGCTGCTGCCGCCGGCCCCATTGAGCGCATATACAGAAGCGAACAGGAATCGCAGATCGCAGATAGGTGCGATCTGCGATTTTTAATTCTATAATTTATCGGACGAGCGCATAAAAAGCGCTCATGTGTCCGATACCATTGCAAAGCAATGGTTTTATAAAATCGCCGGCCGCATGCGTATGCGCAAATCGCGGCTAAAAACGCCCGTCTGACTAAGGCCTTAGGGCCAAGGAGAGTTATAAACCCCGATGACAGATCCCACAGCAAGATACAAGGAGGAGTTGTCATTGATGCTACAAGAGGCCCAGACACTTGAGTTAATAGACAAGGAGGAATTTCCTTCTCTGCTTCCATTATTTTCGTGAGTAGCTACCTTTTATGGCCTTCCAAAGGTGTACAAGGGCCTTAATCCTCTCAAATGTCCAATAATGTCTGGAATAGATAGCCTGTCCCAAAATGTGAGTAGATGTAGTGACCCGGAGGGTACTACAGGGTAGTCAGATAGTCAGAAGTCCTTAATACTTGTCTATGAGCTCCTGCGGAGAGATAGAGGTTATCATATGGGAGAGAGACCCTGTCTTTTCCCTAATGCACGGACTTAAAGCTATTCCGCCCGGCAACAGCTTGCTTTGGATTGGATGCTTGTCAGTAATTTCCCTGATTGGTCGTGGGAGAGGAGTCGCAACAAGCCCGGGAAAGTGTGTAGGGTGAGGCAGGAAATGAATCAGGGAGTTGTTAGACAAAGTGCGGGAAAATGACAGGAAGTGAAGGAGGAGTCTGGAGGAGTCGTTGTTGGGAAGTGGAGGAGATGTAGGGCAGTGTTGCAGAACTTAGCGAAGTTTCAGATATCTAAAGTGGGAGGAAAATCCCTGGATTAAGCACCATGTGGAGGAGAAGTTCCACTTGCAGTCTCCACAACAGTGAGTATGACTTGCCCCTGGGATTTCTGAGTCAGTGGAAGTACAGGCGATCAGGTCTTTGATCACTCAATACCTCTACCAAGGAATCCGTTACCAAAACCCCAGATAACTGAAACTGGTGGCTTCATCCTTAGTAACTGCAAGAGTTAGAGAGCGTTGAAAAGAAGGAAATGTACTATTCTTAATGTATGGAATACCGGTTGTAGGAAATGCTACCTAAACTTTGCAAACTAAAGCACTGTACTATCCTTTTGTGCAAAAAGTGTTGCGTAAACTGTATACCTTCGGTTTACTGCAAAACTACATGGACTCACCTCAATTATTTCTCTATCATTAATCTGGGTTCACCATTCAAAGGTACTGGCGTCACGTGACACTTCATCAACGTATAACCTCATTATTGATTTAACCTTGTCACTGTGTGCCACCAAGCTAGGCCTTATTCAGCCATTACAGGAAGGGACTGCCAAGCCACTGTTGACATCAATCTTGTTTTCCCCTGTGTTCTCCCCTATAACAACCGGCGACCCACTCGGACACCGCATATATACTTGGACCTGACTCTTCGTCTTGTTCCTACCATCCTACATCAGGCATACTACAGATTTAATGTTAAAACTGGATGATATAACCGTGGATGAACACACCTTGCTGTGCGGTATTGACTTGGAGGCCCTTTACAGCTTGATGCCGCATGAGTGTGGGATTGAGGCTCTAAGATACTTTTTGAAGTCCAGGAGCATATATCTTAAACTACATAATGAGTTTGTTCTGAGACTCCTGGAGTTTGTCCGGACCCACAATTACTTTTTCTTTGATACATAGGTGTACCACCACCTCAGAGGCATGGCGATGGGGAGCCCATTGTCCCAACCAACACTAACTTGTTCCTGGGCTGGTGGGAGGACACATAGGTGTTTGGTGAGACATTACAGTAATTTCATCATAAGATCCCCCTCTGGGGCTGCCATATAGACGACATCATAGTCATCTGGACAGGACAAAGGGACAAGTTTGAACTGTTTGTGAAGGAGTTGAACAAGAATGATATTAATCTGTGGCTCACTTATGAGGTACAATCATGGCAGCTCTGCTATTTGGACATAATGATAAAAAAGAGGCTGGGAAATTATATGCAAATACCTATAGGAAGTCAAGAGCAGGCAATAGCCTGCATTGGTGGGAGAGCCATCATCCCCATTCCCTGAAATGTGGCATCCCAAAAGGACAAAAAGGGGAAGAAAATTAATTCAGGTTTATTGCTAATTTTGATATGGCAGCCGAAGAGATTTGGGATATTCTAGTAGGGTTCTGGCCTGTTCTCAAAGTGGATCCTAATATGGAAGCAGATTTACCAGACAAACCGTTAATCACATATAGATGAAATAGAATTTTGGGGGATTTTTTGGTGCATAGCCATTTTGCCCCAGAAAGGGTTGAGCTACCTGGTTGGAGAGCAAATTGACAGGCACATTTCATTGTGGTGGATGTAAGGCTTGTATTTATATCAAAAGGCCTAGTACTTTCCATAGTGCAACCACAGGGGCTGTCTATGGAAGCAGGGACTTCATCGTCTGCTGCACAAAAGGATAAATCTATATGTGTACATGCCCTTGTCGTCTCATGTTTGGGAAAACTGAGAGGGAACTAAAGAGATGAGTTCTGGAACATATTGGAGACGTTGAGAATAAAAGAGATAGGACCATTGCGAATCACACGTGGTTAAAGCACCCTGGGAGTCCATGAGCCGTCGAATTCCAGGTCCTTGAAGTTATTCGTTAATAGAAAAGAAGGGGTCACTGGGACAAAATGAGCTTGCAAAGAGAAACTGAATGGATGTACAGACTTAGAACGCTGCGTCCCGAGGAGTTAAATGAGACATCATCATTTGTATCCTTTTTGTATATATAATTTTATTTTATTCTGTAATTTGCTTTTACTTATTTTTTACTATTTTTTTTAACATCTGTTCCCCACGATGTCATATAAGACCTCCGGTGGTCAATCACGTTGTCTTTTTTTGTTTAATTTCATACTTTTCCACTCTAGCTGGGGCATCCAGTTATAGGAAAGAACGTCCTCTTATAGTGACAGTCACTGTGAGAGCTGGTCTGGGTCTGCTAGGACCCTGCAGCTCTGCCGTGGCAGGGGGCACCCGGCAGTCACATGATTATCGGGTCGAATAGTGGAAGTAATACACTTTCTCTCTTCACTATATAATGGTCATTGAGCGCTATGCTATGTAGCCTGTAAAGGAGAATGCAGAAGTGGTTAGAAACCTCTTCTGCCTTCTCCTCTGGGTCCTCGGTTGTGACTAACAGCCGAGGACCCAACCAGCTCCAGGTACATTGCAAGAGCAGTAGCTTTAATCCCACTTCGTATTTTTACTGTCATCCGGAATTGAAGCCCAGGACCAAGTGCTGTAAATTTACTGTGCTTGGTCCTTAACCCCTTCCCGCTGCAGGGCGTAAGTTTACGTCCTGGCAGCCTGGTACTTCCTGCAACAGGACGTAAACTTATGTCCTGGAGATAGCGCGGGATCACATATGATCCCGCGCTATCCCGCAGCGGGAGCCGGCTGTCAGTCACAGCCGGCGTCCCGCTGCAACAGCGGGGGGGCATCGGAGATGATCGCGGCAGGGAAAGAGTTCACAGAGGGAGCGCACTCCCTCTGTGTCTCCGGCCGGAACTCGCGATGTCATCACGAGAGCCCGGCCTGTCACCATGGCAACAGGACACCAGACACTGGCGTCCTGTATTGCCTATGCCTGAGATCGCTGTATGAGCGATAAGGCATGGGAGAGCAGTAGCTCTGCCATGCCTTATGACAGCGATCATCGGTACAGTGATGTAAGTCCCTCAGAGGGACTCAAATTATGTAAAAAAAAGAAAAGAAAAATGTAAAAAAAAATGTAAAAAAAACCCCTTTTTTATGCTTTTTCTCAGATTAGCATAAAAAAAGGTAAAAAAAAAATTCAACCCCACATATTTGGTATTTTCGCGGCCGTAACTACATGTACAATAAGTTGCACATGCTTTTGACTGTGCACGCAAAAAAACGCTAAAAAACTGAGGCAAAATGCTAATTTTTAGCATTTTGCCTCACTAAAAACGCAATAAAAGTGATCAAAAAAGCTGTATGTACCCCAAAATGGTATCAGTAAAAACTACAGCTCGTCTCGCAAAAAATAAGCCCTCACAGAGCTCCGTACATCGAAAAATAAAAAAGTTACAGGACTTTGAATGCAGCAATTTAGAATAGAAAAAAGATTTCCAAAAAAAGGGTTTTTATTGCAGAAAAGTGGGAAAACCTAAAAAAAATGTAAGAATTTTGGTATCGTTGTAACCGTACCGGACCGCAGAAAAAATGGAATGTCTTATTTATGCTGCATGATTAACGCTGTAAAAAAAAATTAAAAAATCTATGGCAGAATTGATGCATTTTCTCTCCCTGCTATCATAAAAAAAATTAAAAAAATAAAGTTTTACAATATAGTCTATGTACCCAAAAGTGGCACCGATAAAAACTACAGTTCGCCACGCAAAAAACAAGCCCTTATACGGCCGCGCCGACGGAAAAATAAAAAAGTTATGACTTTTGATAAATGGAGAAGAAAATCCGCCAAAAATTGTTGCGTCCTTAAGCCCAAAATAGGCCATGTCATGAAGAGGTTAATGGATTAAATGTATGTGCATGATGATTGCTTTAAACATCTATAAGCACTGTGGTTTCCCATTGCCTTGGTGGATGTTGACATGAGCACATGTGCGGGCTATTCTCCATCTATTTGCGCACACTGGGGACTCTTCAGGCATGTGCATATACGATGAAAACTCCACGCTTTTGCACACGTTTCTTCTCTCAAGTGTCATATTTTATGTTACATTGGCACCGGGTCGCTGCATATGTGGACGCAGCAGGGTGGACGCACAGCAATGACTTAAAGGGGTTGTCCCGCGCCGAAACAGTTTTTTTTTTTTCAATAGCCCCCCCGTTCGGCGCGAGACAAACCCGATGCAGGGGTTAAAAAAGAAAACCGGATAGTACTTACCCCAATCCCCGCGCTCCGGTGACTTCTTACTTACCTGGTGAAGATGGCCGCCGGGATCTTCACCCTCGGTGGTCCGCAGGTCTTCTGTGCGGTCCATTGCCGATTCCAGCCTCCTGATTGGCTGGAATCGGCACGTGACGGGGCGGAGCTACAAGGAGCCGCTCTCCGGCACGAGCGGCCCCATTCAGAAAAGAAGAAGACCGGACTGCGCAAGCACGTCTAATCCGGCGATTAGACGCTGAAAATTAGACGGCACCATGGAGACGGGGACGCTAGCAACGGAGCAGGTAAGTGAATAACTTCTGTATGGCTCATAATTAATGCACGATGTACATTACAAAGTGCATTAATATGGCCATACAGAAGTGTATACCCCCACTTTGTTTCGCGGGACAACCCCTTTAATTCTAGAGGGATGACTGTTTGGTCACTCTTGCTGATATTCAACACCAACCATCATTCCAGGATACATCCGTTCTTCCATCAGAAGACATTATGTCATCTCTGAAGTGACGTGAGTGGACTTTGGTGAACTATTAATACTATTTTGTACTTTCAATTCCAAAGCCAGCAGCCAGCCAGAAGCAGCCATCACAGGAAGATTTGGGTTTGGGGAAAGAAATGAAGGCGGTGATCGCCTGGTACAGTTCTGCCAAGAAAATCGGCATAGCCAACACATGGTTTAACCAACCCAAACGCCGACTGTCCACGTGGACATCTGCCAATGGCCTCCATCGAAATCACATCGATTACATCCTATGTAATTATCGTTGGCGAAGTTCAGTCGTTGCAATAAAAACCTTTCCTGGCGCCGACTGCGGCACTGATCATGGACTCCTTGCAGCTAAGATCAAGATTAAGTTCTGTAGCACCAAGAAAAGGGCTCCAATGAGAAAATTCGACACATAAAATCTCCTTTCCCTACACTATTCAGGTAGCAAACAGATTCGAACTGCCTGACACATCAGAAAAGCCTTCAGAGGACCTACGGCACGATATACAGTCCACAGTTATGGAAACAGCCAGTAAGCATCTCACCTATAAGGAGGAAAAACAATGCTATTGGGTGTCCGAACAAACCCTCAAGTTAGCTAATAAAAAAAGAGCAGCCTAGGCGGCCGGCAACAAAGACGAAGTTCGGCAACTAAATGCTGATTTTCAGCAAGCAGCAAGGAAAGATAAATAAATGGACTGGAATGAGCGTTGCAAAAACAGGAAGCAGAAGCCATGAAAGCCATGTACGGATGTGAAAGCTGGACTGCAAAAAAAGCTGATAGAAGGAGGATTCATGCGTTGGAGCTGTGGTGCTGGCGAAAGCTGCTGCGTATGCCCTGGACGGCGAGAGTAACAAGCAGAGAAGTCCTGAATCGTACAAGAACCGATATATCACTGGAGGGCAAGATGACCGGGCTCAGACTCACAGAGGGCAAGATGACCGGACTCAGACTCACAGAGGGCAACATGACTGGGCTCAGACTCACAGAGGGCAAGATGACCGGGCTCAGACTCACAGAGGGCAACATGACTGGGCTCAGACTCACAGAGGGCAAGATGTCTGGGCTCAGACTCACAGAGGGCAAGATGACCAGGCTCAGACTCACGGAGGGCAAGATGACCGGGCTCAGACTCACGGAGGACAAGATGACCGGGCTCAGACTCACGGAGGGCAAGATGACTGGGCTCAGACTCACAGAGAGCAAGATGACCGGGCTCAGACTCATGGAGGGCAAGATGACCGGGCTCAGACTCACAGAGGAGAAGATGACCGGGCTCAGACTCACGGAGGGCAAGATGAGCGGGCTCAGACTCATGGAGGACAAGATGACTGGGCTCAGACTCACAGAGGGCAAGATGACCGGGCTCAGACTCACAGAGGGCAAGATGACCGGGCTCAGACTCACGGAGGGCAAGATGACCGGGCTCAGACTCACAGAGGGCAAGATGACCGGACTCAGACTCACAGAGGGCAACATGACTGGGCTCAGACTCACAGAGGGCAAGATGTCTGGGCTCAGACTCACAGAGGGCAAGATGACCAGGCTCAGACTCACGGAGGGCAAGATGACCGGGCTCAGACTCACGGAGGACAAGATGACCGGGCTCAGACTCACGGAGGGCAAGATGACTGGGCTCAGACTCACAGAGAGCAAGATGACCGGGCTCAGACTCACGGAGGGCAAGATGACCGGGCTCAGACTCACAGAGGAGAAGATGACCGGGCTCAGACTCACGGAGGGCAAGATGAGCGGGCTCAGACTCATGGAGGACAAGATGACTGGGCTCAGACTCACAGAGGGCAAGATGACCGGACTCAGACTCACAGAGGGCAAGATGACCGGGCTCAGACTCACGGAGGGCAAGATGACCGGGCTCAGACTCACAGAGGGCAAGATGACCGGGCTCAGACTCACAGAGGGTAAGATGATCGGGCTCAGACTCACAGAGGGCAAGATGACTGGGCTCAGACTCACAGTGGACACAATGACTGAGCTCAGGCTCACGTATTTTGGCCATATAGGTGAACAGAGTCACCAGTCTATAATGCTTGGACAGATCAGTGGCAAAAGAAGACCCGGCTGCCAAAGAATAGCTGATACTGGCATGGATATCACACAACTGAGAGAAGCCGTGCAAAACCGAAAAACATGGAGGGAGCTAGACTTTAGGGTCGCCGAGGGTCGTGAACGACTAAACGGCTAACAACAACATTGATACTATCTATACACATCACACTTGGATAAACCATCAGAATGTGTCCCTTAGAGACATGTTTGTCATTATAACACATGGGATTTTTTATGTAATGTTGGAATTTATAACACCAGATTGGTAATGATGTGATAACACGTCTGGTGAGGAACTTTTTATATCATAACGGTGCCTTATATAGAAATTGTTTTGCCATTACAATATGGACCATGTGACATTCTTAATGTAACCTAATACTGAAATATTTACATGTGGCGCCCATTTTTGCCTTCTCCACTTTTGTCTAACAGTACAATATGGAACACGTGATATCCTTGGCGAGATGTGGTATCGGGAAATTCACAAGTCTAGTTCTATTATAATACTACATCTACCATTGAGCATGGTATAACTCCTGCAAGTTTATCTTGTTTGTTTATTATTACAATATGGAACAAGCGTTAGTTTGCTAAATGTCCCAATTGGGCTTTATATGTCCCGAACAGACCCCCATGATAAGATCTCGGCGTTGCCATCCGGGTGTAATGATAGCCTGGAGGCCCCAGGGCTGCTATGATCGTTTGCTTATTAAAGACATACCATAGTACTGAATTATATTGTATAGGCATTGGCAATCAAATGATCGCAAGTTCAAGTTCCCTGGGGGGGCTAATAAAAAAAATTAAAAAATAAGAAAAGAAAATAATTATTTTTAAATAAAAAATAGAAACAAAATCTAAAAATTGGATTATTAATCCTGCATGATTAACTCTGTCAGGAAAAAAATATGCAGTGACAGAACTGCGCTTTTTAGCCACTCATTCTGCGAGAAAAAAATTGAATAAAAAGCTATCAAAAAGTCGTACGTTCCCCAAAACAAACTACAGGTCGTCCCGAAAAAAATTAGCCCTCATACAGCCCTATGGAAAAATAAGAAAGTTCTTCCAATATTTTAGTATGTTAAATGGTGTCATTGAACTCTTCCTGTAAAGAACGAGCCGCCATGTAGATACGTCACCGGAAAAATGGAAAAGGTAAAGTTTTTGGAAAGTGGGAATATCAGAACTGCAGAGAACACGGGCGCACCAATGGTCGGGAAAGGGTTAAAGGTATTGGTGCTTCTTGGATTGGAGCTTCATATATCGGTCTTAGTAAACTTTGCCCCCGTCTAATTATGACGACTGTATGGAGAGACTGACCCGTCTTAGATCATTACTGGCATCTGGCAGCGCAGCAGGTTTTCGATAGAATTTACCCCAGTTTCTACTGTAAATATAGTAAATTTGGTCACTTTCCCTTGTGCTAGCCTCACTCACTTTTTGAAAAAAACGTCGGGGTTCTGTGTAAAAATCCCAAAAATTGCAATTGCCGCTCTGGATTTGGGTAGGTTTGTGCCATTTTTGACAAAACTGAAACTGGAGCATGTTATGACTCTGTTGAAAAGTTTTCCGCCTTAGAACTGCAAAGAAGGCCGGGCTCACAAAAACAGAGCTGAAGTGCAGATTCCGCGATTGCCGTCCACACGAAAAGTCTGCGATTAAACATGGGCATTGAAAGATACGTATTTTCACATTTTCTTTCACACTCGGGGGAATTGCACATTCCGGAAGCGGAAGAAAAATCGCAGCATGCTGTACGTTAGTGCGGATTCTGCCTCCATTTAGGTCCATGGATGCAAGTGTTCTGTCGCCCACACTCAATTAACATTGCGTATGAGCAGCGGACCCCTCGCAACTCCGTAGGAAAATAGATCGGAATGCCGGCTGGAGGGGAAATAAAGATGTTTCTTCCTCGCCGATGATACCCTGTGCATAGCTTACATCTGCGATCTTCCGCAACCATTCGCAATTACTTTCCGCAAATGGCCGCAGGTCTTCCGCTGCGGAAATCCGCATGCAAAATCCGTCTCGTTCATGTGAACCCGGCCGAACTTGCCCAATGCAGAACTATGAAGGATATACAGTGCACTAACTCCTTTCTGATATAATAGGGCACTTTATAGGGTCTAGCTGCCCTTTATACGCCCCATACTGGTGCCAGCCTTCACACTCTTCATCACTTTGATGTCAAAATCTCTAGTCACCTGAGTTACTAGTCACCCAAAAGTGCTAGCAGATGGGAGAAGACTGACTCACCAGGCACGTGGATACAATGTGGATCAGCAGGCGGGGTTACACAACAAAGTAGCACTTTACTGGAATCCAATGTCATTTCCAGAGGCCCAACCTTTATTCTCTCACCTCCTCTGTAATAATCAGCATCAGGAGGAAATATGGGAACTTCCTCCTAAACATTGGGATTGATGACCTCCATGAACTGTACAGTGAGGGCAGCATTCATGTTCATAGCAATGATGCAACTAGAACTAGAAGGATATAGTGCTGAGAAATGACTCCCCATACAATAGACAGTCCTACTTCTAGAGGTGAGATACATTGGGCCCACCGGACTCTTCTCTATTCTAGATGTATGAAAGCACTGCATATTTAGTTCCACATGCAATATTAGGGGCCTCGTGTGGTGCAGAGTGTTAAGGAAGCAGTATGCAGCCCTAAGCTCTTGCTCACGACCTGAAGGTTGCAGGTAGGCGGCTCAAGCTGGACTCAACCTTCCATCCTTAAATGAATACCCAGCTGCTGGGTACAAATAAATTACCTGAAAGCGCTGCGGAATAAGTTGGCGCCATACAAATAACAAGTCCCTTTACCCAATAATGACATATACCGTGCATATAATATTGTCATATACTGCTATGTAATAACACCATTGAATGACTGTGATTGGTTAATCAAGCGCCTTTCATTGGCTGATGTGGCAGTCGATTAACCAATTGGAGCATTAGCTTGCCAGAAGGGGGTATTCAAGCTACTCTGTTGGCGTGTAGGAAGCCTGCCGCAGCCCAAACGCCAGTGAGTATTGTTTTTTTTTTACATGTAGTGTAACTAGTGCTTATTTTTAGGGGAGGGCTTATAATTCAAGGGCTTGTTTTCAACGACAGCCGTACCCACTTCTTCGACAAGCCGGAGGATGTTATCCCCTGGCTGAAGCATCATTAGGTCCAGTGTTCCCTGAACCTGCTGTGTGGGGCTGACCGGCCTAACCTGATCCTGATGTCATTTTTACTATTCTCTGTCCTCTCCTGTGGATGGGCGGGCCGCTGGGGACAATAGACTACTTTACAATTGGCTTCATATGTGTGTCTGTGACGGTCTGCACAGCCCCAGTTTGTGCCCATTGTGGGTGTAATTTTATGCTAACAGTATTTTTTTTAGGTCTCTGACCGGTCAGCCCCAAGTTTACGCTTACATGTATCATACTGCCCTGATCACACTCTATCTATGGAGCGACTGGTCTCTCGGTGTTATGCCGGTGCCTCTTGTTATTACACTTTTCCGATACCCCCTTGGATGACATCAAATTTAAGCTGGAATGCCAGGGGCCTTAACTCTAAAATTAAAAGGGCCCTAGTATTTAATTTTCTCAAAATGTGTCCCCTGCATGTTTTCCTTCTGCAGGACACACATTTGCAGGGCTCCAAGGTCGTAGCACTCAAGCAAGCCTTTATTGGCTCAATGTAACACTTACTCCAATTATGCTGGGGGGAAAGCACTGCCTTAATAGCCAAAATAGCTAACTTTAGTTTTAAACATATCCATTATGACTCTAGGAGTTGGTTTCTCATACTTTAAGGTACCTTTTTGGGTGCCTCCTTACGCTGGTCAACATTTATCTACCCCACCCATCTGATGTTCAGATTCTTTATAAGGTGATGGCCAAAGTAGTTTTACTGATAATGATGGTGGATTTGAATCTTACCATGGTCTTGTGCGGATGGCCCGTGTAGCTTCCCAACTACCTGACTGGGCTTCGGCTTACCTACTGCAGGAGGTGTGGCACTTTGGACAACCTAATAGCTTATCTACATATTCAGGAGATTGTAGCAGCCTTCCAGTCTTTCCCTAATAGGAAGTCCCTGGGTACTGATTGAATGGAATAAGAACAATGTAGACAATTGAAGCCCCGAAGCTCCTGGTGCTATATGATTATACATTGCGGGAGGGAGTCCGGCCAGTTACTGTGCGGGAGGCTCTGATGGTATTGATTCCCAAACCTGGAATAGATCCCGGTGAATGTGGCCCTTACCGCCCTATATCCCTCCCTAATAATGACATTAAGATTTTGGCTAAAGTTCTGGCTATCCGTATTAATGCCGTTATTAAAGAGATTCTTCATGCTGACCAGTCAGGGTTTGTGCCTGATATGAGTACGGACATGAACCTCAGGCGCCAGTGTACTAATCCCACACTTGAACATTCGAATTGTGGGAAGTGTACACTTGTATGTCTTGATCACGGTGAAGCCTTCGATTCTATGAAGCTGAGGTATCTGTGAGAAGTAATGACTAGTTTTGGGTCGATGTTCATCAGGGGGCGCAAGCTTTATATAACCCCCCTATTGCCAGTGTTTCCTGACTAATAGTCATATCTCCGCACAGTTCTCTCTTGGTGGGGCATGCGATACGGTTGCCCTTTTGTTCCCAATATTCTTTGCTATTGTTATTGAACCCCCTTGCAATTCAAATCCATATATCTCCAATGATAGTTGGGTTTAAACTCAACAGGTATGAGGAATGTATAGTTCTATGAACTGATGATACTCTTCTCTTTCAACAGGATCCAGAGTCTTCTCTAATTTCTGATACATTTGGTATATATTTTGGGATTAAGGTCAACTGGGATAAGACTCATTTGTTGGCGGTGGACCCAGCAGCAACCTTGATGACCCTTCCTGCTCCATTAAATTGGGTGGACATCATGACTTGTCTGGGATAGTGGTTAGCCACTCTACTACTGGCTTTTATGGAAATGATTTACTCCGCTTCTACATTTGGTGGTAGACCTGGCCGTTCTCTGAGTCTCCCTTCCTCTGACCTTATTGGGACGAATCAACCTAGTTAAAATGAAGCTGCTTCCCAAACTCTTGATGTCCTTCACAATTCCCCTAAACTGGTTAGAAAGCAGGTTTTTTAAATCTTTTTTGGAAAGACATTCGTGGTATATGATGGAGAGGCCCTTCTCCTAGAGTTAAGTTAGAGACTGTATCTTTGCTAAAACACTGGGGCAGTTTGGCTCTTCCTCATTTTTATTATTACTATCTGGCCAGTCAGTTAGTATATGCAAGCTGGTGGTGGTCCTTTCGGTGGTGGGTTTGGAGCGTCGGGTGGTGGGCCCTGATCACACTTCACGTGGCCTACTGTTGAGGGAACCTACTTCTCCTGTGATTGTTTTACCAGTGCCCACGAAGATTACATTGACATTTATGCATATTGTTCTTCGTTTACTATCCGGAGAGGCGGATAAGTGGTCTCCTTGATATAATTTAATCTTCAGATACTTCCAGCTCAGGCATGCTAGGAGGGCCCAATTTAATGGACTGACTGTTCCTCTTACGTCACTTCTGTTAGAGGGTCTGGCTCAGATGTCTAACCTTTCGAAACCTTTCCTTAGCTTTTATAGGCACCTACCACAATCCTTTGCTCCACTGAGAGAAAAGATCCTTCAGAAATGGGAGATGGATATCCTGGACCTGGACATGGATGGTGGGGGAGATCTTTTGGCTAGCTCTGGATCTCCACTCGTCCGCGCTAGAGATGAGCTTATACAAGTCAATTTAGTGCATAGGATATATTCTATCCTTTTTTGACTGAGTACTATGGATCTTTCTCTTGCAGCGGACTATCCGAGATGCTCCGAAGGTATGAGTACAATGCACATGTTCTGGGAGTGTACAGTGATGGGGGTTCACTGTCGTGGCGTGCTTGTATTCTTAGAGTCCCATGTGGAAGTGCTGAGAACCTTACATCCCAAGGTGTGTCTCTTTGGTCTCATGGGTGATATCCTGGTGGACATAGCGACCGCACCTTGTATAACTAACTATTATTCTATGCAAAAAAAAGTGATTCTGCTTAACTGGAAGCACCCTGAGAAATCTACTAGGAATGCCTGGATACGTGAAGTTAATCGCATAGTTCCTAAGTATAAGCTGACTTATATGACTGCCCAGGTAAATTTGACAAGATATGGGGTCGATAGGTGGATAACCCTTGTGCTCTATTAGGGACGTTAGATTCATTGCTGGTCCTACATAGCTCTGTTGATGTCTCCCTTTACTGGGCACCTCTACTTTTAGTTCTAACAGTTGGGCTGTATGTGTGGTCTCTCTTTTTTTCTTTTTCTTTTGATTGTTTGTTATTTTTCTTTTATTCCCCTGTTGAGAATGATGGGTCTTTTTTTCTTGTATATAAAATTGAAGGTAATTGTACTTTGAAGATGTGTTGGAGTGCATCTTCTATGTTCCCTTAATACTGTGGAGGATTTATACTCACCCGCCTTTCTGAAGTTTTGTCTATTCCTGTTTGAACTTGTAATGTACAATCTACATAATACATGTTCCTTAAAAAAGACACTAGATGTAAAACGTATACCAGCTGTAAGTATATACAGAAGATACCCAGGTTATACCAACATGACCCATATCACTATATAGATAAAATATACAACATATACCAGCTGTACATATATAATTATATACAGAAGTTATATCAGCATGGCCCATATTATAGAATCATATCATAGAATGGTAGAGTTGGAAGGGACCTCCAGGGTCATTGGGTCCAGCCTCTGAAAACTTCCATTGAAGGAGAACTCCCCACCTCCCATGGCAACCTGTTCCACTCATCGATCCCCTCACTGTCTGATATCTAATCTGTGTGTCCTCCCTTTCAGTTTCATCCCATTGCTTCTAGTCTTTCCTTGTACAAATGAGAATAGGGCTGATCCTTCTGCACTGTGACAGCCCTTCAGATATTTGTAGACCACTATTAAGTCTCCTCTCACCCTTCTCTCCTGCAAGCTAAACATTCCCAGATCCTTTAACCGTTCATCATCAGACATGATTTGCAGACCACTCACCATCTTGGTAACTATTCTCTGAACTTGCTCCAGTTTGTCTATGTCTTTGTTAAAGTGGGGTGCCCAGAACTGGACCCAGTATTCCAGATGAGGTCTGACTAAGGAAGAGTAGAGGGGAATAATGACCTCACGTGATCTAGACTCTATGCTTCTCTTAATACCTCCCAGAATTGTGTTTGCCCTTTTGGCTGCTGCATCACATTGTTGATTCATGTTCAGTTTATGATCTATTAGTATACCCAAGTCTTTTTCACATGTTCTGCTGCTTAGCCCAATTCCTCCCATTTTGTATGTGTTTTTTTCATTTTTCTTGCCTGATGTAGGACTTTCCATTTATCCTTTTTAAATAACATTCTGTTAGTCGCCACCCGCTGTTCAAGCTTTTCTAGATCTTTTTGAATCCTCTCTCTTTCCTAGTGTTCGCTATCCCTCTTAGCTTTGTGCCATCGGCAAATTTGATCAGTTTCCCATCAATTCCCTCCTCCAGATCATTTATAACAATGTTGACCAACACTGGGTCTAGGACAGAGCCTTGTGGTCCCCACTTGATACATTCTTCCACTTGGATGTGCAGCCATTTATGACTACTCTTTGAGTACGATCACTCAGACAGTTGTGAATCCACCTAACAGTTGCCTTGTCAATCCCAGATTTGATCATTTTTTCAATAAGTATGGGATGAGATATTTTGTCAAATGCTTTACTAAAGTCACAATATACTATATCCACCGCATTTCCCTGATAAACCCAGTTGGTGATTCTGTAATAGATGGAAATTAGATTCGTCTGGCATGACTTACTTGTTACAAACCCATGCTGGCTCTGGTTAATTACTCCATTCTCATCCAAGTACTTGCATACATGCTGTTTAATAATGTGTTCAAAGTTCTTTCCTGGTATAGAAGTCAGGCTCACAGGCCTGTAGGTTGCTGGGTACAGTGAGCTCCCCTAGCGGTGGTAGCAGTACAAATGTATTATTTAACTCCACAGTCGATACTCCTAAAATTCCAGAATACTGTGTTTTTTTGTATACATGGCTATGAAGCATACTGGTATAACCTTGATATCTTCTGTGTATAATTATATATGTACAGCTGGTGTTTGTTATATATACTGAATATAGTGATATGGAGCATATATAGGGAGATGTATAACTTATACCAGCTGTACATATATAATTATATATAGGAGATACCCAGGTTATACCAGCATGCTCCATAGCACTATATACAGGAGATGTATAACTTATACCAGCTGTACATATATAATTATATACAAGAGACACCCAGGTTATACCAGCATGCTCCATATCACTATATACAGGAGATGTATAACTTATACCAGCTGTACATATATAATTATATACAGGAGATACCCAGGTTATACCAGCATGCTCCATATCACTATATACAGGAGATGTATAACTTATACAAAGTGTACATATATAATTATATACAGGAGATACCCAGGTTATACCAGCATGCTTCATATCACTATATACAGGAGATGTATAACTTATACCAGCTGTACATATATAATTATATACAGGAGATACCCAGGTTATACCAGCATGCTCCATATCACTATATACAGGAGATGTATAACTTATACCAGCTGTACATATATAATTATATACAGGAGATACCCAGGTTATACCAGCATGCTCCATATCACTATATACAGGAGATGTATAACTTATACCAGCTGTACATATATAATTATATATAGGAGATACCCAGGTTATACCAGCATGCTCCATAGCACTATATACAGGAGATGTATAACTTATACCAGCTGTACATATATAATTATATACAAGAGACACCCAGGTTATACCAGCATGCTCCATATCACTATATACAGGAGATGTATAACTTATACCAGCTGTACATATATAATTTTATACAGGAGATACCCAGGTTATACCAGCATGCTCCATATCACTATATACAGGAGATGTATAACTTATACAAAGTGTACATATATAATTATATACAGGAGATACCCAGGTTATACCAGCATGCTTCATATCACTATATACAGGAGATGTATAACTTATACCAGCTGTACATATATAATTATATACAGGAGATACCCAGGTTATACCAGCATGCTCCATATCACTATATACAGGAGATGTATAACTTATACCAGCTGTACATATATAATTATATACAGGAGATACCCAGGTTATACCAGCATGCTTCATATCACTATATACAGGAGATGTATAACTTATACCAGCTGTACATATATAATTATATACAGGAGATACCCAGGTTATACCAGCATGCTCCATATCACTATATACAGGAGATGTATAACTGATACCAGCTGTACATATATAGTTATATACAGGAGATACCCAGGTTATACCAGCATGCTCCATATCACTATATACAGGAGATGTATAACTTATACCAGCTGTACATATATAATTATATACAGGAGATACCCAGGTTATACCAGCATGCTTCATATCACTATATACAGGAGATGTATAACTTATACCAGCTGTACATATATAATTATATACAGGAGATACCCAGGTTATACCAGCATGCTTCATATCACTATATACAGGAGATGTATAACTTATACCTGCTGTACATATATAATTATATACAGGAGATACCTAGGTTATACCAGCATGCTCCATATCACTATATACAGGAGATGTATAACTTATACCAGCTGTACATATATAATTATATACAGGAGATACCCAGGTTATACCAGCATGCTTCATAGCCATGTAACAAAAACCACAGTATTCCAGAATTTTAGGACCATCCACTATGGAGTTAAGTAATACATTTGTACTGATATCACCACTAGGGGAGCTCACTGTACACAGATATATCTATAAGATGGAGCTGTATGCATTAGTATGCACTGAGCACCTCTTGTGGTGGCTGCAAGCAGCCAGTATTTTATTTTGATTAGAATATATTTAGGATAATCATTTAACTTGTGCACTAAAAGGCATCACAACTTGCAGTGAATTTAACTTGGCAATGAATTCTGATCTGGATTGTCATACTGTATCATTTAGAAAACCGGTTGAGCGAGTTGTTGTTCTGTAGAGTACAGTATGTGCAGGAAGTTGAGGGATAGTAGAGACATGGAAGATGTTTTAAATGTTCTGAAACAACAGGATGTGTGAGGATGTCGTGTTTATTTAGTATTAATGCCATTGGGATTTAATAACCCCGCTGCTGCTGAGGAGAGCGGAGTCGGGGTGCGCTCAGGGACTTCTGTGAGCTGCTAGGTCCAAGCAGTGGTGCTGGTGTCAGGACGCAGCAGCCTGAGAGGGGCAGAAGGAGGGGAGGAGGAAACTTGGCCTCAATCAAGTAGATTCTGTAGCTCTGGGGTGTCTTGGAAAGCTCTCCAGGGTTGCCAAGGGTTTAAGTGTTTTGTTGGATCAGCAGAGTCTTCCACCACTAATTCTTCCATGATTCAACTCCACAGAGGAGGGGATCAAGAACTTTTCCAGTGTCCCGGGATTACTATTCTCACAGCCATCAGGAAATGGCAGAGAAAATCTCGCTTGATTGCCAAATGGAAACCAGGTAGAACAGAAAGTAGCGCCAACCATGAGGTAGTGACAGCAGTGCAGCGGGTAACCTTACCATAAATTTGAAATACCATATCCCAAAAGGGCCGAAGCAGTGAGCATTTCGACCAAACATGTAGCATTGTAGCTTTGTAGTAGGTGTTAGGAAATAACTCCGCTGCCAACCAGACCACCCCAGTGCCGTAGAAGGTGAAAAGAAAGTGTATGAGACATCTCAAGGGCCTACAGTCTGGGGATAGCCATGGAAGGCTTTTAGCCAGCAGGGAGCAGCACATTTAGAGCTTCAGATTTGACAGGCCAACTTTAAAGTTACTGAGTCCTTCAACAGATTATGTTTGAGGCGCCAAGTCCATTGCCTGGTTGGGGAATAAGGAATTTCAAGCGAGAGGAAAAAAGGTGCATGATTTGACCAAAATGATGAACCAATAACAAGGGAGGAAGGCCTCCAAGACAGGGCATGGTGGCTCAACAGAAAACAATTGATGCAACTGTACATGTGGTGGGCAGGGAAGAAATACGACTAATCCTAATCACAGAGGATACGCCACACGTTACTATTAAAGACTGCTTAAGAGCACATAGTCGCGATGTAGGGAAGTGACCTCTGGGAGCTGAGCAATCTAAGGATGGGACTAAGGGAAACTTATAGTCGCCCTCAGCTACAACTACTCCCTCAGCAAAGTGCAGCAGCTTTATTTAGAACTACTTGCAGGTCTGCACCAAGTCCCGGCTAGGCAGGTAGCAGTTGGCCTCGTGGATCAAGTGAGCAACATTTCAGAGCGGCAATTAGCAAATGTAAAGAAGGGGATGAGAAAGAAAACGAAAGAATGGGAGGAGAAAGGAGGAAGGAAAAAAGAGGGAAGAAGAAAGAGAACAGAGAAAAAGGAAAAAAAAAAGGAGAGAGAAACAAGAACTAACTAAAAAAAACTAATAGGCAGGCAAAGCAAAAAAAAAGTCAGGGAGAGTGGCGCCCACCAAAGACAATAAGGAATACGGCCAATTCTACTCCTTCGGAGAGATGTGAGCTTAGATAATATTCGCATCTCTAAGTCTCAGAGTGTGGTTCGGTGATGGAGGTCTCCCCCCAGACCCTGCACAACATCTGAAAATGAAAGAACATACTATGAAGAGGTACATTATGAACCTGCAAGGGAAGATGTCTCACGGAGCAGGACAAGAGTACCAAAGGCAGATAAAAACAAGGAATGACTCTCAGGCTGATGAAGGGCTCAATGCCATAGAGCCGCCCGCAGGCTGGGTTCTTTCTCGTCCTCTTCTCCATGGCGCCCTGCAAAGGCGTGATATGGGGTTCCCAGAAGGCATGCGAGGCCCAGCTGGCAATGTAGGCCATTCCAACAAAGAAATTGAAAGTAGTCCTAAGCCAGCTGAAAAAGCAGGGAAATCTCTGGGATGACGCAAAATAAATAGTCAAACTTACAGGGGAAAGGGAAATCCCCAGGTATAGGTCAGATTCCATTGTCGGAGGTAATTTAATAATGGGCGCAAGGAGTCTGGCAGAAGCTGTAGGGGTGGTCCTTGGAATCCTACGTCTGTCATGCGCCTTGCTCATGAGTATCTCTTTCAGTTGATATTTGTGGACATTGCATATGGCGTCTTGTGGATACTCTGAATCTGTAGGTCTGGGACCCAGTGAGTGGTGAACTCTATCCAGCTCTAAAGGAGAACCCCTAGGAACTTCAAGGATATCATTAAATCTATGCCAGAAAGTCTCTGCTAAGTGTTGTGGATTGACAGTCTCAGGGAGGTCTCTAATATGTATGCTGTTCTGGCTTCCCCTATTTTCATTATTAACTATAGACTCCATGAGGTATGAACTGATGGGTGTAGGTAGCTATAGCAGCATCCTGTGAGGCTTCTCTGGAATCACGAGTGTACATTGAGGTTTCCACGGAAGAAGCTCGTTCTTCAACCTGTTGCACATCAGACCTGAGATAAGACAGTTCAGATTTATAGGAAGTCTCCAAACGGGCAATATATGGCTCCCTTGTAGGCATGGACTGCATACGGCAACTGAGATCCCATAATTCAGACAGAGTGTGATCATCTGGAGTCTGATGGGGAAGCAGGAACCCTCATGGATGGGCTTTGTGAAGATGGGGGATGACTATACCCTGAAGTGGCAGAGTCAGTGTGATGCATCAGGGAAGGCGTATATGCAGGCTGGCCCTGGTGTATGCTCTGAGGGGAAGATGGGAGATCAAGATCACCATCCTACAAGCCCTTAGACCACCAATCCCTGCAGTCCACAGACTGAGTTAGGACCCTTCTACATGGACCGATACATTGTTCAGATTACCACATCCAGATTCCCCCTTGTGCCTCTTCATATACCGTATTTAGTGCACCGTGTGCTGGAGGAAATCTTACTTAGCCCGCCAGTCCCAATATTTGTGTCAAGCAAACAACAAAAATACAGCAGCATGACTGGCGCCGAGCCAGGAACCTATAGGCTGGTATTGCAGGAGTGCGCAGTAAACCGCCATATACTACTAGGCTGATACATTTGGTGGTTATATTACCTGCTCTATGATTAAAGTGTTTTACGGAACTTTGTGCATTCCATTAACATTAAAAGCTATTTCTGCTTTTAGAAGGGCCGGTTAGGTGGTCTAATGTTTCTGTAGTAAATGCCTAACATTTTGCAAGTGCCAAAACCTTCTAATGCTATATCATTCTGCAAGTTCATTTGTTATAATAAAACTACCCTGTTTCCCTGAAAATAAGACATACCCTGAAAATAAGACATAGCATGATTTTCCAGAATTTTTGAGGATGCAAAATGATTTTTCAGGCTTTTTGAGGATGCTTGAAATATAAGCCCTACTCCAAAATTAAGCCCTGCTAACAGTTAATTAAAAAAGTCAATTTAAATAGTGTCCAGGCAGCTATACATCTAAAAGGTTAAACCTTTTTGAACAAAAATTAATATAAGACACTGTCTTATTTTTGGGGAAACATGGTATATACATATGTATTTTTGTCCACCTTGTACCCTGGTTCCTGTGTCACTTGCCCCACCGCAGCACTCACCATAATACCGTGTGCTTATAAAGGGGTTGTGCAGGATTGGGGGGTTATTCTGGCTCTGGGATGTTTCAGCCCCAGTGGTATAATATTGTTAAGGCTCCTCTCTAGCTATTATCTAAGGCATGAATGTATCATTGTCACCTGGCGTTGTTACATGTATTATGTGAAGTAACATTGCGTCTGCAGATAGAGGAATGCCAGCTCGATGGATTCTCTAATCTGCTGTGACTCTTCTCCGGCTCCTGACTCACAACATGGAGAACTTCTCGTGTTCAGGCTAATTTCATAGGAACAGGCCAGGAAGAAGCATATGTTCTCCATAACTCACAATGTCATGTGACACCAGTGACTTATCAAAGGATGAAAAGTGAAACTCCACAAACAACTTGGACATGTCTAAAGTAATTGTCTGCTGGCAGCTAAATCTCTTAATTGCCTTGGAGCGCGGCCAGGATGCTGATATAACGAGTCTATTATCTGTCGACATTGTGCTTATTACTGTACGTGATTAACTGTTTAACCGAACAATGGTCAGGACCAGCTATAGGCCGGGCTCACACGGACGGACTTGGATTGGCGTTCGCACGGACTATACGCGGTAATACGCGGACATTAAAAAGCACCAATTTTCGCCGGTTCGCTCAGCTCAGACGTGCGGGTAGGAATTGTAGATTCTGCAAACGGAAGAAAAATCACAGCATGCACTTTTTTAGCATGGATTCCGCACAGACGGCCCTCATTGAAGTCAATGGATGCAAGTGTTTCGTTGCCGATTCGCAATTTATGCGAATGAGTGTCAGAAGTGCTCGCTGCTTTATAGGAAAATAGAAAAGCCTGGATGCCGGCTGGAGAGGAGCGAGAGATCTTTCTTCCGTGTGGACGATACGCTGTGCATTGCGTACATCCGCATGGAAAAACGATCGTATCCGCAATCTTTGACTACGATTTGCAATTACTTTCTACGATGCATTGAAGATTTTCCGCTGCAGAAATCCGATTTCTGTGAGCCCGGCCGTAGGGAGTGCCAGATGGGGCCACGGAAGACTAGAACTCCATAAGGAAACTAAAACTGTCCAGTATGATTCAGCAATAGATGGGGATATTATTTGGGAACTATATTATGAGTTGTTAATATATTATATGGTGGTATTATGTGGTAGTATTGTCTTGGTGGTATATGGGGGTATGATGTCTGATGGAAAACCTTTCAAAATGGCTGGGAGGAGTTGCTGCTTTGCTTTTTGGCCCAGAGCCCCAAGTAGTGAAATATAGTAAACAGTATAGACATATGGGGTATTCTAGTAATATGAGGCCCTGGAGCCAGAGAAGCCCCAGTCTTAGAATCATAGAATTCTAGAATGGTAGAGTTGGAAGGGACCCCCAAAGTCATCGGGTCCAACCCCCTGCTCAGTGCAGGATCACTAAATCATCCCAGACAGATATTTGTCCAGCCTTTATTTGAACACTTCCATTGAAGGAGAACTCCCCACCTCCTGTGGTAACCTGTTCCACTCATTGATCCCCCTCACTGTCTAATATCTAATCTGTGTCTCCTCCCTTTCAGTTTCATCCCATTGCTTCTAGTCTTTCCTTGTGCAGATGAGAATAGGGCTGATCCCTCTGCACTGTGACAGCCCTTCAGATATTTGTAGACCGCTATTAAGCCTCCTCTCAGCCTTCTCTTCTGCAAGCTAAACATTCCCAGATCCTTTAACCGTTCCTCATAGGACATGATTTGCTGACCGCTCACCATCTTGGTAACTCTTCTCTGAACTTGCTCCAGTTTGTCTATGTCTTTTTTAAAGTGGGGTTCCCAGAACTGGACACAGTATTCCAGATGAGGTCTGACTAAGGAAGAGTAGAGGGGGATAATGACCTCACGTGATCTAGACTCTATGCTTCTCTTAATACATCCCAGAATTGTGTTTGCCTTTTTGGCTGCTGCATCACATTGTTGACTCATGTTCAGTCTATGATCTATTAGTATACCCAAGTCGTTTTCACACGTGCTGCTGCTTAGCCCAATTCCTCCCATTCTGTATGTGCTTTCTTCATTTTTCTTGCCCAGATGTAAGACTTTGCATTTCTCCTTGTTACATACAATTCTGTTAGTCGCTGTCTTCGTGCAGCCCCTTTAAACTACAGCTCTTTATCAGTACCAACCATCCACCATGAAGACAAAATACCTCCTGGGATCACAAGTGGCTACACAAGGACAACAACCCTGTATTGATTATGGAGGTGGGGGGTTCTGAGATCTAGAAAGCCCCTTCCTTTGATGCATTTCCCTTTTAGTGGCATTCTGGATGGCATGTCCCCGCTCCCTTCTTGAGTTACAGAAATCTGCAGATAGTTGTTGCTGATGGGGATCCACTTTGATGTTGCAATGGCACATCATCACACTTCCCAGAAGTGAGTTGGGACTGACAGGGGGGAGTGTAAGCTGTCTTGTTTTTTTAGAATTTTACTCTGTCGCATTGAATCCAGGACGGTTGGGAAACATATTAGTCTTTTGTTATTAATATTTATTGATAAAGCGCCATTAATTCCATCGACTATTAAAAGAATGAATTCTACTTTTCGTGCGAATTTTGTGCGTCTTGCAATGCACAAAATTCATGCAATTCTATCACCCATGTAAATGACCCCTGATAGTCAGATAGCAGCTTTACAAAGTGATGGTGATTATATTGTGTTTAGGGTTACTTTACACAGGACAACTGTCAGGAGCATAAGCACAAGACAACTGTCCCAATGACTACTGTTCCTGTGCTTCCACAGAGCAGCGATAATCATTCAGTGAACACCTTAATCATACAAACTCCACTTATCTGTACCTGTACCCATACCTAAACCATACAGCCTGCAGTCACTTGTACCTGTAGCCATACCTAAACCATACAGCCTGCAGTCATCTGCACCTGTACCCATACTTAAACCATGCAGCCTGCAGTCACTTGTACCTGTACCCATATCTAAACCATACAACCTGTACTCATCTGAACCTGTACCCACACCTAAACCACGCAGCCTGCACTCAACTGCAACTGTACCCATAACTAAACCATACAGCCTGCAGTCACTTGTACTTGTACCCATACCTAAACCATACAGCCTCTAGTCATCTGTACCTGTACCCATACCTAAACCATGCAGCCTACAGTCAATTGTACCTGCACCCATACCTAAACTACAAAGCCTGCAGTCACTTGTACTTGTTCCCATATCTAAACCATACAACCTGCACTAATCTGTACCTGTACCCATACCTAAACCACGCAGCCTGCATACAACTGCATCTGTACCCATAACTAAACCATACAGCCTGCAGTCACTTGTACCTGTACCGATACCTAAACCACGCAGCCTGCACTTATCTGCACCTGTACCCATACCTAAACCATACAGCCTGCAGTCATCTGTACCCATACCTAAACCATACAGCCTGCAGTCATCTGTACCCATACCTAAACTATACAGCCTGCGGTCATCTGTACCCATACCTAAACCATACAGCCTGCAGTCATCTGTATCCATACCTAAACCATACAGCCTGCGGTCATCTGTACCCATACCTAAACCATACAGACTGCGGTCATCTGTATTCATACGTAAACCATACAGCCGGCCGTCATCTGTATTCATACCTAAACCATGCAGCCTGCAGTCATCTGTACCCATACCTAAACCATACAGCCTGCAGTCACCTGTACCCATACCTAAACCATACAGCCTGTAATCACTTCTATCTGTACCTATACCTAAAACATACAGCCTGCACTCATCTGTACCTGTACCCATATCTAAACCATACTGTCTGCAGCCATCTGCACCTATACCAACACTTAAACCATACTACCTGCAGTCATCTGTACGTGTACCCATACCTAAACCATGCTGTGTACAGCTGCAAAACAAATTTACGTACATCATCTAGCCCCTTGGAATAAGCTTTCCAAACATGCTTAATTTCCTGGACTATATATTACTATATACAAGAAGATGTATAACCCATATCAGCCATACATACATAATTTTTTACAGGAGCTACCCAGGTTATACAAACATTGTCCATATCACTGTATACAGTAGATGTATAACTTATACCAGCTGTACGTATATAATTATATACAGGAGATACACAGGTTATACCAGCATGCTCCATATCACTATATACAGGATGTATAACTTATACCAGCTGTACATATATAATTATATACAGGAGATACCCAGGTTATACCAGCATGCTCCATATCACTATATACAGGGAGATGTATAACTTATACCAGCTGTACATATATAATTATATACAGGAGATGCCCAGGTTATACCAACATGGTCTATATCACTATATACAGGGAGATGTATAACTTATACCAGCTGTACATATATAATTATATACAGGAGATACACAGGTTATACCATCATGCTCCATATCACTATATACAGGATGTATAACTTATACCAGCTGTACATATATAATTATATACAGGAGATACCTAGGTTATACCAGCATGCCCCACATCACTATATACAGGAGATGTATAACTTATACCAGCTGTACATATATGATTATATATAGGGGACACCCGGGTTATACCAGCATGCTCCATATCACTATATACAGGAGATGTATAACTTATACCAGCTGTACATATATAATTATATACAAGAGATACCCAGGTTATACCCGCATGCTCCATATCACTATATACAGGAGATGTATAACTTATACCAGCTGTACATATATAATTATGTACAGGAGATCCCCAGGTTATACCAGCATGCTCCATATCACTATATACAGGATGTATAACTTATACCAGCTGTACATATATAATTATATACAGGAGATATATAACCTATGCCAGCTGTACATATATAATTATATATAGGGGATACCCAGGTTATACCAGCATACTCCATATCACTATATAAAGGAGATGTATAACTGATACCAGCTGTACATATATAATTATATACAGGAGATACCCAGGTTATACCAGCATACTCCATATCACTATATACAGGAGATATATAACCTATCCCAGCTGTACATATATAATTATATACAGGAGATCCCCAGGTTATACCAGCATGCTCCATATCACTGTATACAGGGAGATGTATAACTGATACCAGCTGTACATATATAATTATATACAGGAGATACCCAGGTTATACCAGCATGCTCCATATCACTGTATACAGCAGATGTATAACTTATACCAGCTGTACATATATAATTATATATAGGGGATACCCAAGTTATACCAGCATGCTCCACATCACTATATACAAGAAGATGTATAATAAGTACAAGCTGCAGATATATTATTATATATAGAAGATGCCCGGGTTATACCAGTATGCTCCATATCACAATCTGCACCACAACTCCGGGCTGTTATCTGTGTGGAGGTTATCACATGCTGTGGCCTCACGCTGCTGCTAAGCACCTGAATCCTCCACCAGCTCGTCCTGCATTGAGGACACGCTTCTGGCGGAGGAGTTGGGCACTTAGTAGCAGCGTGAGGCCCAGAACTATAAGATGTGATAACCTCCGTCCACATAGCTGCCTGGAGTTGTGGTGCGGGGGGTCCACATGCTGGCTGGGGCTTTCTCACGGGTGCTGTTGTACAGTGGAAAGGGGGGCCTCCAGGCCCCTCTGGCTTAGAGGCTGGGTTGCAACTGTGACCCCTTTGACCTCTATAGCTACGCCAGTGGGGGTGGCAGCAGAGCTACTGTAGGCTTTTCTGAAGAGGAGGGTTTTTGGGTTGCGTTTTGAAAGTTTTTAAAGTGGGGAAAGTCTGATCATTTGTTGTATGGAGTTCCATAGCGGGGGGGACACATAATTGTAAGTTCACACCATTTGGTGAAAAAAGAGAATTTATCATTTTTTCGGTCATGGTCTGATGATTATTACTATCGCTGCCCTCTCTCATGGGGGCCCGGCCTGATGTGACCTGCCGCTGCACCATCGTCCAGGACCATCCTGGTCCCCTTACAAAATCCCTTGATAACCTCCATACAGAGGTGCATGTCACTTTAAATGTAGAATGAATCCTTCTATCAGCCTTTCTCCCCCTCCTCAAAAATATTCTGACTAGTCAGAAAATATAGGAAATCTCCTCCGACGACTAATTAGGCTGTGAATTAATGAATTTCTATGGCTGCAGGCAATGCTGTGAGTTCAGCCGCTTACACATCCACGGAGGGTTATAAAACAGCTCTCCACGTGAAGATGTTCCGCTCGTGAAGCCTCGATCACAGAGTGTAATAATGACTGCTGAGTGGCAGAACAGGAATGTCCGGAGAGGCGGGATGAAGAGATACGTCTGACCGTGACATAGATCAGGACAAGCAGAGGACAGACTGCTGCACTCTAATGTACGGAGAGAGGGGGTGCTGGCAGGCTCCCACTCCAGAGCGTAGCCGTGCACCTACTGAAATGGCCACTAGGGGGCGCCTATTCATAGATGTTGCGGGCAGACTGTGTAAGACTGTGATCACACTTTTTTCAGTGTTTTTCAGTCCGTTTTTGAACCCCAGCAAAAAAAGGTCATGCGGTATTTTTAAAAATACATGAATTTTTTTAAAAAATCAAGTTGTTTTTTTTTAAACCACATGCCTATTTTTTATGCTTTTTTTATGCTGTTAACAAACACACAAAAAATGCGCCAAAAAATGCCCAAAGAGAAAACAGCTTAAGACCGAATGCCCATGGACGGATTTTCGCAGTGGAATTCGCGGCCAGAAGCCCACCGCGTCTGGATGTCTTTCTAGAGCGCAAGGATATCACCCCAGCGGGTTGTTGTCCCGGGTCTTACATTCAGGTAGGAACTATAAGGGGTTGATCCAGGGATTAGTCTGACTGCCATTATGGAGTCGGGAAGGAATTTTCCCCCAAATGGGTTAATTGGCTTCTGCCTCTTGGGGTTTTTTGCCTTCCTCTGGATCAACAACGGGGTGGAAACAGGCTGAGCTAGATGGACATGGTCTTCATTCAGCCTAACATGCTATGTTACTATGTCCGTCCATAGACATGCTAGGTTAAAAGGTTCTCCCCTGCCCACAAGTGGAAATCGACTGCGATTTTCCGCTTGCGGGGGAGAATAGCAGCATGTTCTATTCTGTGCGGAAAAATCGCACGGACGTCTTTCATTGCAGTCAACAGAAGCCGCCCGCCCCGCGATACTTCCACCGAGCGGTCCGATAAAAAAAAAATAACGCATTATTTATCCCTCATGGTGAACATCATCAGAAACTAAAATATACCTCACCCCCCGCAGTGAAGAGGAGACTGAATGCAGTGGTGGTCAGGCACTTTCAATGGGGCTGCGGAGATACCCAAGCAGCACCCGATCCGGTATTTCCATCAGCCCCATTGAAATGAATGGAGCTCTAACCGCCAATGCTCAGACAGCGCCCCCTTCATGCTGACATCACTGTGGGGAGAAGCGACCCCCATAGTGACAGGCAGAATGGGACGTGGGAGTCCTGTTCTGGAGATCGGCAATTAGGCCCCCACATATCAGCAGGTTACTCCCTATCCTATGGATAACTTGTGGAGAGAGGAGAACTTGCAATCTTGGTACAACCCCTTTAAAAAGCCTGATGGACCTAATGTAGCATGCAGTAGAATCTGATGAAACACAACAATCAGAGTAATATAATATCTGGTTTTGTGCAAGAAATTCCGATAGTCTGTGCAAATGTCACCCAGTCTTCACAGGTGTGTGAACGGGCTGCGACAGAAAGCACAGCCGAAACACAAGGGAATCAGCTCAAGTGTGCCCCTAGGGGTAGTGGTTAGAAATAGCAAGAGGATCGCATAGGATGTATTAACTAAGAGCTCACTCACATGGGTGTGTGTTCTGTGTATTACGTGCATATTTTGGGGTCAGAAACACTATCTTTTCTCCTTAAGGAGAGCACCTAAACAGTGAGGGAGGAGACTTAAAAGGCCATTTACGCTCCTCTGGGTAATATGCAAATAAGGGAGATGGAACAATACCTCCACAGTGCCACCTATTGGAAGGCAGCAATCCTTAAAGTCAATGTTAGACTTTTTATACAAACCTTGTAACAATGCCCAAGAATTGAAAGCAAAGTCAGAGCCCATGCACAGACAGCTGTTTCAGGGTTTTTGCCCTTCATCAGTGTAGAGTAGGAGTCTGACATTTCTAGGGAAAGGCTTCTATTAGCTCCAATGCATTCCCTATGGTGTGTGCACATGTCCGTTCTTTACAGGCATGTGCCTGCAAAGATAGGACATGCGTGCACCATTGGGAATGCACGCATTGTCTTCAATGGAACTGTTGGCTACATATAAGCTCTTCCCTGAAAAAGAAAGACTTTAGTGTAAAAAAAAATATATATATACTTACCTCTCCGCCGCTGCTGTGTCCCCCACGGGGATAAAGAACACATCTGCTGCATGCGGCAGATGTTTTCTTCAACCCCGCTAGTTAAAAGAATTCTCTGCTGCTACATCTGCCACATCGGTGACAGATGCAGCAGATGAATTCTTCAATTCTCTACCGCAGCTGTCACTCATGTCAGCTGCAGTAGAGGATTCTGCTGCCGGCAATTTATTTCAGGGAAGGGCTTTAAATATAAGCCCTTCCCTGAAAATCAAGTAAAAGTGGTGTAAAAAAATAGATATTCACCTCTCTTCAGTTGCCGGGGCTCAGCCGGGTCTTTTCCTCGCCTCTCATTCATTTGGGGAGAGCTGCCTGTGATTGGCTGAGCACCTCAGCCAATCACATTCAGCTCTTTCAGCAGGCGGGGATTTTAAATCCCAGTCTGCTGATAGATCAGCACCACAGTGCAAGGGACAGCAGGAGAAGACACGGCTGAGCCACGGCAGCTGAAGCAAGGTGAGTATCTATTTTTTTTGTTTTTTAAACCACTTTCACTTGATTTTCAGGGGAGGGCTTATATTTAAAGCCCTTCCCTGAAATAAATTGCCGGCAGCAGAATCTTCTACCACAGCTGACGTGTGACAGCTGCGGTAGAGAATTGAAGAATTCCTCTTCTGCATCTGTTACAGATGTGGCAGATATAGCAACAGGGAATTCTTTTAACCCCTTAAGGACCAGGCTGTTTTGTACCTTAAGGACCAGACACTTTTTAGTGATTTTACCCATGTGGCGGTTTTACTGCTTCATTTTTTTTCTTTTAGCTACCAAAATTATTTTTGCTGCGTTTTTTTTTCCGTGACATATAGGACTATTTTTTTAATATCTTTTTCACTGACTTTTTTTTCAGTTTTTTAGTTTTATTGGGGGTAAAAAGCTAAAAATAAATGATTTTTTTAACATTCATAATTTTTTTTAAATTATTTTTATATTTACACTAAAATAAAGTCTGGGAATGGGTTCCTCTATTTATTTCAGACATTTTGATATATAGTATGTATGGTTTTGGTTTACAGGGCGCATACGGTGACGGTTTTTGTTGGCGTCTGCTTTGTGTTATTCTCTTTCTTATGTATATATTGTTGTTTTATTCTGTTGTTTTGTTTTACTTATTTATGTAATTGTGTTTTTTACTATCTTTGTCCCCCATGATGTCATATAAGACCTCTGGGGGACGTTCACATTTTTTTTTCTTTATTTGACACTTTCCCACTTTAGCTGGAGCGTCCATAGGAGACCTAGTTATAGGGGAAAGCAACCCCTGTGGTGATATTAGTCACTTGCAGAGCTGCCAGGGTCTAGTCTGACTCTCCAGCTATGCAGTAGCAGGGAATCCCAGGAGGTCACATGACCCCCCTGGGCTCCCGTAGTGAAAGTACATGTTACTTTCACTTTGCCCACACAGTGCTCATTGAGCATTGTATATCGGGGAAGCAGAAGGCAGGAAGGGTTAAAAACCCCTCTTGCCTTCTGCTTCGGGTTATCAGCTGTCACTAACAGCTGATAACCTGTTCCTGCCCTCTGACTGATTGTAGAGGCAGGAGACTTAGAGCACCGCCGTAATTTTACTATCAGCGGTGCTCTAAGCCCAGGACCAGCCACCATAAATTTACTGTGGCTGGTCCTAAACGGGTTAACTAGCGGGGGTGAAGGAAACATCTGCCTCATGCATCAGATGTGTTCTTCATCCCAGCGGGGGTCACAGTAGCGGCGGAGAGATAAGCATATTTTCTTATTTTTTTACATTAAAATTTTTCTTTTTCAGGGAAAAGCTTATATGTAAAGCCCTTCCCTGAAAAACAACTCCTGGGTGCCGGCGGCAGCCACGGCTGCATTGAAGACAATGCACGGACCTGCATTCACGCATGCTTTTGCACATACATGGGTACGCACCTATGTACGCGCATAAACACGCTCGTGTGAAGCCACCCGTAGGCTGAAGGTACACTGAAAGTTGTGTTGCCACCTACTGTCTTAGGCAGTCTGCTGCGTGTCCCGGCCAGCTCTTGATCCACCTCCCCTGTCTGGCCACGCCCCCTACATCATTCTACACTATAGAAATATACTTATCTGTCATTACTGCTGTGTATTTAGGTTATTAGAATTTATGGAACTTTTAATTATACTTTAACACGTCTTAATTAAGTCCCTAAGGGTGCTATTACATGGGCACTGCTAATGCTCATATAATACCGCTAATTACTGGGCGGCACCGGTGGTTGCAGGTTCAACCTGAAAAGTGTCCAGAAAACATGAGCGCTAGCGGCAGCCACTGGCGCTCATCTAATAGCCGCCTTATCCGCAAAAGTCTAAACTATAGAAATATAGCGCTAGTTTTCCCGGATTGAGAATGCGCCTTTTCTAGATTTACATATTTTTTATGATTTGCTATTAAAAAACGAAAATCTATTTTGTCTCCATATTCTGGATAAGTTCTTCCATCTTTCACCGACGGGCCGGGTGAGAGCTTGTGTGGGATGGAGGTCTAAGATGCCCCAGTGTAAAGAATAGATTGCCCTGGTACTTGGGATTCTCCTGTGGGATCTGGAGGAAAGGTGATGAGGGTCCGCAATATGGACTTGGGTGGCTCCTCGGGACTTTAGGTGCTGCGGGTTCAGCTTACGGATCCCCAGCTTGACAGTGTGATAGACGGATGGCACAGAAAGGACTTTTTCCAGCATGGCTTTCATTAGGTAGTTATGCAATCTGGACCCTTAGCAGGTATAAAAAGGGTAGTTGACACCAGTCTGGGGGTTGTGTGCGCAGGGACATGCACCATGGTGGGGACTGCAGGAACCGAATTGTTGAAGCTGTCCTGCTGGGCTGGTTATGAACTCTCACTCCCTCTGCTGGTAGGAATGGAACTGAGCTTTGATATTAGACACTGCTGCCATCTAGTGATAGTGTAGAGGAATGACTAGTCAAGTTTGTTTAAACTAAGCTGAACCTATGAAGAGCCTGATTAATCCACTGCTGCCTACTGGCACTGGTGATTGCCCTGCCTGCCCGCAAGGCATGGTGGTTGTTCTCAGCTGTTGATGTGTTGCCTGAGGATCCAAGGTAACAATGGGAGTTTATTCTCATAACAGCATTTAGAAGAACTATATACCGTACTGGCCCGATCCTATGAAGGAAAGGGGACTGCATAAAATCATAGGCCACTGGCTGCAGAATCACAGAGTTGGAAGGAACCTCAAAGGTCATCGGTCGAACTAAGGCTACCAAGAAGAGGTAGCAACTAGACACTGCGAGGACCTATCATGAATACTGCAGCTCTGGTATTCTGTGAGGTAGGGGAGGCCCCTCTGAAGCCCATGGAGGCACTTTGGTTCTATAAAATGGTTTCTCCAGGCACGGATGGACTCTGGTGAGAACTGCCATCTGGTTGAGCTCCCTCGGCCTCAGCGCATAAAAGGCATGAGAAGGAGAACAAGCCTGCGCTGTGCTTTATTCACAATATCCTTCCCATCTTTTGGTTTAGTCGAAAGATGAAGTCAGCGAAGAGTCCATGGAAGCCACCAGCGCAGGCCTGAGGATACGACATCAATAGTATTTTCCCTGGAAAGCCCCTTTAAAGATGCCTGGTGCAGTCCCCCCGTGTGACTCCCTGAGCAGTCTAATTTCATTGACCATAAATACTGTCAGGCATATCAGAGATTGAGGCTCTTCCTGGTTGTCCACTTAAGATTCCTTGTCCTACTATGACTGAAACTGAGACATCTTCGGACTAGCCCTGGAGAGCTGTAATGGCCCCTTGGAATATTGAGGGGCCGGGTCTGGACTGCTCAGCCCTGTCCCACCGCTCCTGAAACTCCAACCAGCAGGACAACTATCATTACTCACTCAGCCCAACGCTGCATGTTACCTGACTGCTCCCCTGTCTCCTGCCGTCATACCTAAGTAGGCGCTGGAGATAGGAGAAGTCAGGTAGCACAGAGTACATGGCATCAGACAGACCTGAGGAAGTAATGATAGATGTACAGCAGGCTGGAGCCGGCGGTGCTCTGTTACTTAGTGGGACTATAAAGGGGTCTGTATTACTAAGTGGGGCCCAGTGTTGGATGCAGGTACTTTGGGCCCACCTTCCATCTATGCAGAATTAAGCATCTCCCAGGCCCTCATGGTCAGATGCTGTATGTTTGGTCCTACACTTCCAGGGCCAGGGGCGTACATAGAACTCATATATTCTATCAATCAACTGTTTATAATACGGCAGGCTTAGCTACAGCAGCTCAGCTCTAGGTTTTTAAAATATATATTATGTAGGGGTGCGCTACAGAGGATGGCCTGTAGGAGGCAACAGACAATCAGTCTGGTGCCTGAAGTAAGAGAGAAAACACCCACAGGTGTGATCAGTGATATAAAAAGGGTTGTTCCTACTGCAGTGGAGGAGAGTGTCTGGCTGAGAAGGCCAGGAAGACAGCTCAGTGGAGCTGCAGGGCTGTTAGCCCAGAGTGTGTGGCTAAGAAGGCCAGAGTTGGACAGGGAGACGCCCCTCACCTCAACACCTAGGAGAGGTGTGTGTCTGGGAGGACCAGACTTCAGCTAGGGCTATATTGCAACCAGACTGCTGGTTAAAGAAAACTCCTGTTGTATGCAGTAGAGAGACGTTATGGACCAGGAACTACGTGGTTCCAGCAAGACCCCTGGAGTATGCCTGCCCTTGAACTAAGGGTCTGAAGGCACTACAGACTAAGGACCAGCTGCGATCTGGACATCCACAGGTCTGTGCAAATCAAGTGAACTTGTTGTTGCTGTTGCCTTCAACCCTGTGGAGGACTGTACTGAGGGGACTTTGAAAAGGACTGTGAAGGGACGTTTATAAGAGACTTTGTTGTTGCCAAACATTTATTATTGTCCTGGAGACCCAGTCATCTATGTTTCTGTTAAAGATTGTGTAAATAAAGTGAACAAGAAGGAAAGTGACCGTTTGGCGTGATGCTTAACCCCCGTGTTGTCACATTATTTATTTAAGAAAATAGAAAACATAAGGAATAAATAAAAAATCTTATCATTTATGTAACAGAATAATGTAAGAATGGCTCTATGCAGCGGATTAAATATAGGGGATGCAGAGGATGCGGTTGCACCCGGGACAGGAGCCCTGGAGGCCCAGAAGGCTTATCTTTTTCATATAGGGAGCCCAGTACTATGACTAAAGCATTAGGGCTGATGCCCACCACCGGATTGCTGCCACGGGAGTTCTATTGAACCTAATAGCTAAATGTTCACGCTGCGGAATTCAGCAGTGTGAAATAACCCATGGCATGCTCTATTTGTAGTCAATGGAAGCGAGCCGTCACGCTATACTTCCGCTGTAGCACAGCGAAAGTATAGCGTAAATACGCCCACCGCTGGCTGCGTCATGCGCTGTACTGCACATGCGCACCGGCGCGTCATGCAAGACTCGGACAGCGGATCCGGAGGAGAGTATGGGGTCTTTGGGAGGCGCCGTGATGGACTCCGCTGCAGTATCCCACTTGCGGAGCCCGTCACGGCTGTAGGCATGAGCCCTTATAGTTGGGGGCCCTGTTACAGAATTTGCATTGGGGCCCAGAAGCTTCAAGTTACGCCTCTGGCTCTACAGTATAAAAAATACATAGAAAACAAGGAAGAAATAATATCATTTAAACAATCTTAATTATCATCATTTAATCAACATTTATACAATAATGTAAAAAAACGACAGTGAAATATATAAAATACATAGAAACAAGGAATAAATATCATAAATAACTACGAGCATAAAAAAGCATTGATACAGATAGAAATGGCTACATAGAGGTGGTGACTGTAAGCAGCATCTTCATTTACATTGTATCCATATATTCGCGGTTCTTATAGTTTTGTCTTTACAGTCAGCAGCACTACAGAACTACAGAACATCCTGGAATTCCAGATTATCAGGCAGTGGCAGATTTAAGCCTCCTGCACATGGCAGAGACAGATTCCACATGCCGAATCCGGCAGCAGAATCTGGCTCTGGCAGCAGTGGCATCTGCGCGCACCTGCTTTGTCGCCATTTTTTCTGTACTGCGGATGGACCCAGTGGCTCTCCATTGCAAATGCGCAGTACAGACTTGTCTGCAATGTTCATTACAGACGGTCCACGGGTCGGACGGCTTTCATCGACTTCAATGGAAGCCGTCCATTCATAGCCCGCATGAAAATGGAGTATGCTGCGATTTTTCTTCCATGAGTGGTAATCGCAATTGATTTAAGCTGTGTAGGAAGCAGCGGATCTCCATAGGAAGTAATGGGCAGTATTTGCTGCGGATGCCCGGAGCGGACGCCGACCGCTGACTCTGCAGCAAATATCTGCCTGTGTGAAGGCGGCGTATGGAAATTGCTGGTTTATTGGAAGATTATTGATGGATTCTTCATGTATTACTGGAGGTTATTAGGCTGTAGATATCACCGGACCGTCTCCTGCGTGTTACATCACCATGGAGTAGATTCCATCGCTCCTGCATACAGAAAACAGACAATAAATATTTAAGACTCGGCTCGTGCCCAGAAATCGTTTCCAGGCTGCATGCAAATTAGACATGGATTCCGTGGCAGAGAAGAGCCCGGACGCTACATGCGCAGTTTTCTATCTAATGAGTGGGATGATTTAGGCTGGGTTCACACGGGGCAGGCCTGCCATGGCAATTCCGCCACGGCTCCTGATCCCAGGATTAGCCAGCAAAGTGGATGAGATTTTGCAAAAATCTCATCCACACACTGCGGCGAATCCGTTGCGGCCAAGTCGCACAAAAACTGACATGCGGCACAGAATTCAATTCCGCAGCTTGTCAATTTTTTTCGGGTTTCCTCAGCGGCCTCTCGCCTCTCTATGAGGAGAGAAAGCCGCAGCGGAATGCAGTTGGCAAAACTGCTAAAGGCCACAGGTTTTGGAGCTGCGCTTATCCTGCAGAGTTTTCACGGTTCTTCGGTGCAGCCAGTCCCGAGAATTCCGCAGCAATTCCATCCCGTGTGACCCCAGCCTCAGGGTTCTGTCACACGTGGCAAAAAAATCCACATCAAAATCCATATTTTACATTCTGCCGATATGTTCATGGCAGATTTTTCCTTTAAAGCGGCAGAGAAACACCTTCAGCCGTGGTCGGGGTGAAGGGATTCCCCACAGGGATAAAGGGATTCCCCCCAGTGATGCGACGCTGTTTTCACATGAAAACGCCTCACATCAAGGGGTTTCACATGGATCGCGTGGGTGTAGCAACTTTGTGTGAACGGATGGGGGAATCGGAGATGCATGTTTCTGGTTCCGTCACTCGGGATCACTCGGAAGCCGCACGTCCGTATTCTCGTGGGCCTTCTTAGCCTCCTGCTGAAACATTCCGGATAGGACCAACTCCCCTTGAAGAAAACAAAATCCTATCTGTACGCCTTACCGACATCTTGTACAGGCCTCCATGGAATGCCAAAGTTTAAAAGGCCATCCTCCAGGTCCATGGACCGCCAACCGTGAGGAAAGAAACTAGGTCCTGCTCAGCATAACCAATGGTTTTTGTACAACCCCCAGAACCCTTTTTGGATCTCATCGATACTAATAGGGTATTGGGAACCCAATATTCTCACTGGACAGTCCGAGTTAGTACAGCAGGGTGTATTGGTAATAGATGTGGCAGAGAGCAATGCCCCGTCCATGATCCTGGGGATGAACGTGCTCTGAAATTGTTTTCGGAAGCTCTCCAGAGTCAAGTCTTCTCTGCTTCCCAAGCCCAACAAAAAATGCTGAGAAAGACTATTAAGATTCTGAACAGAAATTCACAAATCCTAGGGGAAGAATTGGAAGAACTAGGATCAAAGATGTAAGACTTGTTATTATACCTCCTGGCACAGAAATGCTGTTGTGGTAGCAAACCATACACACTGAAGAGCACACTTTTCTTATAGCGGCCAGAAGTTTGGCAACTGTTTCCGTGAGTCGAGTGCCTGATAAAGTCCTCAATACAGGTGACACTGCCGTCACTCTAAAGAAATACCGTGCTGTAGCTCAGGTGTTATTGCTTCAGCCAAAGGATGTCCTAGATTCTGATCCTCGTACACTTCTACAAGCCTCCCAGCAGGTGAAGAAGGCGTCTTCTTCCCCTGAAGCACCCTGGTGGTCTAACCCTCATGTGGGCACTCCTGAACCCCCCGAGAAACAACGAGAAGGACTACTGGATGTAGCTCATCAAAACCACACAGCCTTCAACAAGCATACCACAGACTTTGGTCACGTGAAACACATTTCTCACACTATCCCCACGAATGGTCATCCTCCCATCAAAGAGAAATATCGACCTCTGACTCCTTCATATCAGATTGTGAAAAGGATGATTCAAGACATGAGAGACGCCAATGTGATCAAGGATAGCTATAGTCCATGGTCGGCTCCCTTAGTATTAGTTAAGAAAAAGGATGGAGGAATCAGATTTTGCGTAGACTACCGTAAACTCAACATCACTCATAAAGACACAAATTCACTACCCAAAATCAAAGAAACCCTCACTGCTCTGGGCTCTGCTGCTTATTCTTCTACTCTTGATCTTACCAGCGGGTATTGGCAGGTTCCTATGGGAGAACTAGATCATGAGAAGACTGCGTTCACTACACCTATGGGTTTATTTGAGTTCATCTGCATGTCTTTTGGTCTACGTAATGCTCTAGGAACGTTTCAGAGATTTATCGAACGATGTTTGGGGCCATAAGAATTTTGAAACTGTTTTACTGTACTTAGACAATGTCATAGTCTGTTCCAAAACATATGAGGACCATCTGGAACATTTGGACGAGGTGTTCAAGATCCTGGTCAAGCACGGGTTGAAAGTAAAAGTGTCATTTTCTGCAGAAACAGGTTCACTATCTGGGGCGTATTGTCAGTGCAGAAGGAGTTAGCCCTGATTCTGAAAAGATAGAAGCAGTAACTAAGGGGCCTACCCACAAAACACTCAAAGATGTACTCAGGTTCTCAGGCTTTGCAGGTTACTACAGGAGGTTTATCCCAAAGTTTGCCGCTATTGCAGTTCATTTGCGAGAACTATTGAGAGGGCAACCTAAAACTCAATCACATAGACCAGTAGCTATACACTGGGGGAGAAGATCAGAAACAGGTTTTATAGATTCTTAAAGATGGACTGACTACCCCTCCTATTTTATGCTAGTCTCCAGGGTCTGGGAGCAGTACTCAGCCAAGTGCAAGACTACAGTTTCTTCAAGTTGGAATTCCTGGCGCTGGTTTGGCCCATCACAGAGAGATTTAAAGACTATCTTGCCTTCATGGCCTTCACTGACAACAACCCCCTAGCTCACTTGAACACTACCAAATTGGGTGCCTTAGAGCAACGGTGGGTCTTCCATCTTGCTAATTTTAACTCCACTATCAAGTTCCGCTCTGGAAAAAGTAACAACACCAATGCATTATCCCATTAGTCTTATGCAAGAGACTATGCAGATGTCGACGATGATCAATGGGAAGTAGAGCTAGCAGATTTCAGTGCCAAAACCACTTGTCTGAATGCTCTTTAAGCCAAAGACACCGTATCCACAACGCAGAAAGAAGATCAAAAGAGGTTCACTTTGCAAACAGAAAGTCGAAAGACCACTTACCATTACCAATTAGGACACTTTGGTGTACAAAAGACTGAAGCGACTATTCATAGACGTTTCTATTAGATTGGCAAAAGAGCTGACATCGAGAAATGCTGCCAAGATTGTACAGTGTGCGGAACCAGAAGAAGAGTCAAATCAGACCAAAGAGCTCCTCTACATCCAATCGAGCCCACACAACCTCTTGAGATTCTTGCCATTGACCATCTAAAGATTGAGCCCAGCGCAACCGGCTACAGCTATGTTTTCACTGTGATCGATTACTACATGAAATACACTGTTGCTGTCCCCAGGAAAGACTTGACTGTATACAATGTGTACCCTGAAATCATTAAAGGGGTTGTCCCGCGAAAGCAAGTGGGTCTATACACTTCTGTATGGCCATATTAATGCACTTTGTAATGTACATCGTGCACTAAATATGAGCCATACAGAAGTTATTCACTTACCTGTTCCGTTGCTAGCGTCCCCGTCGCCATGGTGCCGTCTAATTTCAGCGTCTAATCGCCCGATTAGACGCTCTTGCGCAGATGGGTCTTTTCCCTTCGGCTCGGTCCGGCTGCAGCGGCGTTCTGGCTCCGCCCTCTTGTACGCGTCATCGCGTAGCTCCGTCCCGTCACATGTGCCGATTCCAGCCAATCAGGAGGCTTTAATGTTTGGCCAGGCAAGGCAAGTTACCCACAGATCTAGCCCTTAGAATACAACCCACAGAGGAAGGTAACCCTTTGCCAACCACAGATCAGGTACAAGAGCCTCAACAGTGACTTCAAGAATCCCAGAAAATTGCTAATGTCCGCATGAAGGAAGTTCATCGGAAGCAGCAAAGTGACTTTGACAAAAATGCTAAAGCTACCCCGTTAAACGTTCATAATCAAGTCTAGCTAAAGAAACTTCCACGGACCAGAAAATTGGACTCTATATGGGAGCTACAGCCTTACAACTTGTTGTCCAGACCCAATGCTGATGAAGTATATTATATTGTACAGAAGAATCAGCAGGCAAAACTCTTCAATCAGGACAGACTTGAACTTTGTTCTTTGCAACCCCAGCCTTCAGAAAACTCTGACAGTGAACTCAATGTTGCCAGTATAGAACTTGACCTTACTTCGGATACAGACAATCCAGTGTTTTTAGTCTTTGACTCTGATGATCCAAGGACCTGGTATCTGATGCTCGGCTTTATGGTACCACTTCACCATCCTATCCCATTTGCTTCAAGCACACCGCAGACTGACCACAGAGTTCCAAAAATTGTCCAAGTTTCAGTGATTCCAAAGTAGTAGAATTCAGTGTCAGACATTCACAAAGAGCAACTCAGGGACAAATACCTGCCCGCTACAGAGACTAAAGATCAGCTTACCATGTTTAAATTATTGTAACTACCCATACCAACTTGAGTAACGATCCTAAGGTTTACACTCCAAGAATCTACTTAATGATAACGTTTCTAAAGTTTTCACCCCAAGAGACTGCTTGGAGAACTTTTTCAGTTAAATTGTTGATTATCTAATTACCTAATTATCTCTTTCAGGCTACTTAATCACCAGCATTGACACTCATTAATTTCAGTTGTGATTGATGACTTGACTAATTTTCCTTCCTTTCCATGTTGTACAGTAGTCAGTTTGTTTACCTATGTATTGTATTTTATGGTAAAAATGTAATTGCACAATATAGTCTTTGGGGAGAAGTAGCATGTATAGACCCCAGAGCAATTTGAGGCCTAAGGTTCCGCCTTAGCTTATTCTATTGTCCCGAACAAATTCATTCTGTAATATCAAGCTGCTAGATCAATCTGTCAACCCAAACCAACCTTCAGACGCATAGAGGAAATGCTAAGGATGGCTGTTATTTTAGTAAGGGGGAAGGTGTAGTGACCTAAAGTGTGACACTACATTAAAGGACGTAAACTGCAAGTCAAAAACAACTGCCCTCACTACAGATCCTTTAGCAAAGGGTAGTGATGCCGGAATTCATTTGATAAGAAGATGGAGTCAGGATAGGGAACTAAATAGTTAGCTTGGTTATTTCACTGTAAAAAAAATTGCTCAAGGACCTTGGGAAAGACTTCCTGTGTTTAGCAAAATAGGACATGCTATGACACACGAGATCATCTGGCGCAACAAGAAAAAGAAGCTTCCTAATTGGTTGAGGGGCGGGGCTAACCACAGCCTAGTTGTAATCAGAGCTCTGAAAGGCTGCCCAGTTTCCTGTTTCCTGGATCAGTGTTGCAGTACCTAAATATAAAAGAGTTGAGAGGCATAGACAAGCAGAGCAGTCAGTGAGTTCAGGCAGAGTGGAAAAAGATGGAGAGGCAAAATCAGTGGGGGGGGGGGGGATAATGACTGCAGCCAGGCTCTCCCCACCCCTGTCCTGCAACTAGAGATGCTTAATGACAATGTCAAGTAATACAGTGTGCAGCTAATATATCACCCACTATGCTCAGCCAATTACAGATAGTGTTTAGCTATTCATTCATGAATAGCTAAGATAGTGCTATTCATTATCTGTAACTGGCTGAGTGCTCAGCCAATAGCTAAGCACTAGCTGCTATTGGCTGAGCCCTCAGCCAATCAGCACAGCCCTTTCAGGAGGTAGGGATTTTTAAATTTCCGCCTGCTGAAAGTGCTGGACAGCAGTGTGGGGGAGCCAGCCGGAGGACACGTCTGAGCGGCGGAGAGGTGAGTAATTTAAAAAAAAATAATTTTACCACTTATTGATGATTATCGGGGAAGGATTATATTTCAAGCCCTTCCCTGATAATCATACTGCGGGGCTTGCCAGAAAGCACTGCTTTCAATGGGATCGGTAGCAGGGGGTGAGATAACCAGAAATCCCCCTCCTTGAAGTGTCAGCTTCTTAGAATCAGTAAACCACGTCTTCACCGCATCAACTAAAGAGATTCCAAGTTGGGGTGGACGGTACAAGAGTGGGCAATGTCTTTCTGTGCTCAGCGGCACCTTTATTAGCAGTATTACTGACTCTATGTACAAGAATATAACTACTATAATACTGCCCTCTATGTACAAGAATATAACTACTATAATACTGCCTCCTATCTAAAAGAATATAACTACTATAATACTGCCCCCTATGTACAAGAATATAACTACTATAATACTGCCCCCTATGTACAAGAATATAACTACTATAATACTGCCCCCTATGTACAAGAATATAACTACTATAATACTGCCCCTATGTACAAGAATATAACTACTATAATACTGCTCCTATGTACAAGAATATAACTACTGTAATACTGCTCCTATGTACAAGAATATAACTACTATAATACTGCCCCAATGTACAAGAGTATTACTACTATAATACTGCCCCCTATGTACAAGAATATAACTACTATAATACTGCTCCCAATGTACAAGAATCTAACTACTATAATACTGCCCCCTATGTACAAGAATATAACTACTATAATACTGCTCCTATATACAGTAATATAACTACTATAATACTGCCCCCTATGTACAAGAATATAACTACTATAATACTGCCCTCTATGTACAAGAATATAACTACTATAATACTGCCCCCTGTGTACAAGAATATAACTACTATAATACTGCTCCCTATGTACAAGAATATAACTACTATAATACTGCCCCTTATGTACAAGAATATAACTACTATAATACTGCTCCTATATACAGTAATATAACTACTATAATACTGCCCCCTGTGTACAAGAATATAACTACTATAATACTGCACCTTGTGTACAAGAATAGAACTACTATAATACTGCCCCGTATGTACAAGAATATAACTACTATAATACTGCCCCTATGTACAAGAATATAACTACTATAATACTGCTCACTATGTACAATAATATAACTACTATAATACTGCCTCCTATGTACAAGAATATAACTACTATAATACTGCCCCCTATGTACAAGAATATAACAACTATAATACTGCCCCCTATGTACAAGAATATAACTACTATAATACTGCTCCTATATACAGTAATATAACTACTATAATACTGCCCCCTGTGTACAAGAATATAACTACTATAATACTGCACCCTATGTACAAGAATATAACTACTATAATACTGCCCTCTATGTACAAGAATGTAACTACTATAATACTGCCCCCTATGTACAAGAATAGAACTACTATAATACCACAAATGACGACACTCTGTTTCCTAGTGTAATCAAGTAAGTTCTTACTTTTATTATCAGTATATACTATTATATAGGGTAAAAGCAGAATAGAAAATTATTTCAGCATGTGCAGGAAGCTTCTCAAAGCAAAATGTTCAAAATGTATAAGCAATAAGATAATAGCAACAGTAATAAAATCGTGGCGACGACACCAACTCTTGGTCTAGTCTTCTTATCTTTAGGTACTGAATGTATATCTGCAAAAGGTCTTGTAAAAGGAAGAACAGAAATATTATATCACAGGCTAAAAGCATACAAAATGAACAAGAGTATAAAAAAATGAATACTGTCCCCTATGCACAAGAGTATAACTACTATAATACTGCTCCCTATGTACAAGAATATAACTACTATAATACTGCTCCCATGTACAAGAATATAACTACTATAATACTGCCCCCTATGTACAAGAATATAACTACTATAATACTGCCTCCTATGTACAAGAATATAACTTCTATAATACTGCCCCCTATGTACAAGAATAGAAATACTATAATACTGCCTCCTATGTACAAGAATATAACTACTATAATACTGCCCCCTATGTACAAGAATATAACTACTATAATACTGCCTCCTTTGTACAAGAATATAACTACTATAATACTGTCCCCTATGTACAAGAATATAACTACTATAATACTACCACTATGTACAAGAATATAACTACTATAATACTGCCCCCTATGTACAAGAATATAACTACTATAATACTGCTCCTATGTACAAGAATATAACTTCTATAATACTGCCCCCTATGTACAAGAATAGAAATACTATAATACTGCCTCCTATGTACAAGAATATAACTACTATAATACTGCCCCCTATGTACAAGAATATAACTACTATAATACTGCCCCCTATGTACAAGAATATAACTACCATAATACTTCCCCCAATGTACAAGAATATAACTACCATAATACTGCCCCCTATGTACAAGAATATAACTACTATAATACTGCCCTCTATGTACTAGAATATAACTACCATAATCCTGCCCCCAATGTACAAGAATATAACTACCATAATACTGCCTCCTATGTACAAGAATATAACTACTATAATACTGCCCCCTATGTACAAGAATATGACTACTATAATACTGCCCCCTATGTACAAGAATATAACTACCATAATACTGCCCCCAATGTACAAGAATATAACTACTATAATACTGCCCCCTATGTACAAGAATATAACTACCATAATACTGCCCCCTATGTACAAGAATATAACTACTATAATACTGCCCCCTATGTACAAGAATATAACTACCATAATACTGCCCCAATGTACAAGAATATAACTACTATAATACTGCCCCCTATGTACAAGAATATAACTACTATAATACTGCCCCCTATGTACAAGAATATAACTACCATAATACTGCCCCCAATGTACAAGAATATAACTACTATAATACTGCCCCCTATGTACAAGAATATAACTACTATAATACTGCCCCCTATGTACAAGAATATAACTACTATAATACTGCCTCCTATGTACAAGAATATAACTACTATAATACTGTCCCCTATGTACAAGAATATAACTTCTATAATACTGCCCCCTATGTACAAGAATAGAAATACTATAATACTGCCCCCTATGTACAAGAATATAACTACAATAATACTGCCCCCTATGTACAAGAATATAACTACTATAATACTGCCCCCTATGTACAGGAATATAACTACTATAATACTGCCCCCTATGTACAAGAATATAACTACTATAATACTGACCCCTATGTACAAGAATATAACTACTATAATACTGACCCCTATGTACAAGAATATAACTACTATAATACTGCCTCCTATGTACAAGAACATACCTACTATAATACTGCCCCCTATGTACAAGAATATAACTACTATAATACTGCCTCCTATGTACAAGAATATAACTACTATAATACTGCTCCCTATGTACAAGACTATAACTACTATAATACTGCCCCCTATGTACAAGAATATAACTACTATAATACTGCCTCCTATGTACAAGAATATAACTACTATAATACTGCCCCCTATGTACAAGAATATAACTACTATAATACTGTTCCCTATGTACAAGAATATAACTACTATAATACTGCCTCCTATGTACAAGAATATAACTATTATAATACTGCCCCCTATGTACAAGAATATAACGACTATAATATTGCCCCCTATGTACAAGAATATAACTACTATAATACTGCCCCCTATGTACAAGAATATAACTACTATAATACTGCCCCCTATGTACAAGAATATAACTACTATAATACTGCCTTCTACTATAATATTGAAATGAGTAAATATAAATCATATCAGTATATAGTCGTTGACCGCTCTGGCTGTGGTACATTTGAGATATTAGGAGAAAACATGAAGAATTTACAAATGTCGGAAGTCAGTCAGGAAATTATTGTAGCTTGATGCCACTGGAAGTGGTGGGTGTACCTAAGAGTTAGGCAGCTTGGCAGGCAGGTCAGGCCCCCAGTGGGCAATTGGCTGCACTCACTTACTACTCTGGTGTGCCGCTGTTGCCTGCACTCATCCCTCCAGCGCTGTGTATTCTGGTGTCATGCACGGAATTGTCCCCGGCGGCAGCGGTGAGTAAAGGCTGCTCTGTGGATTGTCATCGCCTCCTGCTCTCTCTGCTTAAGGCATGCAGGGCCTCCCGGTTGCAGTGACTCACCCCCCTTTCTGGCTCAGTAGCTGATGGCGTGCCGGCTGTGTCAACAGCAGTGTGTGAGGGGCGGCATTAGTCCCATGCCGAGGACATTAGCTCACACACTGGGCAAGGTGCTGCAGGGAAAGGTCCGAGGAGCGTGCACTGACTTTTGCCATCGGATAGAGGGTTAGGGTTAGGGGTAGTTTCACAGTTAGGCTTACATTATTAGGTGTCAATGCTTCCATGTGAATGCCGGGCGGCACTGATATGGAACCATTTATAGCTAATAATGTAACCATAACATCGAAACTACCCCTAACCCCCCCATCCTATGGCAAAACCTCTTCCACGCTGCTGTCAGCCCTCTGACCTGTGCTGGGTCGCAAACCCATCAGAAGCTAGGAGTGTGACAGTGGCGTTCCTCCATCCAAATCTTGTTAAACCCCTTGCTTCCGGTGGCGTCAAGATGCAATAATACCGTCAGTCAGTAAGAGTAGGTAGGAGTGATGTTGGCCCTTACTCTAGAAGGTGTTTTCTAGAGAAGACACGAAGGATGAAATCGCATTGTTGTCCAGGTCTTGGAGTGGAAGGGACGATGACGTAGCAGCCGGGCTGCAGGTGGAAGACTTGCGTCACCTCCCGCATATTGATATACACATAGATGTCGTTGACGGGACGGTTGGTCAGGAAGAATTCTTGTGGCAGCCTCCCTACTCCTTGGTACTGTAGGGAAAGAAAAACGTACAACTTAATAACTCTGTCTATTTATCTTACATCTACAACCTGCAGCGTTGATCCTTCCAGTCATTAAAACCTGCGCTCAACCTCCTCGCTTCCAGTCATTTCTATTGTTCCAGTCATTGGGTCCCAGACGCCTTCCTTTTAGCCAACATACCATTATAGATCATACCTGTTCTTAATAAATGTTGTCAAAGCATTAAATCCATTCTGTATTATCAGCTGCTTTCTACCAACCTTCCACTCAGAATCAGTTTACAATGGAGGCTCAAGCCTTCAATTTTTGGGCATTTTAAAAAGTGTAATTTGAAGGATAGTCTTAAAGGGACGGCGTTTTAGTAAGAGGCAGAATTTATGACCCGTTCTAGACCTATTGTCAGAATACCGTCTCATTGTGCTACATTGTATCAACAATCAGTTCCTGTTGAAATCTTGCTGAAACTCACTTCAGGTGGCACCTAGAAGATAGAAAGGACACAATGAGTTGCAGAACGCTGTAAGGCTATGCTATAGAGTGAATGGTATGATAGGAGCTGATATAAAGTGGATCTCTCAGCTCAGTGTTACAGAGGTTGTACCAAGATTTGACGTTATCTATAATCTCATAATTTCCTAATCAGTGGGGGTCCAGTGGTCTTTCCCCAACGGTCAGATCGTTGTCCCTGTCCTTTGAATAATCTTGGCACAACCCTTTTATACAGTATTTAATCTGTTTATTACATTTTAAGTCTAAAACATAATAAAGATATACAATGACAGACATATGAAGCATTGCAGCATTGTTCACTCCAGGGAAAAATTGGGTTATGGAAGAGGGGCTAGAGAGCCTAATCGAATTGGATTGTCGTCCTTGATAGTAAGTCTGTCCCAAGTATCTAGGCAGGGAGCTGACAAAGCACAACACTTTTAAAAGATACTTACCGCGTTTCCCCAAAAATAAGACAGTGTCTTATATTAATTTTTGTTCATAAAGGTTTAACTTTTTTACATGTATAGCTTCCTGGACACTATTTTAATTGACTTTTTTAACTAACTGTTAGCAGGGCTTAAGATTGGAGTAAGGCTTTTATTTCAAGCATCCTCAAAAAGCCTGAAAAATCATTCTGCATCCTCAAAAATTCTGGAAAATCATGCTATGTCTTATTTTCAGGGAAACAGGGTGGTGGCCGCAAGGAGAATTTTCAACGCAGTTTTAATTGTAACTGGAGTATAACACACATGAACAAAAATGATGAAACAGACACGATGGCAACATGATGAAACGGTCATCAAGTCCTCACCTTGAAGATGGAGATCCCGATGTAGAGCGGAGGGGACTTGTTCCTGTGTTTATGGTTCGGCTTTTGAAGAAGTGACACCAGAACATTGCAGGAATTCGCGTATTTCTTCACGTTGTCTCCCAGTAGGATCTTCAGCCGATACTGCGGATTCTTCCAGTAGGACTCTGTGTGTATATAAGGATATAATGTATCAATGAATGGTGACAGATGAACTTTCCCAATTACAGATTAGTGCTGCCAGTGAAGATGACGGACAATACCTGTATAGTTTATCCTGCCGCCTGCCATGCTGCAGACTACCTTTTTTCCTATTTGCATTGATACTGTGTGTTCCTTGACATTTTTCTGAAACATCAGAGCGGGGGTGAGCCTGCAGATAACCAATTCTTCGATCTGAGCCCTAAAGTCTTCAATGGACATCCTATGCCAAAAAAAAATTATAATCCTTGGTAGCTGCCAATATGGTCCATCTGAATATGTATAGGGAAATAATAACCTTATCTGACAACAATAAAGTGTTACTGTATACAATGTGTACCCTGAAATCATTAACACTGTATACAGCAAGCTCCTGAGCTCCCCCTAGTGGTGTTTGCAAATATCCGGAATATTATTATATAACTTTATGTCTATTCATTGGGATTTAGAGCTCTGTATCAGAACATCTGAGCTGTGGGCATTCAGTCTTTGTAAGTCTTTACATACCAAAATTCTCCATCCTTCTGTTCCTTCTGCACTAATCGTCTTTCCTTTTCACTAAGTTCATCCCATTTAGAGGAACTGGAAAAGGGAAAAAAACAAGTAACTGCATATAAATAAAATGACAGACACAGAAATCTACCACACAGATTGCACCAGTGATCGGCATGATGAATGGATACCGCGATCCGCTGACCTCAAATTAGTATCATACTGTGATTTTGTTTGAGAGGCGTAAAAAAATAGGAAGAGATGATTTTTGTGTTTTAGCTGCAGAAGATGATGGAATAAATCTGCAGTGTTACATCTGACCACTAGCAGGCAGTATAAAACTGTAATGCAGATCGCTTTCTTTTGCTTACCTGTCACTCCAGTCTCCTTTCCACTCAGTCTTCCCCCATGGGTTTCTCAGCCGGACTAAATTTGCGGTTCCCGATTTGCAGGTCACCTGGACAGAAGTGATGGGAGAATTTACTCATTTATGCAACAAAAACAGAGAAAGTCGCTTTATAGAGAAGAGAGGGACAGGGAGAAGCGAGTAATAGCAGATCTTACCATTCTGACTTCGGTCACGGTGTACGCGTGTCCGGGCACTAATCCGTTCTGTAGGACCAAATCAAGTTAAAACACAACATAACTAGAGATGAGCGAGCGCACTCGTTCAAGCATTAGGGCATTCGAGATGCTCGTTACTCGAGACGAGCACCACGCGGCACTCGAGTCAACTACATTTCCTTCCCTGAGAAATTTGCACCCTTTTCTGGCCAATAGATACACAGGGAAGGCATTACAACTTCCTCCTGTGACGTTCCAGCCCTATCCCACCCCCCTGCAGTGAGTGGCTGGCGAGATCAAGTGACACCCGAGTATTTAAATCAGCCCGCCCGCAGCTCACCACAGACACACGCTAAGAGAGATCAGGGAAAGTGGTGCTGCTATAGGGACAGTGTTAGCATCTTCAAGAACCACAACGGTCCTTCTTAGGGCCACAGCTCACCTAGTGCACTACTGTTGTGGCTGCTGTGAGCAGTTTTGCACTTTTTTTTTTTATGTATATCGGGCGTGCAGGCTATAGCGTTCTCAAGCTGCAGTCTGTACTTGAGTATAGGGGCAGTATTGGTCAGACAGGGACAGTGGTAGTGTAGAATCCTGTCTACAAGAACCCCAACGGTTCTTCTTAGGGCTACCTGTGACCGTGTGCATTGAACTCCGTGGTTGCTGGGAGTTGTAGTACCTCAGTATTGCACAGCAGAGCCTGCATGCAGCCTTCATGTAAATATTTTTCGATCCGCAGTTAGTGTAACGTCAGCGCTGTCTGCCTCTAAGTCTACGCCAAGAAACCACACATTTTTTACAACGCTCTGTGTTATACGTGTGCTGTCTCAGAAGTGCACGGTGTGTCAGACGCCCATAGATTGAAAGTGCAATACACACTGCATAGCCTCAGCCTGCATTGCATAGAAAAATAAGGAGATTTAAAAAAGAAATCCTTTTTACGGCTACCGGTGACCCAGTGCATTTGCCTGCGTGGCCTGTGGGACTTCACGTCCATCCAAACTGCATAGTTCACAGCACGGCCTAAGTGCAGCCTTCCTTATAATTTATCTCTGGCTTCATTTTGCGTTATATTACCGCTGGCAGCCACCAACTGCGCGGCAATAATTCACAAACATTTTTACACCGCTCTGTCTCTGCTCGATTCTTAATCCACCATGCTGAGGGGTAGGGGTAGGGGCAGAGGTCGTGGACGCAGGCGAGGACGCGTCTCAATACAGCGCTGATGAGACGTGCACATCTACGCTAGCATTGGAGTCCGCTGTAGGCACGCGATTGCTGAGGGTTTGTGCAGAGGCCTATGTCCTGGCTGCAGTGAAAGTCCGCTTCCTGCCTAGCATTGCTGAAGCTGTGGGCCGAGGCCTATGTCGTGGGCGCGGTGCAAGTCTGCCATGTTTGGCCGCTCAGATCAATTTTTTGTTCATGTCTTGGGTTTCCTAGGACCCACCTATGCTGTTGGTGCCCACTTAGTTCCCATCGCGGTGTTTGACCTGTCTGGCACAAAGGCACTGACTGACTTGCGTATGGGGGCAGAGCACTGATGGCTTTCCCCTTGCAGTGTGGATTGAGCTATGCGAAACCTTGACAGAATGAATACTGTGTGGCACATGGATTCCCCATTGCTATGCCCACGTTTGCAGCTCCTGACGGAGGTGGCACAGGATTGGATTTCTCATTGCTTCTGTACAGCATTGTGGGCTATCGCCCCGCCCCTTTTAAAGAGGGTCGCTGCTTGGCCCTGCCAACCCTCTGCAGTGTGTGCCTCCGGTTGCTCCTCATGGCAGACGCACTCATAAATAGAGATGAGGGTAGTGTGGCTATGAGGCCAGCGTGTGGCATGAGGGCAGCTGAAGGCTGCGCAGGGACACTTTGGTGTGCGCTGTGGACGCTGGGTCGTGCGGTGGGGTTGGGCAGCATGTAACCCAGGAGAAGAGGCAGCGGTGTGTCCCACAGGCAGTGCTTGTGCTTAGTTGGAGGTAGTGTGGTGCTTAGCTAAGGTGTGCCTTGCTAATGAGGGTTTGTCCGAAGTAAAAATTGTTAGGGGGGGGGAGGGGCACTCTTGCCGCTATTGTGGCTTAATAGTGGGACCTGGGAACCTGAAATGCAGCCCAGCATGTTGCCCCTCGCCTGCCCTATCCGTTTCTGTGTCGTTTCCATCACTTTCTTGGGTTTTGCAGATTTTCACAAATGAAAACCTTAGCGAGCATCGGCGATATACAAAAATGCTCGGGTCGCATATTGACTTCAATGGGGTTCGTTACTTGAAACGAACCCTCGAGCGTCGCGAAAAGTTCGACGACTCGAGCAACGAGCACCCGAGCATTTTGGTGCTCGCTCATCTCTAAACATAACATAATAAGACACATAAAATATCTTCCAAAATTAAATAATGGAATTCCACTGCTAATGACTCTCTGTTAATATTGGTCAGGCATTGTGCGATACGGTACCACAATGGAACAGGTTGGACTTACCCCTGACCGGGTCTGACATCCCATCAGACAGCTGTTTGCTGCTCTTAACATAATCTGCCATAGATCAGGAGGCTCCTGCCGTAATCCAATGGTCATGCTGATACCGCCAGTGAAATCAACCAGCGCTTCAGACACTAAGCCAATCTCCAAGTCTTCATAAGAACCACAAAGCCTGAGAGATAAGAACGTCATGAGTTAATCCAGCCATCAGCGGTCACCAGAAAACTTTGAGTCTCTTCCTTCACCCGCTACTTAAATGTAGCATTAAAATGTTAAAATATAACACCCAGCCCATAGGATACATGCTCAGGGCTTAGAAGTGTAGTGATCCGGTGGGTCCCACAGGGTAGACATAGGGTTAATAGGTACTAGGGACCTCGCTATGAGCCCTTAGGGGGACATAGGAGGCACCTTTCAGGGAAAAACAATGTTTTCCCTGCATAACGGGTTAAAGGTGATCTGTCCAGTAACAGTGCGCCTTCTGATTGGCTGCCTGCAGTTAATTATCTGATTGGTCAGCTGCTCTATCTTGGAGGGTTTATGTAATTGGAGAAAACTGGCCATGCAACCTAGGAGAGAGAGCTCTGTTGATTGGTGGAGTAGGAGGAGTCAAGTGGAGCTCGAAAAAGTGAGCTAGTTGGGGAAGTGGAATGAGTCAGCAGAAGGAGAGCGCGGAAAGACTGAGAGGAGCAAAGATGTGAGGAAAGGAGCAATCAAGTGCTGGGAGGAGTACAGGAGCTGGGAGACTTGATCAGACAGAGCTACGTCAGGAGAGGAGTCTTTTTCAACCCTGCCAGAAGTCACCTATGCCGGAAGGAAACCAGAGATTGCGACTGTGAGTTTAACTTGTCCCTGCACTGTTTCCCTCATTCCTCCACAAATTACTTCATAGTTCAGCAACCACTTAACGTAGCCTGGCAGCCTCATCTCATTCTTCAGGAGAGGGTCAAGAAATTACTGCATGTAATTTAATGTGTTGAAGAAATTGCTGAAGACTTCACTGTTTGCTATAAGAAAAGTCTGAACATTGTAAGCAGTCCTCAAGAATTAAGTAAACTGTGTGCCTTCGGTTTTACTGATACTTCTATGGACTTGTTTCTGCATTTCTTTATCGCAGGGCATTCATTCAAAGACACTGGCGTCATACTGGACTTACACAAATTACTAACTGTTATCGCCAAGGGTCTGTCACGACTCTGTGGCAAATGAGCACAATGCTGAGCACGGACGCAGGGTGACGTTCACACTACTGCAGTTGTAACACTCTGCGCTGTAGAACAATGAGCGGCACACAAGAAATCTGAAAGCCAGTGTGTAAAGACCGTGCGGCACAAAGGCAGGGCAACACTATGCAGATCAGTAGCACCACTCCAAGGGGGAAGGAAGCCTGGCCCTAACCTAGCAGAGAGGTGACGGGTCCCTGCCTAAAGCAGAGTTATCGCCTTGATAAAAGACGGCCCCATTGTCTTCTTTCTGGGCCCTGATTGTCCCTATAGGAACCCCTAGAGAGATGAACTGATACCACAAAGCAACAATAATAATGGAAACCAAAATACAACTGATAGCAAGCAACAGCACTTATCTGAACATGTAGCAATTCACCAAGCCTAGAGGAACACCAGACTCCAGCCTTTCCTCTAGAGAACTGAATAAGCAGCATTTAGCCAAGGGAGAGATGAGAATATAAAGCTACTCTAAACCTGAAGACTAGCAATAAACCTTAAGTAATTAGGGAAGCACACCTCCAACCTTCTTCCAGGCATGACAAATCAAGCATGCAGCATGCAGCAAAGACAGACAGCAGCAGCAGTCTCAACACATGGTGCATTAACCTTTGTTCTGCATAACAAGGCGACAGTTCTTGACCTGTGTCAAGGCCACCATGCCACGACGCTGTCGCAACCGACAAGCCTCGACAGAGTCCCTCTGCAATCCCATCTGCCATACGAGCTGCCATTTTAGGCAGAGTAGCCACCACCGTGACTAGGCCAGAGTTGGCGCACCCAATCAAGCTACTCCTGCCCGCTGCAGGAGCAGCAACCGTCTTCCCTCTGCAATGTTCTGGGTGCAGAAGTGCTATACGAATCCACTCCACCTGCATCTTTGCTGAATACTGAAATTAAGTAATGTTACCCACTGGTGTAAAATATGAAAAAAGTGACACACTGGGCTCTGCTATATCTTAATAATATTATACTCACTTGGCATAGGCTTTCTCCAGAAGAGCTGCCCAAAACAGATTCTTGCTTGCAGATGAGAGGAACAGGAGCTTCCCATCTTTATCCACAGGGAGGCGATCGTCCACGACCACATCCACCCACTCTCCGAAGCGCCAGAACTGGAGGAGAGAACCGGGTTCATTATCAGATCCATCACATATAATAATTTCCATCTATTCAAAGAACCTCAGACATCTAAAGACAAGTGTACTGATAGAATTCTACACTTATCTAACAGAAAGCTTAAAAGAACACTCCAGAAATCTAATCCAGCGCCTGAGGAGGAGGGGCATGACCTCTTATCTGAGAATCCCTGAGTCATGCCCCGCCCCCTCCGGCCCTCGAGGCCTTGATTAGTGCAGCGATCAGTGTGATTCTCACTTGGAAGTGGAAGATTCCTGCATAGTTCTTCTTAAAGCTCTGATTACGAGGAACCACAATGTTCAGTAAGTTTTTGTGGAAAGTGATGGAGGTGAGCGCGGCCAAGAACCAGCAATTGTCTAGAAGAAAGAGAAAATGATAAGATGACCAACAGCTCTGGACCATGGTGCATGATAAGTGGCTGTTCATCCATTCTGCCATGGTCACACCCCAAACATATGCCAAGTGTAACGTCAACCCCAATGGGCAAGAATAAAGCAATACTCCAAATACACTGGGAAGACAACTAAGACCACGTAGATTGTTATCACCTCCGCAGGTCATCGACCTCTTATGCCAGAGCACCAGCTCCACCGAAAAGTAAGTCATAATTGATACTTAATGGCCCTGGATAACACATAGGATTACTGTCTCTGTACCTGCAAGTCCCTGTTGAAAATCAAAGCGGCTGGCATCGTCAGCGAAGAGCTGCGGGTTCTTCACCAGGTCCTGCGAATAGGAGGAGATTACAGCTCAGTGTTTCATGTTTCTCATCCCTTTGCGCTATAGTTTTACAGTCTGACCTACTAGCAGCAAAAAGTAAAGCTATTCTCATCCCTTAATTAAGTGCAAAGGTAAATGAAGCAATAAAATAAATAAATTAAAGCCATAGATTTTACACAAAGGGCCGACAACAATTTATCCCCAACATGTAGCCCGAGAATTTATGGGGAATAGTTCATTATAAGCCAAATAAAAAAGTTGTTTTCAACTTTCTTTGAAATGCGCAAAAATGAAGCAAATCGCTGAAGTTACGATTCCGCAAGTTGATGAGCCTGCATTTAGTGAGAATTGCTTAACCCCTTAGTGACCAAGCCTGTTTGTACCTTAATGACTTACTGGTAGAGATGAGCGAGCACCAAAATGCTCGAGGGCTCGTTACTCCAGTCGAACTTTCAGTGATGCTCGAGAGTTCGTTTCGAGTAACGAACCCCATTGAAGTCAATGGGCGACTCGAGCATTTTTGTATATGACTGGTGCTCCGCTAAGGTTTTCATTTGTGAAAATCTTAGCAAATCACCAAAGTCATGTAAAAAACACAGAAATGGATAGGGCAGGCGAGGAGCAACATGCAGGGCTGCATTTCGGGCTCCGAGGTCTCACTATTAGGCCACAATAGTGGCAAGAGTGAGACCCCCCTCCCCCGCACTGTCAGCATAATGATCGTTCTCCTCTGCCACAGCTGTAACAGCTGTGGCAGAGAAGAACGATGTTAGCCCATTGAATTCAATGGAGCCGGCAATACAGCCGGCTCCATTGAAAGCAATGGGCTGCGGGCGAGCGCGGGATGAATTTCCGGGAAGGGCTTAAAAATATAAGCCCTTACCTGAAAATCATCCTAAAATGTGTACAAATAAAAAAAAAAATGTATACTCACCTTTCCGCTGCAGCCGGAGTTCAGCCACGTCTGGCCGTCAGTTCTCCTGAACTGCTCTGTGTAGTATTCAGCAGCCGGGGATTTAAAATCCCCGCTTGCTGAATGAGCTGCCTCTGATTGGTCACAGCCTCACCAATCAGAGGCAGCTCTCACTCACACCCATTCATGAATTCATGAATGGGTGAGTGAGTGCTGCCTCTGATTGACTCAGCGCAGGGACCAATCAGAGGCAGCACTCACCCATTCATGAATTCATGAATGGGTGTGAGTGAGAGCTGCCTCTGATTGGTGAGGCTGTGACCAATCAGAGGCAGCTCATTCAGCGGGCGGGGATTTTAAATCCCCGGCTGGTGATAGATCAGCAGTTCAGCACCATAGTGCAGGGGACAGCAGGAGAAGACGTGGCTGTGCCCCGGCAGCTGAAGGGAGGTGAGTATTTTTTTTCTTTGTTTTTTAAATCACTTTTAATTCATTTCCAGGGAATGGCTTATATGTAAATCCCTTTCCTGAAAAAGAATTCAGGTGTGCCAGCGGACCATTGTCTTCAATGGAGTCGCCGGCAGCAGCAGCGGCTCCATTGAAGAGAATGGCTGCATTTTTATTCTTTTTTACACTAAAATCTTTCTTTTTCAGGGAACGGCTTATATGTAAAGTCCTTCCCTGAAAAGGAATGCAGGGAGCCAGCAGGCCATTGTTTTCAATGGAGCCGCCGGCAGCAGCCGCGGCTCCATTGAAAACAATGCGTGCATTCCCTATGGTGCACGCATGTCCTATCTTTGCAGGCACGCACCTGCAAGGTACGGACATGTGCACACACCATAGGGAATGCAGTGTTGTAAATACAAGCGTGTTTTTGTGCGTGCATATGCACGCACCAAAACACGCTCGTCTGAACGCACCCTTAAGGATGATTTTCAGGTAAGGGCCTATATTTTTAAGCCCTTCCCGAAAATTCATCCCGCGCTCGCTGGCAGCCCATTGCTTTCAATGGAGCTGGCTGTATTGCCGGCTCCATTGAATTCAATGGTCAGTGCTTGTTTAATCGAGACGAGTATCGCGTGGTGCTTGTCTCGAGTAATGAGCATCTCGAGCACCCTAATACTCAAACGAGCATCAAGCTCGGACGAGTCTGCTCGCTCATCTCTACTTACTGGTGTTTCCTCCTTCCACTAACCGACCTCATCCTGACATCTCCATCTCAGTGTGTGGCACCATAACTCCCAAACAACATGCCCGCCGCCTTGGGGTCATATTCGACTCCGATCTCTCCTTTACCCCCTACATCCAATCTCTGGCCCGAACATGTCAGCTGCACCTCAAGAACATCGCAAGAATCCGCTCTTTTCTCACCTTAGACACGCTGAAAACACTTACTGTCGCCCTCATCCACTCTCGGCTCAATTATTGCAACTCGTTGCTGATTGTCCTCCCCTGCACCAGACTCTACCCTCTCCAATCCATCCTGAATGCGGCAGCCAGGCTCATCTTCCTGTCCAGCCGCTACTCGGATGCCTCTGCCCTGTGCCAGTCACTGCACTGGCTGCCCGTTAAATACAGAATTCAATTTAAACTTACTACCTTCATCCACAAAGCCCTCCACAGCGCAGCGCCCCCCTATATCGCCTCCCTCATCTCAATCCATAACCCAGCCCGGGCTCTCCGCTCGGCAAACGAAACTAGACTGCACACCCTTCTAATTCGAACCTCTCATTCCCGCCTCCAAGACTTCTCCAGAGCAGCATCGGTCCTCTGGAATGCACTACCAAAGGCTACCCAGGCAATCCAGGACTCGCAGAACTTCAGGCGTGCTCTAAAAACGCACCTCTTCAGGGAGGCATACCGCATTCCCTAAACAAACCCCTCTGTACTCCGCCTGATAACATGCTCCCTGACCTACTGACTGCAACCCCTGCTAGCCATCATAAACCGCTCCTGCAGTCATACTGTTTCTGCCGTCACACGGCTAAATGTCTGACCATTGTCTGTGTATAGCATCCCTCACTCTCCACCTCGCCATACCGGGCACATCTCCAGCCCTTTACCTTCTGTATCACCCCATTACTTGTAGTATGTAAGCTCGTTGGAGCAGGACCCTCACCCCTACTGTTTCCATCAACTGATTACTATGTAACCGTGGTTCTGTAATGTTTGTACTTTTGTCTTCCTGTATCCCCCCTGTCTATGTAAGCGCTGCGGGATATGTTGGCGCTATACAAATACAGATTATTATTAATGACCAACTGATTTTTCCGTTTTTGTCATCGTCACATTCTTAGAGCCATAAGTTTATTATGTTTCCCTTGACGTAGCCACATAAGGGCTTGTGTTTTGCGGAACAGGTTGTATTTTCTAATGGTATGATTTTTGGGTACATGTAATGTATTGTATTGGGTTTCTGTCATTTGTTTTTTGGATTTAATTTTTACGGCATTCAGTATGCAAAATAAATAATGTGATAACTTCCTCCTCTGGATCGGCACGATTCAGGAAACATCGAGTCTATAATGTTTTTTATTTTGTACACAAAACCCCCTTTTTCTAAGAGATTTGGTTTTGTGTCGCCGCATTCCAAGAGCCATAGTATTTTTATTTTTCCTTCGACTGAGCTCTATAAGGGCTTTTTTTTTGTGGGATGAAGGCTTATTCACATGAGCGTATGTCGCCCGGCGGTTTCATGGCCGGCTAGTATACCTTACCATGTGATGCACGGCTCGGTGTATATGCCGTCAGACGGGGGAAGACAGCTTAGTTCTGCTAAGCTGTCACCCCCCTTCCCCGCTGGCTCCTCTCCGGCTGTTTGCAATGGGAGGGGGCGGGGTTGCTAAACTCCCTCCCACCTCCCTTCTCTGGCCGCTATCATTGGCTCCCATAGGAGTCCATGGCAGCGCCATAGTCAGGCCAGTAAGATAGTTCCAAGACTATGCTTCCTGCACCATCCAGGCGCTTATACGCAGCGAGAATACGACTGTGTGATGTGATACATTGGAATCCAATGCATCAGATGGTAGCGTATATCAGCCGTGTAAATGCCGGCCGATATACGCTAGTGTGAATAAGCCCTGAACTCTAGTATTCATTTATCCAATTTTTGGGAAAATATAACATTGTGATTGCTTTTTATTCCAGAGGCAAAACTAACAAAATCTGCAATTCTGGCCTGATTTTTATTGTTATTGTTAACAGCGTTCGCCATGCAGTAAAAAGGATGTTAAACTAATTCTGCAGATCGGTACGATTATGTCATTAGCAAATTTATATAGGTTTTTTTTTTGCAACTTTTTCACACTTTTCTTTAAAATATTTTTTTTGTTTATCGCTGCATTCAAAGACTCCTAACCTTTTTCTTTTCTTGTCACTGGTGTTATGTGAGAGTTTCTTTTTTGGTGGAATGAGTTGTACTTTTTAATGGTATCATCTGTTGATCCATGCAACATTTAGAACACTTTCTATTCTGTTTTTGTAAAGCAAGATAGGTAAAATTAGCTATTTTCACCATTTTTTTTTGTATTTTTTTTTAATGGTGTGCCTGTGCAGATTAAATAACATGCTACCACTTTTCTTTGGGTCGTTATGAATACAGCGATACCACGTGTGTGATTTTTTTTGTTTACATATTTGGCTAATTTTACACGGACGAGTGCGATATTGGGTCATGAAATTCGTCAAAAAAGTCATGCATCACTGGGGAAGTAGGGATCGTGGAGTGTCTCCCATTGTTTACAATGGGGAAACCTAGCATGCGGTGCGATGCTGCAGTCGTCTCCATTGAAAACAATGGATGATGCGAGGGCACGCCAAAAGATAGGACATGCCGCAAAAATTTGCTCATGTGTATGACCCAGCCTAGGGGAGAAACCGGCCTATGGGGGAAAAGTTGGGGTTTTGTCATTTTTATTTTATTCTTTACTATTTTTTTAATACTTTTTTTACTTTTTATTTTCGTCCCACTGGGGGACTTGAATATTTGCATCTTTTTTCAATTTCTAATACACTACTATACATCAGTATAGATGTGTATTAGAAAGCCTATGAGGTCAACCAGAGACTTAGCCTCACAGGCCACCATACCTGGCAGAACTGAAGGCTATAGTCAAGCCTCTGGGTGCCAGAGCAACCCATCGAGACCCAAAATTACATCGCGGGGGTCCAATGGATGACAGAGAGCCCCCTCCCTCTGTCTGCCTTTTACATGCCACAGTCACACTGACTGTGGCGTGTAAAGGGTTAAGTACTAAGAATCAAAGGTCTCTACAGTTTCCCCCTATTAGAGCAAGTGCCCGGCTGTCATCCGACAGCTGGGCTCCCGCTCTCCATGGCACGGGAGACACGCCCTGGGCTTATAATGCAGCACCGCTTTTTAAAGAAGCTGCAGATCAATGCCCCTTTAACATCAAAAGACATATGGGTGGTCATTAAGGGGTTAAATTACAATGTACAATGTAATTGCAGATCTTTTCCCTGTCCTAACAGTCTGTTACAATGTATCAGTGCAGGTAAAATGTATCAGTCTACAGTTCAGGCTGTTTGTCTGCTCTGGATACAAATACAAGGATCCTAAAGGAGAACTACTGAAGTCATGTCAGGATTTGCATCTGCAACGTGCCCATGTAGCCTCAGCATACAATGTCACTCACCCGAGGTCTCCTCCATTCTACATGTGGCGGCAGTTTTTTTAAAAAGCCGATGGAGCTGCTCTTGGCTTGGAAGGTCTCATCCACAAACAACTGCTTGCTCCTCAGACACCTCTCCAGTAGGGTCTGGTAGTCCTGACCCTGATGCGGTTTGGGCTTGTTCTCCTGGGGGATGCTGCAATGATGACCCATCATGAGGGGGTGGATCAAGGTCTTGTGTCTCACTAATCCGACTAGAATTAGAGTCTATCGATAACAAAGGGTTGGAAGATCCCTCAAGTTGATTCTCCAAAACAGTAATCTTCAGGATCCAATAAATAGCAATGCTAGTGTCTTCCCAGACTTTAGGATACTTGGTTCCTTGTGTCTCTTGCAGAGTACTGCTCCATAGTATCCGCATCATCATTTATAAGATGCTCGGCCTGTGACGTATGGCGGCTCCACCTTTGCTGGCAGTCGGTACCAGTGGATTCGAATTCTGCTTTAAATCTGGCATTGATGCCACTAAACACCAACCCCATTCTTGTTGAGCAGATGCCATGTTCTGGAACTTGCTGTACCCAGTAGTCACAGAATCACTTTCACTTTTTTATTAGTAGATACATAATTATACTATACTTCCTTGTAGTATTCAGGAAGTGGGAGAGACGGGTGACGATATATGCAGCTGGAATGTAAATCTGTCATACTGCTACATGACCAGAAACATCTGCATTCAGGAGGCTAGGAAAGCCGAGTGACAAGTTATAATGCAACATTGTGCTGTATAGCGGGTCATGATCTGGCTCTAAAGTGAGGGTCCACTTGTTTCCAACATTCTGCACTGATTCATATCATATATATTTATAATGGTCAGAGCGATATCATGGGAATAATATTATATTCCAAATGAGCTCACTATCTGCTTCAAATTGGTTATAATGACAAGTAGCATGCATGCAATGTAACTGACTGACATGTTGTGGTTAACCATCATACACTTCTACTTTATTAACATCATAACGGTACAGATATAGTGGGAATGACTCATCAATACGCATGTACGCCCCCTGCATCATAACAACTCATGATTGGCTTAGTATGTAATGACTCCAATGATAAACATATCTTAACACCCCAAGTTATATGCCGCTACCAAACACGTAATTCCTAAGAAACTCAAGTAGCATAGACTTTATTAATATCCCTGCCTGGACCAAGGAATGCAAGAGGAGATAAGGAGCAACTCCCTTAGATATGTTTCCTGTGAGAAAGCTGCATAGGGGTGTGCTACAACATGCTGCTTGCACATACCAGTGTATAATATTGAACCAGTTAACCATTTAATTGCTAGCTATTTCCCTATGAGGGTAGATATATGAAATATGTGTGTGTGTGTGTGTGTGTGTATGTATATGTGTGTATATATATATATATATATATATATATATATATATATATATATATATATACACACACGCTTCTGCCTAGGCTGATGTAAGAAACATTATTACTATAACAGTCCCTACTTTTGTTTCTTTAGAGCAGCCAGGAGAACATCTAACCAGGTACTTACAAATGCCCTAGTGACATAAGCCAGAATTCCTACACAACTTCCCCGTATCCCCCAAATGATATTCCCCTAGCACTCACAAACAAAAAGTATCATAGGAAGCCACTGCAAGACGAGAGGGTTGATCGAAAGCAGATTCAGCTTTAGAGTCAGTAGTCAAAGGCAAAGCATCATCATACATAACAGGGACAGCTTTGTCAATAGTCTTTGAGATAGATCCTCGAAGGCACGGAATAATGCAGTCAATAATATAAATAGCAGTAAGAATAGTCATTAAAGTTCCAGAAATGATGAAATCCGGTGGCTCCATCTGCCGAAAGTATCAGTCCACTAGTTACCAAAGGGGTCGGAGATGCCAGAATTTGCTGCTAGTTCTTTAACGAGGCTAGTCAGACCCTTCGGAGCCTTACTTATGAAACCATAGCTGTGAGAAAAATAACAGGGATTAAACAACCTAGGAGAAAAGCATATGTTCATCATGGTGGGACAGACTCTCTGGCAATGAGACACGTGTATCCAATTGCATTTGTCCTTCCATCTGAAGATCTGTAGGTCAGGAACACTTGTTATGGACCATCAAGTCTGGGTTCTAGAGCTTTGCAGATGTGTCTTTTGGTAACCACCCAACCTCCTAGTTTCACAGAATGAGTTCCTTCTAAGCTGCCTGGATCTGGAAGGGAAGCAAACACTCGAGAATATACATTAGTTGGGTGTTTTGTGAGAGCAATAACACAGTTTGTCAAGCTGCCATGCTGCATCTGGAGTTATCGTCGAAAATACAATCCTAACCTTGGGGCCGACCCAAAAAGTACCTTATATGGACCGAGGTATGTACCTTACAGAGAAGTGGGTCGGGGGGGGGGCACCCGGTTCATGGTCTATTAAGCTCTGCCATGGCCTTCTGGATTGTGGTTTTTAAGGTACCATTTAAACTCTCTGCTCTACCACTGCTTTGTGGATGGTATGGAGCATGAAAGGCCTGTTCTAACCCCAACGCTTTCATTACTTTCTGTATCACTTCTACCTCGGTCACTCTCAGTTGTCTCTGGTACACTGTACCTGTATACCACCTCAGATATCAGTTCTTGGCGGTGGTTTGTGAGCGGGTAGGCCAGACTGGATATCCTGAGAACAGGTCTAGGCAGACCAGAAGGAACTCGTACTTGCCTACCATTGACAGTTGGATGTAGTCTACTTGAGGACACTGAAAAGGGTAGTTGGGACGAAGGGTGCACTTCATGGGAGTCTGTACAGACCTACCCAGGTTGTTCTGTGCACAAATCAAGCAGCCCTGTGTGTTTAGCTGTTGTGACGCTAAATCCTGGTGCAGACCAGTGACTAGCAGCCACAACTGTCATAGCTGTGTTTGACAGGTGTGTATTTCCATGGGAGGCCAGAGCCATGATGGCATAGGGGCCTGTGGGAGACAAGGCTTGTTGGATACCATCCATTTATCTCCAGGTCTCTCTCTACCCCTCTTGCTGTTTCCTATTGTTCCTTTCTCCCGCCTTTGGTTGCCTACTTTTGTAACTGAATCAAAAGGTCATAATCTACCAGGGGTGACATCTGAGTAGGTACCTGTACTACCCCAAACCCTGGAGGATCAAGTCTGGGCTTCTGTATGGCTATCTTTGCAGCCTGATGAATCGGGTGATTTATGATTGCCTCTTTTGTGCCATTCTTGGAGTGGTCTTTTGTTGCGTTTTCAGGCTACTCTTTCAAGCAGCAAGAGGGCTTCCATCAGTGCCTGTACACCTTTACTGTTTTTAATAGCTTTTTCATTTGCTTTCAAGAATGACCTCACTCTCCAGATAGATCTGTAGTCATGAGCAATGCCATAGGTGGATGTAGATGTTAGCCGTGTCCTCTTGAACATGCTTGCCTGCTTCTTCCAGGGCTCACAATTCTGCTTCTCGGGCTGATATGCGAGATGGAAGGTGTTCAGACTTGACCACATCATGTAAGGAGAGCACAACATAACCTGTATAGAACCTGCCTTCTTGATCATACCTCGATCCATCCACAAAGAGTGCAAAATCAGGGTCGTTCAATGACTGATCAACAACATGACTGAATCCCCTGTCTCCTGGGCCATTAGGCTGTGCATAGTCATGTGTATCAAACTGAAAGGAAAAAACTATCAGGTGATTATTCCCCCCCTCCCCTCCTTTTCCAGCGGCAGCAAGGTAGTGATATTGAGGGTGTCGCAATGCTGACACATTGAGTGGCACGAGCAGAGCGCACTGTAGGTAAAAGTGACATTCTGTGGACCAACGTTTGAGCGAAACCTATGACAGTGTTGACTGAGACATCATGGGGCCAAATACTGTCAAAGCAAAATTGAAACCTATCTCAGAACTTTTGTCCAGCTGCAGCTAGTGTTTCTAACACAAGAGGGGGCAACACAAGCAACAGGGTGAAGGCGTGTTGAGTAACATGCTATGAGACGTTGTCAACCAGCCTGAGCCAGCATGAGGACAACGCAGTATGTCCAAAGTCCAATACTCCAGGGCTGAGGTCGAAAAAAAAAAACTAGACCTCAAATTACAAGGTATGTAAAATTTAGTGTTTTGTTTGTTTGTTTGTTTTTTCAACCATGTTTTGTCAGCGAAGCAGAAAGATTTACTGCACAGGCATTCATCTACAAAGAAGTGCACTTCAGCACGGTGTTTATTATTGCTTATCCTGAACTGCTGAATTCATGAATATCATGCCAGAACTGTAGGGTACACTGACACGTACATATGCAAAGGCATAGAAATAGGAAAACAAAATGTGGATGAAATTCACATCCGACCCTGAGAGGTCATTAAAGTCTCATGGATAGGGAGAGAGAAATGTTTAACCCCAGTCAATATTTGTATCACACATTTTACATTCATCACAGGCTGAACACTGGTCATTAACTTTCATCCTTACATGCGGTCAATTCTTACTGTTTCATATAAATATTAATAACCATATAATCCTTCACACACAATGTTTACCGCTGTTATGGATTTCAGGAAATTATGGATCCACTGAACCAACCAAACCAAGCTGAGGACAGTCCCTGAGTGGTTGGTAGCTGACTCCTCAAATAGACGGACTGTAGACAGGGAAAGGGGAACTGACCCTTGGCTGCAGGGAGAATGGCAGACCCCTACCTATAAGCAGGGTGATCGCCCTGATAAGAGCGGCCCTGCACTGGAACCTCGGGTCTGACTATCCCTGAAGGTGTGAAACTCAGAACCAGGCAGAACTGGCAAACTACAGAACTAAAAGGAACTGGCAACAGACAGAGGAGCACACAGATGCAGGAATATACAGATATAGAGACATAACTGGTGACCATGCCAGCTCAGAAGGCCTACAGCAGACCCACAAAGACACAGAAGCATGGGAGAGTTCACACAGAACAGAACCTGCACATAATGCATTAAAATGACACTGTTCACACCAGGACATACAGATATGCCTGAAACAGACCAAACACAGAGAGGCTGACAAGAGCCAGATCAGACAGAACGGGTGGTTCCAATTGCGGGGAGACACAGTGGATCCACACACACTATACATAATAGGGGTGCAGAATCTCATCGTCCCTGTTTCCAGTATTTAGTTTTTTTATTCCTCGTACAACTCTTTTTTTGTTGGGTGCGGGGGGCATAAGTTATAAGTACACCTCTGTCCTAAGTTAGAATATAACAACATATATAAATCTTTGCTCATTGTTTACAAGTAACCTGAGATCACTATGGGTGCTGTTAGATGGAGCGATGTATCATTCGCACGTTCAGCCTGTTTATGCAGGCAGATAAATTGTTCACTCATCAAATCATTCAGTGAATGAGAACGAATAAAGAATCGCCATTTAAACTGAACAAAAAGTGAAAAAAACAAAAATGATTTTCATGCTTGAATGACATGAACGATAAACGAACTAATTATCATTTATCATCGGTCGGGTTAACACTGAACGAATATTATCGTTCAAATTTGAACAACCCAGCAATTTTTTTTGAACGATCTGTCTCACAAGCAGAAAAATTTAAAGTTTGAAAATTGCTTCAAACTTTTTTTCAAACTTTTCTGTAAATTTAGGATTTAAAAAAAACACAAAACATATCGACCAAAATTCCCCAATAACATAAAATATAATGTGTCACAAAAAGCACTATCAGAATAACTTGCATAAGTAAAAGCATTTCAGAGTTATTAGCACTTAAAGTGACACGCGAGTATTCAGTGATTATTGGAATATTGGTGGTGGTTCCTACATGAAAGTGGCCCAATGGTTAGCACTGTTGCCTTGCAGTGCTGGGGGTCCTAGGTTCAAATCTAAGCAAGAGCAACCCCCTGTATGAGGTTTTCATGTTATATTACTTTATATCCTTCTCCTCTGGAGGTAAAAGGACAAGTGTGGTGGCTCAGTTGTTAGCACTGTTGCCTTACGGTGCTGGACTTCTATGTTCAGACCTCACTAAGATGATGTCCTTGATGAGATTTGAACCTAAGATCCTAGCACTGCAAAATGTTAATACTAACCACTGAGCCACATTCAAAACGCACATGATTTTATTGCCCAACCAACTGCAAAATGTTAATACTAACCACTGAGCCACATTCAAAACGCACATGATTTTATTGCCCAACCAATCAGCATGAGCAACACTACTTACAACCATTACTTCAATATTGCGCTATATAGTTACTTTTAATGTTGCCTATTAAGCTGTGCCGCAGGCAGGGCTTGATAGTCATCTATGCATGGCAGCCCTAGAAGCTTTCACTCAGAACCCACCCCCCTCCCTCCTGCTGACTGTTTAGACCTGCATCGGGCATGGTGCTGACTTGGCTACTGAGTCGGCTCCATACGCCCTTCACAGTGTATATTTTCATTGTGTAGCCTGGAAGGGCTAAACTCTCTTCCACATCATTCAGCATGGGGGTTAGATAAAGTAGACGGGTGCCATTGACTTTCCTGGCATAATAATAGGAAATGTCCATCCAAATCAAAGATTTAAAAAGTACCTGTACTTCCATGCATTCCTCAGATGCCTCCAAGATGTAGTCACACAGGTGGAAGTGGCCTCTCCCGACTTCCATGGAATAAACTGACATCATCGCTGTTCAGGCTCTCCACCCAGTATGAACTTCAGCGTTTGCATCTTACATGCCTGCTTATTGATCACTCTTGTGAGTACAATAAAAGTTTAAGGCCGCCTGCACAAGGACAGGTCGGACCCCGCATGAGGCATACCCACAGCGGAATTCGACCCGGTGCCTGGCCGATGACCCCTGCGTACCTTTCCGGGGTCTTCTTTAAGCGCTGTGGATGGTCCCGCCTGGTGCTCTGTCACACATGCACAGTAGGCACCGGGGCTCAGTGATGACACATCCCGCGACAGTTTCTGCAGTGCTCACTGCGGAAGTGCCAGGGACGGACGGCTTCCATCGACTTCAATATTGATGTTCCAATAGGAACGTGATGACATCATCATGTATATCATCATTAAAGCTACAGTTATCAGTATCAAGCATGTGGCAACCAGTTGTATCTACGGAACGCCGATGATATAGAATTCTGAAACATTTCCCTAATTATACACTACAATGCATTTTTAGGGAAACCCAATATATATATATATGAAGCAATCACAGAAAACGGCCGTTACTTACTGACTGAGGAGTGCATATAGATGCATCCTCCTCTCACCATGCAGGTCGCTGACTACCAAATGGAGGAGCCAATAACACCTGTGCAGGACACCGATGAGACACCCACTCACACTGCCTCCTGATAATGAGGGGGGTGGATGCTTGGCGTACACTCCCACACATAGTGGATACAGGGTGCCAGACTATTCTGATATATGTAGTTCACCATGCAGACCAGCAACCTATTAATGACGCCATGATAATGTTGGCCAAGATACATGAGCCCACTAACCACTTCACGGTTCCTTGCGTTGCAGTGGGTCCGTGAAGTGGTTAGTGGGCTCATGTATCCTGGCCAACATCCAACCAATGCCTTGCATTTATTATCTATCATTCACATGCAGTGTGGCTTTAAGACTCCAGGGGGAGCCCAGGGTGGCAGTACCAATGTGGTTCACTGATGGATATGCAGGGCAACCCGCCGAATTATCATGGCGTCATTAATAGGTTGCTGGTCTGCATGGTGAACTACATATATCAGAATGGTCTGGCACCCTGTATCCACTATGTGTGGGAGTTTACACCAAGCATCCACCCCCCTCGTTATCAGGAGGCAGTGTGAGTGGCTGTCTCATCGGTGTCCCGCACAGGTGTTATTCGCTCCTCCATTTGGTAGTCAGCTACCTGCATGGTGAGAGGAGGACGCATCTATATGCACTCCTCAGTCAGTAAGTAACGGCCATTTTCTGTGATTGTTTTTAATTTTTTGTTTCCCCTTCTGTGACGCAATATATAGATGCGGTAGTATGATTTTATATATGGATGCATGATATTAATTACCCTCTATTGCAGTTATTAATTCTAATTAGACGTTTATGTCAAATCATGTAAGCCCTATGTATTGTGGAGATTTCCCATCAGGCGGTAATACAACTGGTTGCTGCACGTTTGATACTGCGAAAGCTTTTGCCCCGTAGTTTAAATGATGATATACGCGATGACGTCATCACGTTCCTATTGGAACGCACGTTCCAATAGGTTATGTCATCAGATGACGCTGCTATACCGCAGGACTGGACGGACACCATGGGCGGGTGATGTATGCTTTTTTTTCCCTCTTTGTTTGTATATATAAGAGCTTATTGTATATAGTTTTATGATTGAGAAAGGCTGATATGTGAGGCGAAACGCGTTGGAGGGAATAAAATATCTTAAAGGGGTTGTCCCGCGAAAGCAAGTGGGGTTATACACTTCTGTATGGCCATATTAATGCACTTTGTAATGTACATCGTGCATTAATTATGAGCCATACAGAAGTTATTCACTTACCTGTTCCGTTGCTGGCGTCCTCGTCTCCATGGCTCCGTCTAATTTCAGCGTCTAATCTCCCGATTAGACGCGCTTGCGCAGTCCGGTCTTCTCCCTTCTGAATGGGGCCGCTCGTGCCGGAGAGCTGCTCCTCGTAGCTCCGCCCCGTCACGTGTGCCGATTCCAGCCAATCAGGAGGCTGGAATCGGCAATGGAACGCACAGAGCCCACGGTGCACCATGGGAGAAGATCCCGGCGGCCATCTTCGCAAGGTAAGTAAGAAGTCACCGGAGCGCGGGGATTCGGGTAAGTACTATCCGTTTTTTTTTTTTTAAACCCCTGCATCGGGTTTGTCTCGCGCCGAATGGGGGGGCTATTGAAAAAAAAAAACAACCGTTTTGGCGCGGGAAAACCCCTTTAATGTTACCTTGTGACTTGGAACTGATGTACCTCCCGACGTGGGTCTCCTGTGGTTGTACTGCTCTTCCGGATTAGGGGTGCGCTCAGAGGCACCCCTGTGAAGTAAGTCTTCACATTGTATACTACACATTTACAACCTGCAGCGCTGGGGTTTTAAGGCTTGACCTATGATGTAAGGCTGAGTTCCCACGGGGCGGAATTGCTGCAGAATTTCAGAGTGTTTGGAAATTCCGCCTGCAATTTTAATCCCGAGATTAGGTAGAAAAGTGGATGAGATTTGCAAAAATCGCATCCACATGCTGCAGCCAAGCCGCGCTGAAAGTGACATGCTGAGCAATTTTATCGTAATTCCGCGGGATTTCCGCCCTGTGGGAGCGCAGCCTTGGTGTGACACTTGGTTGGGATTTATTCATACTTTGCAGCCATGTGTGTAATAAGCGCTTGTGCCTAGTGCAGCTCGGAGGAGCCGGAGCAGAACACAAGATATAAACCCTCGAGGGAACATAATACTCCTTGTGGAAACCACCACGTTGGCGCAGGAAGTCTTACAGGTCAGGCGATGCTTCCTGGGAGGATTGGGATATAAATACGGCCTCGTCCAGGAATGAAGCTTCTGGTTTAGAGTAAATCCCATTTTAAAGCCTGTTTAACAGGTCCGCTATTGACTAATAGAGTTGCTCTCCTATAGTTGGCACTAGCGAACCTGCTTTCTTCCTCCTGAATGAGAGCTTATTTGCATACCCTTTAATCCGAGGAGGCAATGCGCTGCCTGTAGAGGCCCATTTACACGCAACAATTATCGCTCAAAATTCGTTCAAACGACCGAATTTGAGCGATAATCGTTACGTGTAAACGCTGGCATCGTGCACTTATCGGTTAAATGATGATTTTAACTAGAGATGAGCAAGTATACTCGCTAAAGGCAATTGCTCGAGCCAGCATTGCCTTTATCGAGTATCTCCCCGCTCGAGACGGAAGGTTCGGGTGCCGGCAGCGGGCACGTAGCTGCGGGGAAGAGCGGGGATGAACGGAGGGGAGATCTCTCTCTCCTTCTCTCCCCCCCCCCCCCCGCTCCCTCCAGCTGACTGCCGCTACTCACCGCTCCCCCGCGCCGGCACCCGAACCTTCCGTCTCGAGCAGGGAGATACTCGCTAAAGGCAATGCTCGCTCGAGCAATTGCTTTTAGCGAGTGTACTCGCTCATCTCTACTTTTAACCCTTTAAGGACACGGCTGTTTTGTACCTTAAGGACCAGACCCTTTTTAGGCATTTTACCCATGTGGTGGTTTAACTGCCCTATTTTTTTCCTTTAGCTATCAAAATTATTTTTACTTCATTTTTCCTCCATGACATATAGGGCGATGGGAACGGGTTCCTCTGTTTGTTTTGGGCTTTTGATATACCATATGTATGGTTTTGGATTACTTATGTATATATTGTTGTTTTAGTCTGTACTTTTGTTTTACTTATGTAATT